>NC_090940.1:453151200-453454230 GCF_040938575.1 Ambystoma mexicanum
TCCAAGACCTCTACATCTAACTTCATCATCAGAGTTCCGCACTTCAAATGTACTGTTGATCACTCTGAATACAAGTCTCATATCATTGGAAAGCACCTACTACAAAAACTACTGTACAAGTCTCGAGGATTTCTACTTACAGCTCCATGCATATCCACATGTATGATTACAAAGTACAGGTATGCATATTTTATTCCGAGTACATGTACAACTCTTATGATTCCATATAAGCAGAGTAATGCCAGTGAATCTGCATAGCCAATACATACATGCCAACGCTCCCGATTTAAGCACGAGACTCCTGATTTTTCATTGAAAAATTGCACTATTTTTTACTGTCTGCCGCATAACCTATACATACGTGCCAAACCTCCCGATTTACGCGCGAGACTCTCGATTTTTCATTGAAAAATGTCACCATTTTTTACTGTCTCCCACCTAAATTAATGCTAATCCCAATGCAATCTTATGAGAAAAATAAATGTTCCCGATTGCTATGGTGAAATCTCCCTCTCAGGTGCTCCTGATTGTTCGCATGTCTAGTTATAATATGAAATTATTCAAACTTTTCCCATCTACTATAATGAACTATCACTTCCAAACCTCTCTGCTATCTACAACACAGCTGTAAAAAAACAAGTGAATTTCATGAACTTAAAATTCTATTAATTTGTGAAGCATGTTGAACTAACATATTGTAAATAACATATAAAAGCTGCACATAGTCAAATGAAATGCATGCATACACTATGTTCAGATATAAAACAAGAATACTACCACAAAAACATAAAAATGAACGTGTACCTTAACATCAGTGCTATAAACACACAGAATTACTAACTTCTTCCTTTTACAATTGCAGTGAAGACCACTCTCCTGAAAATCAGCAGTATCTAAACTACAAACAACATATCCAAAGAAACCTGCTCATTCCACACAAAAGAGTAAGTACAATACTACCTTTATATTCTTACTGTTCCTCAAAGACACTGTGTGGTTCATTCATGTAATTTGTGAACCAAAAAAACATTGATTTCTGAACCATTCTGCCCACAAATCCCCATTTATTAAACAGAGATTAGCAAGCCGAATGGCACACAAATCCACGTTTTTTTGGAATACAAATAACATACTCAACTCTTAGAATGTTAGTACTACAAAACAAAGAATTGTTTTAATTTTATACCATTATGTTTACTATTAATGCTTCCCCTCACCACTAGCTCACTTTCTACTCTCATCTGAACCGCAGTGTAGTAACATACAAACAGAAGAATAGGCTTCCCAACTCTTTGTAACTACCCAATGCACATTCACACACCACCACCTACACCTTTCCCATCAAACTCATATATGCATGCTCACAGCACACATACATTGCAAAACAGACCAACCCATACCTTCTTTTTTTTTCAACAGACCCCAAAGAATGCCTACCAAAAAGCAAGTCCGTAGAAAGCAACGCAGAAATAGAGCAAATGAAAATAAAAGTGTCCAAAATAAGCATCCATCTCTACCAGAGTTTGTACAAAATGTTCGAACAAAACAGCTAATGCAGTCATTTAGCGAAACAAAAGAAGCTTCTAGTACAGAAACTTTGCCTCCTCTATCAAAAGGTAAAACAAAACAAAAAATGCTTAACAAGAATTCGGCTACCACTACTGCTAAAACTGCTCCTATAAATCTTCATATACTAGCAAGTAACCATACCAAAAAAAGTATTTTTGCAAAAATGTTCCGCCACAGAGTCCTTCAGAATCTTATAAAAACATGAGCGAAATCATGCACAACCCTTAAAACCTACCATAGAAAATTAATCCTAGAAGCTCTCGTAGACAGTGCAATCCTTCTCAAAAGGAAGTTATTTATTTTTGTTTTAAACAGGATGAAACCACTAACAAAACTAAGTACTAAACTACAAAAAAAACTTCTCAATAAACGGAATGTCAACAAAAATAACTTATTAAATATCTGTGGAGGTGAATGGAGTCATACCACGACCACAGAACCAAATTTTAATGAAGAAGCATACAAACAAAACCAAACAAACACAATTGCCATCCATAGCAGTGGACGAGGTTATGAAAAAATGTATAATACCATCATGGAACAAGAAACACTGCTTACAAAAATATCCCCAGAAAACTCAAAATTACCTCTCCATTCGACTGAACCAGAACGTCCAGTATACAAAAATGGCCGTGCACGTCAATGTGTAACATTCCCAACAAATCTTCACGTCAGTTCCTCAATCAGTATGTGAAAGGTAAAGACAAAATCAAAATGAAAGTGCTGCAAAATATAGATACCTGTCCAGTGCGCAAATACATTAGCCTACATTTCAGGACCTATTTGCAAAAGCACCTTCCATGATATCAAAAGGATATCAACACATCATTCAACTGTAAGAAATCTACTCTATAAACTGTACTATGCTAAAAGTCCTGCTTTAGAACTAGCCAATTTAAATAACACTCTTCTACATGGTACACCCAAATACCTACAAGAAGAAATTGACCGCATCCAGAAAAAATATTTTGGAAGTGAAAGCCACTTACAAAATGCAATATCTTTAGAACAGACTAGCAACAACTCTGCACATGGCAACCTTCTACTAGACACATACAAAAAAGAAATACTAAAATTTAAAAGTACATCCGCTGAAGTACCAAACCATGTGTGTGTGTGTTGCCGCAGAACATTTTACAAAAGTAAAACAAAAACTATAGATGTAACATACAAAATAGAAGACAATGAAGATTCCAAATGGTTTGAATTAGCTCTCTACCTTTTAGCAGAAAACAAATACAAAATAAGTGACCCCTTAATACTTTGCAGTTACTGCACTACAAAACTTGACAACAACCAAACTCCTTCACATGCTATCACAAATAACTTTGAATTATTCCCACTACCAAAACCCCTGCAACAACTCAATTTATATGAGAGCATCATAATTCAAACAGTACACCCATTTCAGCAATAATACGCCTTCAACCAAAAACAGCAAAATTACCTCCCTCTGAAATGGTGAAAGGCATTCGTGGCAAAGTAGTTTATTTACCATTATATCTGACAGAAAATGTGCACAATCTAGAAGTGCAACGTCCAATAGAGCAATCTTTAATTGTCTTAGTAAATGGTGTACCAACAAAAGACAAACATATTTGGCAACAACTCGTGGATTTACATAAATTTAGTCAAGCCTTGCAATATCTAACAGTCAATAATGAATACTACAAAGAAATAAATATTGAAGAAAACTTAAGGGAAACAACTGAAATAATTCAAGAGTCACCAGAAACTGGTAAATTTGAACTTCTGGATCCTGCTGTAGTATCCAATATTTTAGACCATTATACAATTCATCCAGTACACTCTAATGACAGCATAGATGATGCACTAGAAACGTACCAAATGCGACAAACCAAAGGATCACCAATGAGCATATGGGAAAAAAGTATAGAAGCACATGCTTTTCCTCTACTATTTCCTACTGGCAAAGGAGGAAGGTACGATGATAGACCCACTCAGATAACAGCATCAGAATACCGCTCATTGTGAATGTATTCTGAAGATCCCAGATTTAGACAAAATGTGGAATACATATTCCACCTACTCTTTGAAAGTGAACTAGCAACTCTATGTTACAGAGTTGCACACATATTGAAATCGGGAACCCACTTTCAAAATATGTCAGCTATGCAATTAATACAAAAAGTGCAAGAAAAAGATGAGGTTTTACAATCAAGCATTACAAATCTGTTTGCAAACATGCGTGGTACGAAAGAATACTGGTTCCGACGTCACGGAGATGTACGTGTATGATCAGAAACCTTGGAACACCAACTTGGTTTGTTACATTAAGTTGTGCAGAATACGCATGGGAAGATGTACATGATTTCCTACGCATATCAAACAAAAACAAAAATAGATATACTAACACCTGGAGAACTTTGCTCTCTAGATCCTGTTAATATTTCAAGATCTTTCCACCATTGTTTCATTGCTATGCTGCACTTTATTTGTAATTAAACTGTTCCTCCCCTCAGAGAAGTGCAACACTTCTTTTGGAGAAAAGAATACCAAGTCAGAGGAGCACCACATATCCACATGCTTTTATGGATTAAAGATGCTCCTAAATTTGGTCAGTACAGTGATGACACTGTTTTGCAGTTCATCCTAAAATATGTCAATTGTGAAATCCCTTCACAAACGAGACATAGTGACCGTCATGCACAAATTGTACAATTTCAAAGACACAAATGTGGTAAATATTGTTGTCGCAAATACAAAAACAAAGGGAAATACTACATCAAATGCTGCTTTGGTTTCCCTAGACCAGTTACAGAAACAGGTGAAGTGAACAACTTCATGTCTTCAGTTAGACATAGCGTTAAAGGTAAATCACCTACGAACACATATTACATAAAATGAACAGAAGAATCAAAATATATCAATGATTACAATGCAATCATTGCCCTCTTAATGGAATGCAAACATAGATGTGCAGTACATTGCAGACAATTACACTGCAGCTGCATAATATGTTACAGCCTACTTAACAAAAGCAGAAAAAAACAGAGCTTCAAGCCCTCTGGAATGACCTATCATCAGACAAAACACTATCTCAGAAATTGTACAGCTTAGGCATAAAAATGCTCTCTCATAGAGAATGTGGCACCTATGAAGCTGCAGATCGTTTAACCTGTACTGCGTTGTATGGAAAATCTGAAAATATAGTATGGCTAAGTCTTGGTCCTGCTAAATCTAGAAAAAGAGTTCTCAAATCATATGAGGACATAGAAACAATAGCCAAAAATGATCCCAACAGTCAAGACATTTTGAAAAACAATTTACTGGACACATACTACCCAAACAGGGGTACCACTTTGGAAACCATGTGTCTATACCACATAGCCCAAAACTTTGCATACAAAATAATATAAAACCCGATGAAAAGAAAGGTAGATATAGAGTGACAGATTGTGAAGGCACCTTAGTGAAACTTACCAAACAAAGCTTAATTAATCATATCAAATTGTCAATAAAAAACTCCTCAACAGAAAGAACTATATTACATGTCCCTGCTACAACTTTTTAAACCATGGAGAAAAGAAGAAGAGATACTAGATGACTATGACTGCTATGAAGACGCTTTCAAAGCAAATGAAAGCACTATCACCGATGTGAACTTTACGCATTACAAAACAATGTTGCACAATGAACAGCAACAGGAATAAGAACTCCAGGCCCATCTAGATAAGGACACTTCCGACAGTAGTCAACCTTCTGTAACAGGAAGCCAAGAACCACTGGGACAGCCACTCATAGCAAATGAGGCAGAATTAGCTATGACAGAAGTAGAAAACACCATGTTTCACTATGAAGAAGATACAGAAGATTTAACTGTACTACAATCAAAACTTAACAAAGACCAGCACACCATTTTTTAAGAAGTAACAAAAGAAATTGCACATGGTGTACAACACGAAAATAAAAAATGTACCTGCCAAAATTACAAACATATACTGCTATACGTCAGTGGTGAAGCTGGTTCAGGCAAAACATTCTTAATCAAAATCATCAGCAAGTTCCTTCAAAAATTGACAAACAACAAACTGTCAGCTGTTGTAACTGCCGCCACCGGTTTAGCTGCCTACAACATAGGCGGTGTCACTTTACACCGATTACTACTCCTTCCAGTAGAACACCAAAACAAATGAGACTATTACAAACTTTCTACAGATGCTGCAATGGAACAACGCAGGGTATTAAAACAAATGAAAATGCTACTAATAGATGAAGTGAGCATAGTCTTCAACCTAATGTTGGCTTTCATTCACCTCAGATTGCAAGAAGTACTTAAAACAAACTACAAAGAACTCTTTGGAGGAAAACACATTATTGTTTTCGGAAATCTTCTTCACTTGACACCAGTGAAAGGTGAACTTATTTTTAAAACCTTAGGACACAAACTCTGGCATAAAAATGTTGGCAGCATAGGAAATGTCAACCTTTGTCAACATTTTCAATACAGAGAATTAACAGAAAACATGCGCCAATCTGCAGACCTCACTTTCGCCAACATTTTAAAAAGAATTAGAGTTGGTGTACTATCTCAAGAAGCACAAGCAATATTAAAAACCCGGCACATCCATGCACTTTATGGCGATAACTCATGTGCTACTGATGTTAGGGAACAATTAGCGCACAAAAATGTCAATTGTATGGGCTTAATGCCAACTCTTGCAAGCTGTTCCAAATTCAATGAAACAATGTTGAAAAAAGAAATGCAACCAATAATTGAAATTTGCTCCACAGACAAACTGGACGTACATGGTATGACACTATCCATGTGTCAACAAGCCACAACAAGACTAAATACCTTAGACAATTCTATCTCCAACACAGCTGGGTTGGAGAAAATATTAAAAGTATCCTTAAACTGTAGAGTAATGCTTAAACGTAACCTTGACATGGAGCAAGGACTAGTTAATGGAGCACTGGGTACAGTTGTTGGCTTTCAAAAATACCCATGTGACAACATTCAGTTTGTCAATATTCTCTTCGACAAACTTTCAGAAGTAAAAAGGATAGGGCGCTCAACAGCTCGATTCCTTCTCTTCAAAGAAATGTATGTACGCAGAGAACAATTTTCTCTAACTCGTGCATATGCAGTCACCATTCATAAATCCCAAGGTCTTCCCCTAGACAAAGCATTGATACATATTGGTAACACAGGGCCTCATTACACGGAAGGCGGTAATGGTTAACGGTCACCGTTAATGGTAACGGTGACCGTTAACCATTACCGCCTTGCTACGAGGTCCCTTAGTGGGTTGGTGCTTTAACGCCTGCTTTTTGCAGGCGTTAAAAACCAACCCGCTAAGGGACCTTGGTGCTAATTACGGCACCGCAAAATTGCGGTGCCGTAATTAGCACCTTCCCCATTCCCATTATGCCCTATGGGGCAAAAATGGGAATGGGGAAGGGCAGTGGTGGAAGGGGGAATTACCGCCCCGCCAACCTTGGAATGGGGCGGTAATTCCCCTTTCCACCAAGGCGGTGCCGGTATTTTACCGGCATGGACCAAGGTGCTAATAGCACCTTGGTCCTCCGCCTTCTGTGTAATGAGGCCCATAGTCTTTAAAGAAGGCATGAGCTACATAGCACTATCAGCTTAGGTACACTTGAGGGTCTATTTCTAATCAACTTTGATGCAAGTCAAATATACGCTGATATTCCTTGCATTTTAGAATGCAATAGACTACGTTCATTATACACCCCCCATCTAAAATCATATCCTGTTCCACAAAAAGGAAAAAATGTTGTAAAAGAAAACTAATTCAAACTGAAATGCAACAGGATCTGACTGCAAATCCTCCAATGAGAGTAAAAGAAGCTAATACTTAATCAATTACCACAACCAAAGAAGAACCTATTAGTCAAAGTAAATCAGGTACTTCTTCAAAGAAGCAACACACACTCTGAAAAAATGACTTGGACACAGAACTATCTGGTCCATTCAAATTTTCAAATATAACTGGTGTAAGTTTCAACGCAAATGTAGCAATGAATATTCTATTTCAATTGCCACCAATTGTTCACAACATTTACTTACACAGTACAGACCAATTGTGTTTGCAAATGTTAGTCCTTCATAGAAACGCAACAAACAATCCTGACAACACGTATAGTGTTCACGGAATAAGACAAGAATTGGACTACTGTGCTGGAATGGTGAAATTCACTATAAACTCACAAGAAGATCCACAAGAATGTCTAATGTGCTTACTACAAGTACTGGAAAACAAAAAAATACCTATAAATGAAATCTTCCAGATTTCATACATGTGGAAACACACATGCACTCTCTGCAACAATGTGACACAGGAAAAAATCCCTAGCGCTTCATGTATGTATCCATACCTAATTGTGAATCCATTCCATTTCAGTAACTTGTACAAAATGCAAACCATAGCAGATTATGTACTACCTGCAATTCAGATAATCGCTCCACCTTACTAATACAAACACATAGTAACTACGTAATACTAATGCTTCTACGTTACAATGCAGATGGTACCAAAAACAACTGCAAGCTGACTGGATTCACACACGGTCAAGTATCACTTGGTAAGAAAACCTTCACAACACTAGGTATAATCTACCACGCAGGAGCTACAACCAATGCAGGTCACTACACTGCATATATTAAAAAGAAATGTGGATGGTTCGAATGTAATGATAGTACCATTACTCTAAAGCAGAGATTACCAGCAAATCTTACAAATGCTTATTTAATATTCTTAAAACCAAAATTTAATAACTAATCTGTACTTCAACATTAACAAAAATGCAATAAAAAAACTATAAACAGTTAGAATACGCCAACAGGTATCTAACTGGCCCAACATTTTATAACAACAAAACAGATAAATGAATACCACTAAATTGTAACACAAAAAACAGTTAGAATACGCCAACAGGTATCTAACTGCTTCAAAAATCTGCAACAAGCCAAAAGATAGAACATTAACCAGAAACAACAAGTGAACACTGAAAGGAAATAAACAAATAGACTGTAGCATAACAAAAAAAGTTTTTTTTTAATCCGAAAAGGATTTTTTTTTCCCACAGACCCAATGATTTGAAAAACAAACACAGAAACTTAGCAAAATGCACAGTACACTGGTTTGTAAACTAAATATGAGGGTAAAAAAAGCTGAAATGTCTATTATGCAATGTAATAAGTCTTTATAAAATAAATACACTAACATGCTCTTTTCTTTTATCACAGTAATTGAAAAAGAATATTTCCTCCAGGTACCAAACTCATGTAAAAAATATATTGAATCTCAAAATATTAAACAGTAAGTATAATTTCATACATTTGATAGATATTCAAATCTATATGTGTGATCTACGGCTGTGATATGGTGCAGTGGTTGTGGCCAAGGCCTATAGTCTTGGGTGTATAGCCTACGGCCTACGGCCATGCACCCAAAACTCTAAGCCCTGGCCACAACCACCGCAGCATATCACAACCACAACCACTGCACCATATCACATCCATGCTACCTTATAACTTCAGTACTTATAACTTCAGTCTTGGGTGCATGGCCTTTGGCCATGCACCCAAGACGCTAGGTTGTGGACATAACCACCGCACCAGATCACACCCATTCGATTATAACTTCAGTACTTATAACTTCGCTCTTGGGTGCATGAGACTCTAGGTCCTGGCCACAACCACTGCAGCATATCATACCCATTGTGGCTTATAACTTCAGTACTTATAACTTTGGTCTTGGGTGCATGGCCTTCTGCCATGCACCCAAGACTCTACGTCCTGCTCACAACCACCGCAGTATATGAAACCCATTGTGGCTTATAACTTCAGTGCTTATAACTTCGGTCTTCATGCACCCAAGACTCTAGGTCGTATACACAACCACCGCACCAGATCACACCCATGCTGACTTATAACTTCAGTGCTAATAACTTCGGTCTTGGATGCATGGCCGAAGACTCTACGTCCTGGCCACAACCACCACAGCATATCACACCCATGGTGGCTTATAACTCATTATCACACCCATAGAATCAAACATTTTAACTGCGGCATATACTCAATTTGCACCCAAGACTCTAGGCCAGTGGTCTTCAAACTTTTTTGGCCAGGGCCCCCCTGAGCAAAATTTGGGCAGGTCGGGACCCCCCAGAAATGCCAAATGGACAGTATATATTGCGCGCCGTCACCTGCTCCCATCAAAGTCACTGGGCTCCCTCATCCCACTCCTACCCAGTCGCTGGTCTCTCCCCACCCCATCACACACCCAGGGCTCTCCCCACTCTGCTCCCATCACTATCCCATGGTTCCCGCCCATTGTGCTCCCACCATAGTCCCTCGGTTCCCCCATCCCGTTCCCAACACAGTCTGAGGGCCAGTGGCGGCTGGTGAATCTTTTTTAAGTGGAGGGACATTAAGGGGAGGTTCGGGGGGGTTTCCCCCTGTGAATTCTTTTTTAAATAATAGGTTAAAATGTTGCATTGTAGAGCATACTTTTAACAAAAAATGGGTAAATAGCCAAACAGTTTGCAAATGTTGCTGGGAGTCCAGGGGGCAGGCATTGATATTTTATTTCTATCGCGCTCGTACACAAGTGTTTCAGAGCGTGACAAGGCAAGGGAGGGGAACAGAGGTGAATAAAACAGCGATCTTACTAGGCCCAGTGACATTGAGAACGCGCAAGTGTGAGGGGAAAATTGCATGGAAGGGGGGAGAAGTGGAAAGTGCGAAGCAGAGGAGAAACAGATAAATAACAATAAATAAATAATAAAGGCAACAAACAGTGGTAGTGCAGCCAGCAATCTGCAAGTGCTACGTTTAAGGCAGCAGACAGGGTAGGTCTGATAAGTGTAGGAAGAAAGATGGTTCTCCTCAAGTTTTAGAGTGGCAGGGCGCTGTTCCAGAGGGAGGCCCCAGCCGAAGACGGAGATCTACCCCCAGCTCGTTTCTTTGATAAACGACTGACCCTGAGGGAGTTGGAGGTAGAGGAGTGAAAAGCTCGAGAGGGGAGGTATTTGCGGAGGAATAGCTGAAGGTATTTTGGACCCAGGCCCCAGAAAGCCTTGTGGACAAGGCAGAGGGTTTTGAATGATAGATGTCCGGTAAAAAGATACCATCCCTGTCCCCTAGGCCCCACTGGTCCTAACACAATGAACATGATTATGTGTATATGCAAGGCGCAGCACATTCATACAGCAATCACTCTATCATTCACATGAGCATCCATCACCATACACTCACTCATAACGCATTCATACACATGTTTAAATAAAAACAATGAACATAAACGTACCTTCTGCATTGGCCTGTGTGTGGGTGCTGAAACGGCCTGCTCCAGCTGCTCTGTCCGTATGTGCGAGGAGGCGCAGGAGCTCCCCCTCGGACATACAGACATGCAGTGCCCCAGCCAGCATTTCCAATGAGCTATGCAATGCTGGCGAAGCAAAACGCCCCAGCACTTGCATGGCTCAGTGAGCATGTGCGGCTGGGGAACTAAACTGAACTGTCAAAGGGAAACAGTGTTTCCCTTTGACAGTTCAGCTAGCCCAGGAGCACTCCATTAGCTGTATAAAGCAGCTGAGGGAGTGCTCACTGTTTCACTGGGCTGGCTCCTTAGCTCCTCCATAATGGGTGAGGGACCACTGGGTGGGCGCCTCTTGCCATTATGGATGAGCCGCCAGGCTCGGACAGGCCTATAGGGCAATGCCTGTACCAAAAATGTAAAATGCTAGTTTGGGCCAATCAAAATGGGCCACCATTTTGGCCAATGTGGACCATTTTGATGAGTTACTTAACTATGCAGTTAGTAATGTTGACCATTGTTGCTGAATATATCACAATTTACTTACATTTTAACACAAAGCACCCCTTTGGGTACTATTGAAACAGTGGGCTTCATAACTACTCTGGCGGTAGCTGTGCCGGTAAAACCGGCACGGCTGCCACTGGAGTTGCATCCGGGTCTGGCACCCGCGAATGGGCAATTACTAGGTCATGCCGAGTTAGGCGGACATGATAATTGCCCTTTCGAAGGTGCCGGTAGATCCCCATTCCCATTTGAGCCCCATATGGCTCAAATGGGAATGGGGAACTCGGATGCACCGGCACCGTTAATAACGGTGCTGGTGCATCCGACGAGCTGAGGTCAGACCTGGCGGGGGCTGTCAAGCACCCACGAGCACAACTCTTACTATGGCGGAACGGTAGCAACGGTGCCGGTAGCTTACCAGCACCGTTGTTACTGGTCCGCCATAGTAGTAATGAGGCCCAGTCTGTGACTAAAGGAATGAATATCCATTTACAACTGTGGGCCACTTTTTCATTGTTGCCTGAGACAGTTTCATGCTTCAGCCCGCCCATGTGGGCCACCCCTGCCCATTTCTTCCAATCTAAAAAAAAAAAAAAAAAAAAAAACTTTTTTCATGCTGAGCTCTCAGGGCCCCCCTGGGATGCACCCGCGGACCCCTAGGGGGTCGCGACCCACAGTTTGAATACCACTGCTCTAGGCCCTGCCCACAACCACCTGATAGATATTCGATTCTATGGGTGTGATCTATCGGTGTGATATGCTGCGGTGGTTGTGGCCAGGGCCTAGAGTCTTGGGTGTATGGCCTATGGCCTACGGCCATGCACCCAAGACTCTAGGCCCTGGCCACAACCACCACAGCATATCACACCCATGGTGGCTTATAACTCAGTATCACACCGATAGATTGTAAAATTTTAACTGCGGCATATAGTCAATTGTAAAGTCCGCTGACACCACGGATGTCCTTAGAACAGTTTCAACTTGCCTGCGCACAGCACGGACGGGAATGCTATCCTTAGGACACCCCTCATTTTCAGTAATTACGAACATCCCTGACAGTGCGGGCATGGCTAATACATCAGTAGCACCTGCCACCTAAACAAATACAATATTTCACCCATCTCTTCCTCCCTAAACCTCCCCAAGCATTCTTGCACACCAAAACACTACCCAAAACTGCATTTCGCCTCTGTTAGCCGCGGCGCTGTCGGCGGGTCCAAGATGGCAGGCGCATCAGAACAATCTGACGCACATCACGCCTCACTCCAGCCAATCTGCGGACACGTCACGTGTCCGCGAACATGATGCGAGCCCATTAGCCAATCTGTGTCCTGCCCGTGGAGCGAATAGGGAAGTGTCTCCGCGGAGCGGTCATAGATATCACACATTTTTTTAGACCTACTTTTTGGTCGTTTTAAAGAAAACTACTGGACGGATTTTCACCAAATTTATAAAAGCACGCTTTCGGGACCAAGCCCCTGCTTGTGCCGCAAATTTGGTGAAAATCCGTCCAGCGGTGTGGCTGTAGGCGCGCGCAAAGTTTTTCCCCCGTTCAGTCTATGGGAAAGAAATATGTTTTGGGACCCCCCTATAACTTTCCCCCCCCCACACCAAACCTCACCAAACTTTGCAAATAGATTCAGAGTGGGCCATATACTTTTTTTGCAAAGTTTGGTGAGGATTCGTCCAGGGGGAGCAGAGTTATAAGCCGCCCAAAAAGTGTTCTTCCTATGGAAACAGCAACTTAACCATAACTACACAGCCACGACCGTGGCTGTGTAATATATATTATATATATATATATACATATATATGGTGGATTGACATTGTGTATGAGGAGTATATTTAGCTAAGTTTTAGGTGTATATTTTATCAAATGTTTTATAATGTATTTTACAAGATGTTTTTAAGATGTTCTGATGAAGATGGTTTATGATGTGTTATGATGTTTTATGATGTTTGTATGGATATAATATGTACATTTGTAAAGTTCTTTCGGAACTAAACAAATAAATAAGTAAATATTAATTTATTAATATTAATCATCTTGAAGGATATGTTTTGATATAGCTTGGTTATTGGACTCCATATTGCTTGCTCTTTTTAACTCTTTCCCGTTCACTTGTCTCGCTTTCTTTTATTGATGATTCATAATTTTCAGCCTTTAGATGCACTCTCGCTGAATTGGAGATTTCCCAGAGTTGGTATTTTCTTTTCTGGGTTCATCGTGCTCAATAGGTTTTTAAGGGAGTAGGTTACCATTTAAGATTGGCAATTTTAAGGGTTCTATGCACTTGCACTTTATTGGGGACAAACTTGTTGTCTACTCTCCAGTCGTCCATGTATGCATGTTTTGATGTTTTGTGACATGAGTGTATTTCTGGCAATATTTTAGAGACCATGTTATTTTATCATTTTGTGATATACATATATTTGGTTTTTTTATCCATTTATGGTAAATTGAATGATGTTTTGATCTATATTGTCTATACACTCATGAACATAATAGTGCATCCATGGACTCAGAGCACTAGGCATAATATTATTCCTGTTGAGAGGGCAATGTTTTCCTTTAATTCCTTCTTTGCTGCTAAAGCACTATGCACTTTAATTGCTGCTAAAGCACTAAGCACTTTATATTGTCAAACACTGTATTATTGAGCTCAATATGTTTATTATTTTGTATACATATATGAGTATTTAAACTTATATGACTACACATATAGGTTTGTGCGAGACAAGTGGTGAACACTTGGCATGATCATATTTTTTCATGTATCAGCTAGTAAACTGTATGAATGATGGATCGTTGGTGGGACTGAGTTGAGGAAGTGGCTAGAATAGCGGGAGTAATTAGTGCGGGTCTTGGATTTGGGATGTAGACTAATGGTGGATGCTTTATAACAGCATCTTCTTTAAAAAGACATAATATTATATTGTGTCACATTCCTATATGATTATCATGGCTTTTCATTTTCACTTTGAATGTGATGTTTTCTTCTTTTTTTGAACTTATATTTGACATAATAATCGTCCGCTACTTACCTGCGTTTTTTGCCATTTTCTCCTCAGTCCATGCAACTATAACATCTGCGCACTTGCTGACATATTTTGAATCATACAACAATGGTTTAATGTTTTTATGATTGAGGTGTGTTTTTATTTATATAATACACTGCATGTTGCTATGCATTGCTGTACATTTACTGTTATAAGATGGCTACCATTTGTTCACCACATTGTATTCCCTTGTGAATGGGGACATTCTATGCACTAGTATCATAGAGGTTTTAAAGCATTGATAAGGAGTCCTTCTTCCATGTAATTCCCTACCTACGTGAACAAGCGGTCAGTGTTCCACGAAACGCATCGTTTTGTTATCCAGGCTTTTCCTTCTACTGCACCTTTTATAAATAAAGAAATATTTGTGCTGCCTGGACTAGTTGTCATGCCTTTTCTCTGCTGAGACTGGATTCCACTCCTCAGCTGCTCTTGGGAGTGCAACCCGTTGTGGATTTTGCCTTGTTTCAGGGCATTATTTTCGTTTTGAATATATATATATATATATATATATATATATATATATATATATATATATATATTTGACAGAAAAGGGTGTGAGGGGCGCACTCTGGGTCCCAGCTAAGTGTACCTTTCCACAGTCCAGTTGATGTTCTCCTCCTAGCGCGCTTTCTTGCCTCTTGCAATCATCAGGGAGGCAGTCTGTTCAGGTGTTTGTTCAGGTGTTGATGGTTACTACCAGTGATGGCCTCAGGGAATTCTGGTTGCTGTAGTCATTCAGGTAGCCAGGAAACAACTCACCCTCCAATTACAAAGTGTAAAACCCCAGTTGGGGGAAGGGGGGAAAACCAACAGTGTGGCTCTCCTGAGTAGGGGCATGTGTCACCCCGGTGTCGCCGCCTCTGGAGCCTGGGACTCCCAAAGAACATTTGACAGAAAAGGGTGTGAGGGGCGCACTCTGGGTCCCAGCTAGGTGTACCTTTCCACAGTCCAGTTGATGTTCTCCTCCTAGCGGGCTTTCTTGCCTCTTCCAATCATCAGGGAGGCAGTCTGTTCAGGTGTTTGTTGAGGTGTTGATGGTTACTACCAGTGATGGCCTCAGGGAATTCTGGTTGCTGTAGTCATTCAAGTAGCCAGGAAACAACTCACCCTCCAATTACAAAGTGTAAAACCCCAGTTGGGGGTAGGGGGGAAAACCAACAGTGTGGCTCTCCTGAGTAGGGGCATGTGTCACCCCGGTGCCGCCGCCTCTGGAGCCCGGGACTCCCAAAGAACATTTGACAGAAAAGGGTGTGAGGGGCGCACTCTGGGTCCCAGCTAGGTGTACCTTTCCACAGTCCAGTTGATGTTCTCCTCCTAGCATGCTTTCTTGCCTCTTCCAATCATCAGGGAGGCAGTATGTTCAGGTGTTTGTTCAGGTGTTGATGGTTACTACCAGTGATGGCCTCAGGGAATCTGGTTGCTGTAGTTGCTGTAGTCATTCAAGTAGCCAGGAAACAACTCACCCTCCAATTACAAAGTGTAAAACCCCAGTTGGGGGGAGGGGGGAAAACCAACAGTGTGGCTCTCCTGAGTAGGGGCATGTGTCACCCCGGTGCCGCCGCCTCTGGAGCCCGGGACTCCCAAAGAACATTTGACAGAAAAGGATGTGAGGGGCGCACTCTAGGTCCCAGCTAGGTGTACCTTTCCACAGTCCAGTTGATGTTCTCCTCCTAGCGTGCTTTCTTGCCTCTTCCAATCATCAGGGAGGCAGTATGTTCAGGTGTTTGTTCAGGTGTTGATGGTTACTACCAGTGATGGCCTCAGGGAATTCTGGTTGATGTAGTCATTCAAGTAGCCAGGAAACAACTCACCCTCCAATTACAAAGTGTAAAACCCCAGTTGTGGGGAGGGGAGAAAAACAACAGTGTGGCTCTCCTGAGTAGGGGCATGTGTCACCCCGGTGCCGCCTCCTCTGGAGCCCGGGACTCCCAAAGAACATTTGACAGAAAAGGGTGTGAGGGGCGCACTCTGGGTCCCAGCTAGGTGTACCTTTCCGCAGTCCAGTTGATGTTCTCCCCCTAGCGCGCTTTCTTGCCTCTTGCAATCATCAGGGAGGCAGTCTGTTCAGGTGTTTGTTCAGGTGTTGATGGTTACTACCAGTGATGGCCTCAGGGAATTCTGGTTGCTGTAGTCATTCAAGTAGCCAGGAAACAACACACCCTCCAATTACAAAGTGTAAAACCCCAGTTGGGGGGAGGGGGGAAAACCAACAGTGTGGCTCTCCTGAGTAGGGGCATGTGTCACCCCGGTGTCGCCGCCTCTGGAGCCTGGGACTCCCAAAGAACATTTGACAGAAAAGGGTGTGAGGGGCGCACTCTGGGTCCCAGCTAGGTGTACCTTTCCACAGTCCAGTTGATGTTCTCCTCCTAGCGTGCTTTCTTGCCTCTTCCAATCATCAGGGAGGCAGTGTGTTCAGGTGTTTGTTCAGGTGTTGATGGTTACTACCAGTGATGGCCTCAGGGAATTCTGGTTGCTGTAGTCATTCAAGTAGCCAGGAAACAACTCACCCTCCAATTACAAAGTGTAAAACCCCAGTTGGGGAGAGGGGGGAAAACCAACAGTGTGGCTCTCCTGAGTAGGGGCATGTGTCACCCCGGTGCCGCCTCTGGAGCCCGGGACTCCCAAAGAACATTTGACAGAAAAGGGTGTGAGGAGCGCACTCTGGGTCCCAGCTAGGTGTACCTTTCCACAGCCCAGTTGATGTTCTCCTCCTAGCGCGCTTTCTTGCCTCTTGCAATCATCAGAGAGGCAGTCTGTTCAGGTGTTTGTTCAGGTGTTGATGGTTACTACCAGTGATGGCCTTAGGGAATTCTGGTTGCTGTACTCATTCAAGTAGCCAGGAAACAACTCACCCTCCAATTACAAAGTGTAAAACCCCTGTTGGGGGGAGGGGGGAAAACCAACGGTGTGGCTCTCCTGAGTAGGGGCATGTGCCACCCCGGTGCCGCCGCCTCGGGAGCCCGGGACTCCCAAAGAACATTTGACAGAAAAGGGTGTGATGGGCAGACTCTGGGTCCCAGCTAGGTGTACCTTTCCACAGTCCAGTTGATGTTCTCCTCCTAGCACGCTTTCTTGCCTCTTGCAATCATCATGGAGGCAGTCTGTTCAGGTGTTTGTTCAGGTGTTGATGGTTACTACCAGTGATGGCCTCAGGGAATTCTGGTTGCTGTAGTCATTCAAGTAGCCAGTAAACAACTCACCCTCCAATTACAAAGTGTAAAACCCCAGTTGGGGGGAGGGGGTAAAACTAACAGTGTGGCTCTCCTGAGTAGGGGCATGTGTCACCCCGGTGCCGCCGCCTCTGGAGCCTGGGACTCCCAAAGAACATTTGACAGAAAAGGGTGTGAGGAGCGCACTCTGGGTCCCAGCTAGGTGTACCTTTCCACAGCCCAGTTGATGTTCTCCTCCTAGCGCGCTTTCTTGCCTCTTGCAATCATCAGAGAGGCAGTCTGTTCAGGTGTTTGTTCAGGTGTTGATGGTTACTACCAGTGATGGCCTCAGGGAATTCTGGTTGCTGTACTCATTCAAGTAGCCAGGAAACAACTCACCCTCCAATTACAAAGTGTAAAACCCCTGTTGGGGGGAGGGGGGAAAACCAACAGTGTGGCTCTCCTGAGTAGGGGCATGGGTCACCCCGGTGCCGCCGCCTCGGGAGCCCGGGACTCCCAAAGAACATTTGACAGAAAAGGGTGTGATGGGCACACTCTGGGTGCCAGCTAGGTGTACCTTTCCACAGTCCAGTTGATGTTCTCCTCCTAGCGCGCTTTCTTGCCTCTTGCAATCATCAGGGAGGCAGTCTGTTCAGGTGTTTGTTCAGGTGTTGATGGTTACTACCAGTGATGGCCTCAGGGAATTCTGGTTGCTGTAGTCATTCAAGTAGCCAGGAAACAACTCACCCTCCAATTACAAAGTGTAAAACCCCAGTTGGGGGGAGGGGGGAAAACCAACAGTGTGGCTCTCCTGAGTAGGGGCACGTGTCACCCCGTTGCCGCCGCCTCTGGAGCCCGGGACTCCCAAAGAACATTTGACAGAAAAGGGTGTGAGGGGCGCACTCTGGGTCCCAGCTAGGTGTACCTTTCCACAGTCCAGTTGATGTTCTCCTCCTAGCGCGCTTTCTTTCCTCTTGCAATCATCAGGGAGGCAGTCTGTTCAGGTGTTTGTTCAGGTGTTGATGGTTACTACCAGTGATGGCTTCAGGGAATTCTGGTTAATGTAGTCATTCAAGTAGCCAGGAAACAACTCACCCTCCAATTACAAAGTGTAAAACCCCAGTTGGGGGGAGGGGGGAAAACCAACAGTGTGGCTCTCCTGAATAGGGGCATGTGTCACCCCAGTGCCGCCGCCTCTGGAGCCCGGGACTCCCAAAGAACAGTTTTTGTCACTTTGTTTGTTATCTAATATTGAGGAGGACTGTCAGTGGATTTGTCAAGTTGTCGAAGGGGATGATGGCAGTATGCCATTATGGCATGAGGAATGGAGGGAATATCCCTAAAAGGGAAAGGGGGATACTATGTCTCAGCTGATGATGTCAGGTCATCCCCCTGAAGGTCTCCTCCTCTAATGGGTTCCTCCCTCAAATAGCCACCCCCAGGGTCAGGATCAGGTAGCGACTGCTGTCCCCTGGCCACATGAGGAGAGGCTATCTCAGGGAAAGGAGTGATGACATAATCAGATTCATCACAGTAGTCAATTGCAGACAGCTGCAAGGTGACGTTCACTGACACAGTTGCTGCATCTTTTGCCTATTGTTGGGCATTGCACACCTTCTTCATGTGGGAATGGCAGACCACAACGGTAACATCTTCCTCTCTACGAGTATCTCCTTGGATGAGTGTTGCTTTTGTATTTGTTTTGGACACTATGTTTAATTTAGTACACTTGCTCCTTCGTAGCCTCTTTACCGGTCTCTATGTGTGTCACCTAGGCCTCTGCTCATGCTTCTGTCCAGTCCATTTGTAGTATAGTGGAGAGGGAAAGAGGTTCCGCAGCAGTTCTTTTCTGAACGGCGATGGCAGGCATCCACCTATGATTCGAAGTCGAATAGCCTCCTCATTTGTAAAGTTGTGAAACTCATAGTGAGCCACCAGCATGCAAAATCAAGTCGCAAAGGCATCCATGGATTCCCCAGGCACTTGGCACGTGCTGTTGAAGGTATCTCTCTCATAGTCGAGGTTATGTTGTGTATCAAAATATGCACTCATGTCTTCCTTTAACCCACTGTTGGAGCCAACTTGATCTGGTGGAAAGGTGGGAATGAGATCTTCGACTTCGTCTCCTACTAAGTTGATCAGGAGCCTTTTAGCAAACTTGTCAGGTGCAGTGTTGTAGTAGTTTCGAGCCATCTCAGCCAGTGCTCCCATCTTAAACTCAGGGCTTGCTGATCACTCATGTCAAATGGCACTGATTGACAAAATGCAGCAGCATTGGATACATCATCCCATGCATTCTCAATATCTAACATCTTGGTGATTTCACTCTGCGACTCAGTGCTGTTAATTTGGGCCTGTGAACTTTAGTGGACACAACACATGCGCATAAAGACTATTTGCTCAGAGGACTTCTCAACTTACAGTCGTAGATCTGGATGTTTGTTTGTTTGTTTGTTTATTTTATTTGTATAGCGCTCCAAACCCAGGGGTAGAAGGGCGCTTAAGAATATGGTTACAGCGTTGAGAAGTATCTTTGTGTTACATACTTCGTACATACTTGTAATATATACATATATATACAGTCATCAATGAACAGAGCACATACAGTATGCACAAAATACAATTTTCAATATAAATACAGTACCTAAACCAGTTACCGCACAGGGAGTAAGGTCTGGTGTTAATGGGGCTATTCTTTGTTTAAGAGCCAGCTGATGACCTGCTTCCTGAAGATCTGGAAGGATTCGATAGTTTTGATGTTGAGAGGTAGGGTGTTCCAGAGTTGGGGGGCAAGTACTGTGAAGCTTGCCCCTCCAGCTCTTTTTAGGTGGAACCTGGGCACTGTCAAGCATAGAGTGTTGGAGGATCTGGTGGATCTATTAGCAGGTTTCATGGTGAATTTATTGGCTAGATATGGTGGTGCTAGATGATTGAGGGACTTGTACGTGAGGCAGATGGTTTTTAAATCAATTTTTTGGCGTATGGATAGCCATTTGCAGGCTTTCCTAGTAGCAGAGATATGCTCTTGTCTAGGAATGTTGAGGGCTGCCCGCAGGGCGTTATTTTGTATTACCTGCAGCTTGTTGAGTACGGATTGGTTAGCACCTAGGTACAGGCTGTTGCAGTAATCCAGTTTGGATTGTATGAGAGCCCTGGCAAGGGTGAGGCAGCTGTTGGGTGATAGAAATGGTATGATGGCCCTGATGAGCTTGCCGGTGTTTGCAGCGGCTGAGGTGGTCATATTGGTGTGTTTGGTGAGGTTGGTGTTGGCATCTAGATAGAAGCCAAGGGTTTTTACGCTTTTGGCTATAGGGATGGTGTGGCTGTCGATGGTGATGTTATTATAGCTAGGGTTAAGTTTAGTTAGGGTGTTAGGGGAGCCGACGATTAGGAGCTCTGCTTTCTCATCATTCAGGCAGAGACCATGCGAGGCCATCCATGCCTGAATGATGGAGAATATTTTGTTGTTCTGGGCGGAGTCTGCTTGGTAATTACCTGTGATGGTGAGGAGAATCTGGGTGTCATCCGCGTAGTTTGTGTAGCTGACACCCAGACGGTCCAGTTGGTCAAATAGAGGCTTTGTAAATATGTTGTACAAAGTGGGGGATACACAGGATCCCTGTGAGACCCCGCATGTGATGGGGATGGGGTCTGCTGCAGCTGTTGTGGAGAATACCCGCATGGTTCTGTTTGCCAGGAAGGATTGTATCCATGTGATGGCAGAGGAGGAGAAGTAGGCTGTTGTACTGCCTGCCTCAGCTTTCTCCTCTGTGCCATATAAATATAAATAATTAACATTTTTATTTTAGGTGAAGAATCCCATCCTCATCGTGAGCACCATGTTTCTTGTTGATCTGGCCCTAAATGAGGACCAGGAGAAAGAAACACAAGGAGCCAGGAGAAATAACACACTTTGTTTATTCAAACAGTGCTGGGAATGCCTCTGTGCAATAAAAGCTCACTGCATCTGCTCGCTCTCAAGGAAGCGTATTGGGAGCTCGGCGTGACGCGAGTTGCAGTTGCCCCCCCACCTCCCAGTTAACTTCTTGTCCTTCGGCACATAACAGGAAACAACGGCTCCCTCCAATTTTTTAAACAAAAAAGGTAATTGGTGCATAGGGTAATAATTAGGTAGGTCTGTATGATACAAGAAAGTCTTCTTTAAAAGGGGTTTAATTACTGGACATTTCCAAGCAATGGGGACAGTACGAGTGGATAGGAAAGCATTAAAAAGAGATCGGATCTTGTAAGAGAAGAGTAGGCTTATATCATAGGCACTTTTGGGTGGTGATAAATCTAGGCGGTAACACGTACCTTTAGCGGATGTCAGTAAGTAATGAATGTCTTAGCTGTCAAGTTCAATAAATGAATAAAAATGTTGTGAGATAAAAGTGTTCCTATTGTCTAAGTTCAAGTTGTGGTTGTCCCTCACTTAAAGTGTGGTTAACTCAGTTCTGATTGTCTCTATCATGCCTGTAAAATGGGAGTCCAATTGATCAACCAAACTTTGAGATCAGGTAGTGTTATGTTAGGTGGTATTTGTATAGCACCTCTTGCCATTGGTATAGCCTCGAAGCGCTATGAGGATGAACACCTTTCGGAAGACCGTAGTCTGTGTTGAAAGTAATGAAAGAAGGCGTAAAATGTTTATGTGCCTTTCTAGCCAGATAGAAGGTTTGTAGAGAATGGCTAGGTTCCTAACAGCAGCCCATATTACAACAGCGTGAGGAACGGGTGCTGAGTCAAATTGCCAGAGTCAAGCTATGTGAACAGCTGGACTGAATTTTGCATGGGAATCAGCTGTATGCTACGGGTCGTAGCTCTTGGGGGTCGAGGAGGATGTATGTTTAGGAGAAGGTGTAGACAAATAGCATGTATCTCAAAGGTGTAGACGCTTTGGGTTCATTGCAAAGCTTATTTACCACTACAAAGACCTTTTTGGTTGTTTTGGCAGCAGAGGCAATTTTAGAGTCATAAAATGCTGTTTTTGCCTGTCTAATATCTTTTTTATATGCAGATTGATATTGTTTAAGTATTCTGAGATCCTCGCTGTTATCGGATTGTCGCCACATCCTCTCTAAATTACTGATTTTACATCGCAAAATATTAAGATCTGAAGTAAACCATATTTTGCTTTGTGTCTGTGCAGGGCGAGGTCCAAACAAAGAAAGTGGTGCCAATTTATGAATCATCTATGTGGAGAAGAGGTCTAGATGCCCAAGAAAATTATTTGAGTGATTGTTCTCGTTCTCGTTCGGGTTCCCGTTAGGGTGGCAAGTAGACCGGATACAGATTGTTTTGTAATTCTGTTCCACGTACGGGACAGTACCTGGGTAATAGGTGGTGCTATCTTCTCTTGTTCCCATAAAAAGGGAATTGTGAAAGGTATACCAGGTGGTCAGTCCACAAGAAGGGAATTGGTATGGCAATCCGGATATCTGATGTTCATGCAAAAAGTTGATCTAAAGTATGGCCTGCATTATGAGTAGGGTGATTAACAAGGGTTGTTAAACTAAAGTCTTGCAAGTTGTCTAATAGTTGCATGATTTCCTGTCTAGTTAAAATGGCCCAGAAGAACTAGTCTGGTATTTTCCATAGATACAACAGCCAGGGTGTTCAGAGGTTCATCAAAGAAGTTCTGTTTCGGGCCAGGTGGTGTATGTACCAATAAGAAGTTAATAACTTCAACGTGTCTGCATTCAAGTTGTAGGGGCAATAATTGTATTCTACAATTAAATCATATATTAAGAATCTGTTTGTAACCGCTAACCTAGCATTTAATAATATAAATTGAAGGTCCTTTTGAGCGTCTGTTTGTGGGCTACATGACAAGTCTAAAAACGAGTGAGCACATGAGTTTCTCAGGCAATCATTTTTTGACAATGGGCTAAATTAAAAGTATTCAAACTGCAGATAATGTCGTCTCCCAATTGATTATGTGAGAGGAAATTAGAGAGAATTTCGGATAACAGAAAGGTTGTGTCACAATGAGACTTACCAACAAAGTCAGAATTCAGAGTCCTCACTGTCCTGGTGCAGACGGGAACAGACATACTTGCCTTAGGCGCCCAGCAGGCATGTTGCCTAGCCTTCTTGATCCTTCTTGATGTGTGATCTGTCACAAGAACCCCTCTTAAAGTTTATCTTGCACAACACGATTATTAGGGTGGTAACTTTTAGAGAGGGGGTTCCTGTAAAGCACTGGCATATGCCAATTACATCTTGTGCCTGAAGTCACCTCCTGATTGCGCGAATCGAGACTTTATTGATCTTCTACTAAAATAGTTGTGTGTCAGGTTATAAGCAACACATGGACAAAACAGAGGCTATACCAATATCTTGTGCATGCGTTAAGAGTCACTTGAGGGATGATGGCTTTAGATGGTGCAAGAACGGGTTAAGGTATCTGAGGATAGAAAAGATGTGAGATGTGAAGGGACTATTTAATCTCAACCGCAAGATGTTTTAAGCAAAATTGAGTTCGTTCTTGTCAAGTGGATGGTGCTTAACGTTACTTCATGGGGGAAAGTCCATATTGTGAAAATGAATGTCCTTCCTAGAATTCTCTACATGTTTTGATGCACCCCATTTTGGGATGAGTAAGATAATGTTAAAGAAAATGCATAATGTTATGGAAGCTTTCGTATGGGACTCATGAAAAAGAGACACGTTGAATTATGAGGAGGACAAAGGGTGAGGGTGGCTTTGACTTTCCAGACATCAAAGCATGTAATGAAGAACATGTCTTAGAGTAGCTATCTAGATACCTGACTGGTACAAAGGGGAGAACATACATGGAAATAGAGGAGAGGATGCAGGCCCCATTTTCGATTGGAGACCACCTGAAGACAAAGACCTCCTCAAGAGGGAAACATATTTAACGTTATGAGTAAAGGAGCTCAGGTCGGGTTGTCGAGGCTCACGGACTGGGACCAGGGAGGGAAATGTTGGGGCTTATCAATGATCTGAGTGGACCAAAGTTTCAGAGAATTGGAGAAAGAATTGTTGGTTGCCATGGATTAAGAATGATAGTCTCGGTAGATCAACTTGAGACATGCAGAGGGATGATAGCATTTGAAGAGCTTCATAAACAAATATAGCCAGTCATTGTCAGAGGAAGGCATAACGGTAAGTCATTATGTATCGCCTGCTGGAGCGGATTAATATGAAAGAAGGGTTGAAAAGCTGGGGTGAACAATGGTGGTGGGAAATAGGGAAGATCTCACATGGGAGGTGGCAAAGGAGAATCTTAAGTTTGACTCTGGGACATTTTTGGACCAAACGTTCGTCTATATAATCAGCAGAGAATGATCTTCCAGTAATTCAGGACACTAGCATGGATTTTTAGCTCTGTGTTGGCACATGACCACTTTTGTTAGAGGTGCAATAAGGAATGAGTGAGTCTAACAAATGTCTTGCAGGATTGCTGTCAGGGCAGAAACCTATGCAAGGGAGTGGCAATAGGGTGGACCCATTTATAACAGGACAGCTAATGGACTAAACCGATAAAATGATGGCCATGCTTTAATTTTGCAAAATGTTGCATTATATTCTCTTGCTTGTACTTTTATGTTTGGTTGTGGCACATTTGGTGGTGCTAGCGCCACCTATGTGGCAAAGCATTGCTAACACAAAAGAAAGAAGCAGGGATGGTGAAAATCAGGATATCTGGTTGGTCAGTGAACTGCCAGGCATCACAAAGTGTTCATTTCCGTCGCCTGTAGCCATTGAATCCAATGAGGACATATATTTTAATGATTGTGTTAATTAAAAGTCCCTTTGGAAAGCACATGCTTTCATCCCGTTCTGCAGCTGAGGGATTCTTACTCAGATCCAACCCTCTAAGGAAGCATTTCCTGGTTCCACTATTGCAGCACAATATTGTAGGCCTCTAATGTACTT
Organism: Ambystoma mexicanum; assembly: GCF_040938575.1. Classification (NCBI taxonomy): domain Eukaryota; kingdom Metazoa; phylum Chordata; class Amphibia; order Caudata; family Ambystomatidae; genus Ambystoma; species Ambystoma mexicanum. Next base: position 453,176,699 of record NC_090940.1, read on the forward strand.
TAATCAGGGAGGTGTTTGCCTGATCCAAAGATGGCTGTCTGATCTCAGAGTTGTAGGATGTTGATGTCACCCCCAGCATGAGAAGGAGGAAGGAAGTGATCTCAGGCATAGCTCTCAACTCACACGCTTTTGGCAGGTGTCACCCGCCTTGTAAAGGGCAGACTCACTCGCCAAGCCTCCTGCACGCCCATTCATTCCAATGGGCGTCCCACCCGCCAAAAACAAAATCAGGCGATTTCACCTGCCTGTAAAACAAAAATGGTTGAGAGCTATGTCTCAGGTGAGTAGAGTAGGTGAGTGCTTCATCGTTTTCACCCCTTTCCTCTGTTCCTCGGCCCCCAGAACCCATTCCTCTGCCCCCAGAGCCCTTGCCTCTGACCCAGAACCCTTTCATTGGACCCCAGGGCCCCTTCCCAGCCCTTCCCAGGCCCACAGAGCCATTCACACGGCCCAGAGCCCTTTCCTCGGCCCCTAAAGATCTTTTTCACCAATTTCCTTAGCCCACAGAGCACGTCCCTCTGCCCCCAGAGCCATTTCCTCAGTCCCCAGAACCCCCTTTCACCCCTTTCCTCTGCCCCAAAAATCCTTTCTCATAGCTCTCAACTCACCTGCTTATGGCGGGTGTCACCCGCCTTGCAAGCAGCTGAATCATCAGCCAAGTCCCTCATATGCCCATTCACTTCTATGGGTTCTCACCCGCCAAAAAGAAAATCAAGTGTTTTAACATGCCTTGGTTTCACAAAAGTTTGGGAGCTACGCTTTCTTCGGGCCCCAGATCCCTTGCCTCTGCCCTGAGAACCCTTTCATTGGATTGCAGTGCTCTTTTTCAGCTCTTCCTTTGGCCTCCAGAGCCCATCTCTCGAACCAACCGCAGTGCCCTTTTTCAGCCCTTCCCTGAACCCCAGGACTCTTTCCTTGGCACACACAGCTTTTTCCTCGAGCCCTTGTATTCACCCCCAAAGCTGTTTACTTAGCCCCCAGATAACTTTTACCCCTATCCTCGGCCCACAGATCTTGTTTTCACCCCTCTTCTCTGCTCCCAGAGGCCTAAAGGCCCCCAGAGGCCTTCCATCAGCCCCTAGTGTGCTTCACATGACCCCAGAGCCCATTCCTCAGCCCCTGAAGACCTTTTTCATGCATTTCCTCAGACCTCAGAGCCTTTTACTTGGTCCAGAGCCCTTCCCTCTATCCCCAGGGCCTTTTCCTCAGCCTTCAGAGCCCCTGCATCTGCCCCCAGAGCCCTTTGATACTAGGACCACCGTGTCCTTTTTCAGCTCTTCCCTCGGCCGCCAGAACCCTTTCATTTGACACCAGTGCTCTTTGCAGCCCTTCCCGTGGACTCCACAGCCCTTTTCACCCCTTTCCCCTAGCCCCAGAGCCATTTACTCGGCCTTCAGAGCCCCTGCCACTTCTCCCAGAGCCCTTTCATTGGACCGCAGAGCCCTTTTTCATCCCTTCCCTTGCCCCCTGGAGCCCTTCCTGTGCCCCCCACAGCTCTCTTTGAACACAAAAGCCCTTCACTGGGCCCTCAGAGCCCTTTCCCCAGCCCCAGGAGCCCTTCCCTTCACCCCAGAATCCTTTTTCACCCCGTTCCTCTGCCATCACATCACTTCTCTCGGCCCCCAGAACCCTTCCCACTGCCCCTGAGGCCTTTTCAACCCTTTTCTTTGGCCCCTGAGCACTTCCACTGTCCCCAAATTCCTTTCCTCGACCCTCAGAGCACTTTCCTCAGCCCCCAGAGCTGTTCCTTCAGCAACCAGAGCCTTTTCATAGGAACACAGATCCCTACTTCACCAGTTTCCTTGCCCACAGTGCCCTTTTCCAAACCTTTCCTAGACCCCAGATCCTTTTCCCCGGCCACCAAAGCCTGTTCCACCGCCCTAGATTCCTTACCTTTACATTACATTCCAACATTTGTATTGCGCACTGTGGACCCTCAGGCATAAAGGCGCAGACCATTGAAACAGACAAGTTACAAAAAACGTTTATCTCACAATGGTAGGTGAGTGAAAGGAGTCATTAACAGAAGGAGATTGAGACTAGGATTATGCGAAGAGATACGTTTTTAGATATTTCTTGAAGGGCGACTGAGAGCTATGGAATCTTAAAGGGTTCGGTAGTTGAGTCCAGAGTTTTGGAGCCAACAAGTAGAATGCCTCCTTCTCGCTTTGGAGGTGCACCAGCAAGTTCTGTCCACAGGATCTCTGCCCTCTGCCGTTCACTTGGTTGATGATGGAATCCTGCAGATATGATGGTATAATCCCTTGTCTACATTTAAATGTTATAGTGAAGATCCTGTATTTAACACATGCTTCAATGGTAAGCCAGTGAAGAGACTGCCTGGCCTCAGTTACATGATCTCTACGTGAAAGGCCCAGCAGTACTCTTACCGCCCTGTTTTGAATAGTCTGTAGCCTATGCACATCACGTTTGCAGATACCGGCCAATAGACTGCCACAGTAATCCATTTTAGCGCCAATGATGGTTCTACCGATTGTCACTGCACTAGCCTGAGTAATGAGCGGCTTGAGATGATAAAAGAATTTAATGTATTAAGCTGAAGCAGAAGCAACGCTGGTGATGTGAGTACTCATGGTTAGTGACTGGTCGAGAATCACCCCCAAAATCTTAACTTTGGGGACTGGCGTAATACGATCAGCCCCCAACCTGAAAGAACCAAAGTTACGATCCAACTTTTTAATGGCAACTGAACAACCCACTATCATAAGTTCAGTTCTGCTTTTGTTTAAAGCCAGATTGTTGTTGAGCATCCAGTTCTCAATTATGTCAAAAATTCTTTTCAACTCAAGTTCATCCTGAGAGTGACAGCCTGAGAGCGGGACGACACATTGCGTGTCATCTGCATAGTTAGAGAACATAATTCCCTCAGCCTCTAAATCAGAAATGAAAGAAGTCATGAATATATTGTAGAGGCACAGGGACGTACAGGGTCGGACTGGGACAAGAAATAGGCCCGGTCACTCAAAATAAAGTGGCCCACCCCTCGCCTCAAAAAAGTGGCCCACCCCTCGCCTCATGAGCCTTGACCTCTGATGACATCTCACCGGAAGTGATGTCATTTGACCCCACCCCAAAGTGACATCCTGGTGAGCGATGAAACACAACTTTTCACCCCTTGACAAAACAGGAAGTGGAATCAAATAGCATTGTTCCTAAGTACAATACATTACTGTGAATCCAAGCAGACGTCCAAGACCAAATGATAATATAAAAGTAAGCAAAAAGGGGAGTGACAGATTGAAGTGCGCACAACTTTCACAAATTGTAAGTAGTCCAATGCACAGAAGGTTCCCCTGGGTTCCTAGTAGGAATCGGACCTAGAACGAGCCTTACTGACGCGGCGCGAGGGATTTATCCCTTTCATTTTTTCAGGTATTGATACCTTCCATTGGATCCTACTACACTAGCTGACAAATTTGTCTGGTTCATCCCACTCCACATCCTGGGCGGCAGACCCTATTGACCACACCATAAAGGATCAATTGAGAATCTCAGCTATCAAGCTTTGCGCGAACAGCAGATAGAATCTTATAAGGGATTGGTCCCAGCTAATTTTGCCTTGAGTAAGACCTAATGGTTGAAACACGTGTCGGCTGTGACCACATTAAAACAACACCATTCACACCATTGGATGGCTGCTTTTGCTTATTTTGAAGAAATGTGAGCATATTTAAAATAAGGACTTGATTATTCGAATATTGAGCCCTTTGCGCAGAGGAACTGCACAAACCATACTCTCATGGCAAATGATAATATGTTATTGTACAGCACTTATGCTTAACCTCTTTTTTATAGAACAAATATACATACAATATCACCCAACCTGTGTTGGTACTCATTTATCGACCTAAGAAGGATGAAAGGCTTTTTGAAAAGAAAAAGAAATTGAAAATAAATATATATATGTTTTCCAAACCGGCACCCACTCCCCAGGGATGACTTCGGCCCAGCCACAGGCCGAAAGGCCGAGGGGCCAATCCGACCCTGGGGACGTACTGGTTCCCCAAGGAACCCCAAAGCGGACCGGAATGGGTGAGGCCTCAGCTATTTCCAAGCATACTCTGCTAACTCTGTTCTCTGAGAAGGATGCAATCCGCGAGAAATTAGCCACCTCTGACAGTCTGGATATCAGAATTGAATGATCGACTAAATCAAACGCTGCAGACTGGTCGAGCAAAACTAGCAGAGAGCGAGAACCTCTGTCTAGACGCTTCAACAATTTAGACTTTAACTCAAGTAGGGACGTCTTGGTGCCAAAGCCCAGCCTGAAACCTGATTGATGCAGATTCAGGATAGAGTACAGATTTAAATGTTCTGAAATCTGACCATAAACCACCATGTCCAATATTTTTAGTAAAAAAGGTGAATTAGAAATCGAGCAGTAGTTCAGGGGGTTATCCCTAGCAAGTCCGACTTTTTTCAATATTGGCGTGACCATGGTTTGTTTCAAGTCATCTGGTACCTTCCCTTCGCACAGTGAAGCGTTAACAAATATGCAAATTGCCTTTATGAGGGGCAGGGGACAGGTTTTTATTATCAAAGATGCGCAAGAATCCCCTTTACACCTAGTGGGTTTTAGTTTTTCAATGACTTGCTGTAAGGTCTCCTCTGTAATTGGGTGAAAATTAAATTGAGGAATCGTTGAATTGTGTGGAAGGGGCTTCTGGTACTCAATAGTCACCTTTGAAAGTAAAACCTTCTTTCTTTCCAGCATACCTGTAGTTATACCCAGGAGTTTGTATGCATGCCATCTTTTATACACTGGCACCAGGTGGAGTCCCCAATCTCCAGTTGGTCAGCTGGAGGAGGGACTACCTCCTGTTCTTTAAGGATTTTAAAAATGTCCTTAAGATCCGATGCATCATTAGCTATTCTTGTGTTATGCAAGTTCTGTTTGGCTTCCAAAATAGCCAATTTGTAATCCTTTGCTACAATCCTGTTGGATTACTGAAGGGCATGGGTCATGGCAGATTTCCATGAGTAAAAAGCCTTGAGCACTGAGACTTTAAGCTTTCTGAGCTCTGCAGTGAACGAAGGTTGACTTTTCAAAATCTTCATTCTTCCGTTTTTTTCGCTTCAGTGTGGCTAAAATGTTAGATATGCTAGCCATGTTGAAAGCCAGGTACGAGGACATGGCTAAAAGTGAAGTATCCAATGAGAAGCTAATTTTACTGTCCAGTAAAGGCACAATATTGTCCAGTGTAAGGCATTTTAAATTATGTGACAAAAAAAGGACCTTAGACAGGTTCCTCGATTTCAGAGGAAAGGAAATAGATAGTGAGAAATGTATAAAAGCATGATCTGGCCAAGGGCATGGCATAATGGAGAGATCATAACAAGTGATATTGAGAGTAGTTAACCAATCAAGAGTGTGTCCGAATACATGAGTTGGTTCAGTCACTTGCTGAATGAAGCCTAAGTCTGATAGTGACTGTTTTAACTCGAGGGCATGGGAATCTTCTGCATCAACTAACTAAAGGTTAATGTTGCCCAAGATAATAAAGCGAGAAAGTGGCTTAAGCCGAGGTAGCACAAAATTGTTGAGTGCTTCTACCCAGCTATCTTTCAGTGAGGGGGGGCGATAGAGAAGGAGAATATTAACAGTGGATTCCGCGTTCATACCAATTTTAATATATAAGCAATCAATTTCTTTCAGGATAAAACGAGGGACTTCCCATATAGAGAAAGAATTTCTTAAGATGAAGGCCTCACCACCCCCTCTACCTTCCTGTCTGTCCTTGCGTATCATAACATACCCTGGAGGAATTGCTAGATTTAGACTAGGGCCAGCGGAATCAGATCCCCAAGGCTCAGTCACGGCAAAGAGGTCAATACTGTTCTGTTCAATATAATTGGCCACCACTAGGGCGTGTTTAAATAATGACTGGGTGTTGAGAAACACAGAACGTAGGTCTGAAATCAGAGTAATTGAAGGTGGTGGAGAAGAACCTATGTTAATGCTAGAGGATGCGCATGTGGGTGCAAGTGTTTGCCCTACCTTGCTCAGTATAGTATCAGACTCCGGGGAACTATCAGGAAGTAATTTGTGGCTGTGCAGGTCTCGGCCTGGTTATCCCCCCGGCAAGCTTCTTGAACGCTCACTGAAGTTATTAACTCCTGTTTCATCGTTCGGGTACAGCTTGAGGGATTAGGAGAGCCCAGTAACTGGGTTAGCTGCGGCGCAGAACCTACCTTAGGCATAGATGAGGAGTCAGCAGAGCACTTTAGTGATCTATTACGTTCCGCATCAATGAGAGCCAGAACTTCAGCTAGCCCCATAATAGTGTCGCGGTTTAGTTTCCTGCGCGTCCCAACCGCGGACTGCCGCAGACTGTCCCAACCCGTCTGCGCCGGCGTGTTCGCGCCGAGTTTCAATGGAAGAGCGTGCCGAAACTACAGCTCCTGATGGGAAATGTAGTTTGCAAGTGTGAGCAGAGTAAGCAAGAAACTCTGATTCAAACCACATCATTCTTTAGTTAATGGGGACGTTGCACAATGTTAAAAGCACAATAAGGGCTTGAACACCTAAAATGAGGCAACAACTATATAAAAACAAATATTCCACAAAGTATGCAAGCATGAGTGAAAAAACAGTAGCAGCAATGCAGAGCAAAATCAAGAGTTCTAAGAGGGATGCAGGCACAGATAAAAACGCAGTCACATCAAAACTAATAAAGCCCCCATAGCCCTTGTTCACTCATTCTGTCTTTGATGGCTTGGTATAGGGTATCGTTCATCACATTAACGGTTGCCCCTGTGTCTCTGATGAAAATATGGTTTAGCCCTCTGATTAGGACAGTTAATTTTGGGGCTGCACTGTCGTCCGTCATCTTGCTGATCAGTCTCACATACTCTCTGCTGTACCTGTCTTGTGGGCCATACCTTCTCTAGTTTTGTCTTTCACCCTCCTGATCCTCGGGCGGGTTTTCGTACAGATCTGGTCCATGGCTATATTGTGGGTTTGGATATGGGTCCATGTCATAATTTGTATTGTGAGTTCCAGGTTGGCGTGAGTAGTGCTCTGCTGGGCATGGTGGGTAGTCATAGGGGTATTGCGGTGGGTTTTGCACTGCCAAGTCTTCCATCGATGTTATTGTTCCGGCTGGTGTTGGAATGTGGCTGTGTTCCTTCCTAGGTTCGATCTCTGAGATTAATGATCTGGGTATGTCTTGTAGTCGGGTCCTTTGGTTTGTTCTTGTCATCTCATTGTTCCTGGGTTTGTGGGTGGTTTGTAGTTTGGGAGTTCAGGGTTTTTCACTCAGCACATCGCTTGGAAATTATTTTCCTGGCTGCATCTCATGCACATTTGTCCTATGGCTGGGCATTGCCCCCTGTGAGGGTACTCAAACCCACATAGGTAGCACTGTCATTCTCCTTGGGGCCTTCGCTGAGAGCTTCTTGGCCCAGGTCTGAATGGTTGAACTTGGGATCTGCTGCCTGTGGCAGATGTGTTCTGTATCACTGCAACACTGACACTTTTCAGAGGGTCTTCAGTTGCTGCTGCTTGCACCTCTACTTTCTCTAGTGCTAATACTGCGGCCCCAAGAAGTAACTGGCTAGGTCTATGATCTCTGGTAACGAGAGGGGCTTTTTTAGAAGATGTTTCCTGAATATTGAGGATCTGCACCCTTCTATTATTCTCAGTCTGATTGCTTCTTCATCAGAGAAATTGCAAAATCACAGTGAGTTAATGTAGACGTATGACGAATTCGCCAATGGTTTTGTGGGGGGGCTTTGTACACTGATTGAAGGAGTATCTTTCATAGTCTGTATTGCGTATGATGACTAATTTGTTTTTGATGGCTGCTATGATTTGGGTTTACGTGGCCTTGTATTGCATCGGGATGGTCTTTAGGATACTTTTGATTTATTTCCTAACCAGATTAGCAAAGATGTCTGTTTTATTAGGTGAATCCTGGTCTCCTATGGCCCTCATGAAGTCTTAAAATTCCTCCATCCATTCCTCCCATCTCTGACCCTGATCATGGTGTCGTTGTAACATGAAAGGATTGGGCCGTCTGAGGAATTCTGCCCTTGACGTGGTTCCTGCCACTGCTCCTACGCCTGCAGGTCCTTGTGCGTTGTCTTCCATGGTGCGTCACTGGCTCCCTCTGGCTCTTGTGATGGCACTTATGGTCTCACCTTCATACACTGTTGCTGCTCTCCCTGCTGGTGTCCTAGTTGTGCGCATGTGCCGCCCTCCTCATGGTGTTGCTGACGCTCTAGCCACTGGTCTCACTGTCATGCGCTGTAGGGTGGGGTCCGGTCTGCTTCCTTCAGGTCTTCCCACTTCCCACGTGCAGGTGGGTGCTTCCTCTCTCTCTCTCCTACAGGGCTGTTGTGTGCCGTGCCTTCTCCCTCGCGGGTGTTCCACTGATCTGTCCGTCCCTCACCGCACCCTCACGCACTGAGCTTCCTGCTCCGCTAGGTGCCATGCTACAGCATCTGTCTCTCACACCACAACAGCGTCTCCTTCGGCGAGTAGCTGTCCAGGGCGCGCATGCTCATGAGCCTCATGAGCCTCAATTACCAGCTGGACAAACTCCGCTGTCTTGCTCAGCTTCCCCTGTTTCAGGTCAACTGTCTTTCCCTCCCGGATGCCTCAAAAGATAGTCTACAGCATTATTTGACCCAGGACGGTAGACTAAACACACTCCATTTTCCAACAGGGCAAGCATCCAGTGCTCAATACGGGCAGGTAGTCTTCACGACGACTGAGCCATGATCAGTATGGGGGGTTAGTAGTCAGTGACTACAGTTAATGGTCTCCTCAAAATGTACACAAAGGAAATGCTGGCACCCCCAGAGTACCACCAGAGCCTCTCTCTCTATTTGAGATTATTGTTGTTCTGTCTCAGATAGGGCTCGCCTTGCAAAGGCCCCTGGTCTCACATTGCCACTTGAATCATGTTGAGTTAACACTGCACCCAACCCGAATGGGCTAGCATCCACCATGATCTAGGATGCCAGTGTCGAATCAAAAAACACCATGTTGTCATTCACAGTGAGAGCTTCCTTAATCTCATCGAATTCTGCCTGTTCCAGCGGACTCCACTGCCACATCGTGTTCTTCTTAGTTAAATTCCTCAGAGGCTCCAACAGCGTGGCCAGGTTCTTGATGAATCGCCGACAGTATGTCACCATTCCCAGGAAACGACGGACTTGCGACACCGTCTCGGAAGCTTTTGATTCTTTGATGTCCTTCACTTTTCCCAGATCTGGTGACACACCCCCTTCCTCGAATACAAATCCAAAGAAGTCAGTTCTCTTTAGGAAGAACTCACATTTGTCCTTGTGCAGCGTGAGACCAAGTGACTTAATCCTTTCCAAAGTATTCTTTAGTCTCTCCATGTGCTCCATTTCCCATTTCACAAAAAACAGAATGTCATCACTGATGTTTAAGACTCCTTCCAGGTCAGCCAGCACCCCTCTAATGATGTTCTGAAACACCTCAGCCACCGACAAGACCCCAAAGCTAAGCCGCTTGTAGCGGTAGAGGCCCCTGTGTGTGGAGAACGTTGTAATGTAGCTTGATGCAGGACAACCTGATGATATCAGGCCCTCAAGTCCAGTTTAGAGAAAAACTTTGCCGCCTATAGGTCTGCTACAATATCATCAATGGTGGGTGTCTAGTGTAATTCTCTTTTTTTTTTTCAATTCAATTTTATTGGTGTTTAGAGTAATACAAGGGCCCAGCATCGTAATGTGGGTGAACAGAAGAACATCATGTACAACAACATCAAATAAGGTATTTGTTGACATCTGGAATTTAATTTTCAACATAACTTAAAAACATTGTTTTCCTCTTCACTCCCCCCATCCCCACCCAATACAGTGATTTCGGTGATACGGTCCTATTCTTTGATCGGTCTCTGCAATAGAATTAGGCATTGTTAAACAGATTTGTGTCCACCGAGTGAGTTAACGAGCTGTAACAACAGAGTGCTCAAAGTGTTTGTCATAGGGGTCTCACTGGCTCGGTATTTTGTGTTTGGGCTCGATTTATTAGAAGTTGTTGTCTTTTCGTCACCTGTGCCGTAGTGCTTTAGTGCATTACTTAGCGCCGCTTTGTGGTCTAGTGACTGGGTATGTGTTGGTCCTGCCATAGGGTGTCACACTGGGTAGATCTCGCATGTAGACCTGCTGTATTCTTTTCCATCACATAGATGCTAGTTGCAACATTCACACATTCTCTGTTAAGTGGGGTTACCTCAGCTTTCCACTTGATGACAAGACACGCCCTGGCTGCTAATAACAAGGGGGTGATCACACCAGTTGCTCTCACATACTCATCTTCATTCAGCTCTAACCCGAACAGTATCAAAAGGGATGTACATTCGCGCTGTATCCCTTCAATATCCTTAATCCACTGTAGGACTTCATCCCAGAACACCTTTATTTTGGGGCATTCCCACCACATGTGCCAATAAGTTGCAATTTGACACCACTGGTGCCAGCACACAGGGTTCACAGTCTGGTACATTTTGAATAGTCTGTGGGGGTCATATTGCCACCTGTGGAGGAGTTTTACTGAATGTAGCTTATACTGGGAGGCTATTGATACTTTTGGGGTTCCTGTGCATATTTTGGACCATAATTCTGGGGAGATCTCTGTTTGCATATCGTTTCTCCACTTTTTCCTGAGCTTATCTGTGGAACCTCTCCCTGCTTCTATCAGAGTTTTATAGTTGGCTGAGATTAAACCTTTTGTGTTTGAAAGCGTGTCGAGAAGCTTTTCAAAGGGGGTAAGGTCCCTTTGGATCTTTTCCTTCCACGGACCTCTTAGCATTATTCCCTTTAATTGTAGGAATTGGAAGACTGAAAGTTTCCCAATATTAAGGGCATTTTCGAGATCAGTGATTGAGATAAATGTCCCTTCTTTCCAGAGTTGGCCTACCCTCTCTAAGCCAGCTTCGAACCATGTTTGGAACCGTGCATGCTCTGGGATTTCCTCTCTTATTCCCGGTGCCCAAATGTGATTCAGTGGGGATGGCCAAGCCGTGATGTGTCGCATTTCTGGAGTATCCTTCCAGATTTCCCAAATAGTTCCTATTATTGGGTGTTCCCGTATTCTGCGTGTCAGTTTACCCTTTGGGACCCAGAGCCATTCTGAGAGAGTGGCCGGCTGAAGTGGTAGTTATCGAGGGCTAGCCATTGTAAGTGTGTGTAGTTTCTGAGATGTGGAATTAGTACTCTAAGTTGTGTTGCCATATAATATTTCTCGAGATCAGGTAATCCCTCTGCTCCTTTCTCCTTGGGCAGCGTCAGTGCGTCGGATGCGATTCTTGTTTTTTCCCTTGCCATAGGAAGTGCAGGATGGCCTTTTTGACTTCATTGAAGTATGATTTGGGGATTCTAATGGGTAACATTTGGAAGGGGTATACAAATTGCGGAAGGCATACCATTTGAATTGCATTGACTCTCCCTATCCATGAGACGGTCAGGTTTCGCCACTTCTCCAAGTCTACACAAAACCTTTCAAGCAATTGTGGGAAGTTAGCATCGTAAAGGGCACCCAAGTGATTAACCAGATTGATCCCAAAATATTTAAATGTGGGCCTGCCGATGGTTAGACCCAGGGTCGAATAGTTCTCTTTATCATTCTGGGTGGGTTCATGAAGGGGGAACAGGATGGATTTGCTCTTGTTAATTTTGAGACCGTAGAGAAGGCCATATTGTTCAATCAGGTGTATCGCTCTGGGAATGGATTCTAATGGGTTTGTAATATAAAATAAGAGGTCATCAGCGTATAATGCTAGTTTCTACTCCTGTTCATAGACCGAGATCCCCTTGACCGATCGATCTGCTCTTATTATTTGTGCCAGCGGTTCAAGTGATAGGGCAAAGAGAATGGCAGATAGGGGGCAGCTTGTCTTGTTCCTCTCTTTAGGCGGGAACCATCTGGAGTAGTCGGAGTTGATGGACACTGAGGCTTTAGGGGATGTATAAATTGTCTTCACCCCTCTTCTGAATCCCTCCCCGAGACCCATCTTACTTAGGGCTGCTTCCAAAAAACCCCACTCCACCCTATCGAATGCTTTCTCTGAGTCGATGGAGAGGAGGACTGAATCCTCCCCTCTCTTCTGTGATTAATTTATTAGGTGAAGGTCTTTCGCATGGAGTCAGAACTCTGACGATCAATTATAAATCCTACTTGGTCAGGGTGTATGAGTTGAGGCATATATATTTCTAAGCGCGCTACCAATATTCTGGCATATATCTTGGCATCTATATTGAGCAATGAGATCGGTCGGCACGAGCCGCAGTGTTTGGGGTCCCTTCCTGTTTTGGGTATTACTGAAATCAGGGCCTCTGAGAACGAGTCTGGAACTTTACCGGAAATCCAGGATGTCGTTAAATAGTTTTGTTTTTTTAAACATCTCTTTATTGAGTTTATAACATGAATATAAACAAAAAAAAAGAGAACAATTCCCCAAACCACCCCCCCTCTCTCCCCTTGGGCAATTTTCCCCTTCTTTCCAGGGCCGCTCCCGCTTGGGCGAGTTTGTTGAGCTTACTGCAGGTCTAGGATCTTGAGGCGTTGGGGGCACCAGATTACCCTATAACCGTCTCTTAGGAAGGCCAGCGTCTCTCCCCAATCCCCAGCAAATTTCAACAACTCCCCATTCATAGCATAGGTCGCCCACTCAAGAGCAACCGTGTCCCATAGCCTCTGCAGCCAGTCATGAAAAGTCATTACATTAACACTCCTCCATCTCTGAGAAAATAGTGTCATAGCCGCAAGTGTCAATATCACTCTTGCTCTTTCTCTGCTGCAGGTTTCTCCTGCTGCCCCGCCAACCTGCAGGCCCAGTAGCACCTGTTCCGGAGATCTGCTCCCTCCTTCCGCAAGCGCCTGGTCTTGCCCCCTCTGCACTTCCTCCCAGAATGGAGCCATTTTCGGGCACCTCCACCAGATATGCTCGGCTGTTCCCTCGTGCCCACACCTTCTCCAACATTCCCCTGATATCTCTGGATACATCCTGTGCAGATTTGCCGGCGTATAATGCCACCCAAACATTATTTTGTACCAGGCTTCCTGTGTCTGTGATGCCCTAGCCAGTTTAGGGATTTTCCTCCACAGATTGGACCATTCCTCCATTTCCAAACCCTTCCCTAATACCCGCTCCCACATTGTCATGAAGGGCCAGCGTTTACGGGGGTAGACTCCTCTAGAATCCTATAAAGGTTAGAGATTAGGCCCTTGCCCCCATCAATCGTAAGTAAACATTTCTCAAAGGAGGTGACCTCCCTGGTAGCCGTTCGTTTATTTGGCGTGTACAACAGCCAGTGGTGTAACTGGGCATACCTGAGCCGTTCCCCTTCCCCGATCCCAAAAGCTTCTTTGCACTCTCAAAAGGACAGGATCTCACCCTTCTGGAACATGTCCCGACTTCTCCTATGGCCCCCATCCTCCCATTTTGTGAATGCTCCCTTCTCGGTTCCGGGGTGAATTCAGCGTTGTTAAATTTTGGTGTAAAAGGGGACGGGAAGGATGTAATTCCCCTCATCTTAACCAGTCTGTCCCAGTTGTTTGCCATTAGGCTTGTGATGGAGCTTTCATACATGTGTTTAGGTCTGAGGTCCTTCCTCAACCATAATACCTCCCCTAGGTTGTATTTAGTCACTGCCCTGTCCATCCCAACCCATAATTGCCCCTCTCCCTCCCGCAACCACTCCCTAATAACCTGCAACTGTGTTGCTTCATAGTATTGTCTAAAGTTTGGAAGGGCCAATCCCCCCTCCCTCTTGGAAGCCTCTAACAGGCGTCTGCTGAGTCTAGCCCGTTTTCCTTCCCATATGAACTCCTTCGTCAGGGATTGAAGCTCCCTGAATTATTTCTCTGCGACTACTTGCGGAATGGCTTGGAAAAAGTGAAGCAAACGTGGCAATGTGACCATTTTAATAGCGGCTATATGCCCCAACCAGGTTATGCGTGGAGACTGCCATTTCCGGAGGTCCTTTTTGATCCCTTTCAAAAGGGGGAGATAGTTTGCTGCATACCAACCCTTGTGCGGAGGGGTGATCCGAACTCCCAGGTATTTAATTCCCCCTGAGGACCAAACAAATGGGGTCTCAGTTTTAAGCCTAGTAAGCCTAGTGCTTACCTCCCTGCCCAGTGATAGCCCAGTACCTCTGACTTTCCCATGTTGATACATAGGCCTGAGGCCTCGCCAAATTCCTCAAGGACCTTCTTGCTGGCAATAAATGGATTCTACTGGGTCAATTACGGAGAGTAGCATATCATCGGCAAAAGCCGTTACCTTGTGCTGCTTTCCCCCAAACGGAATGCCCTGCACCCAAACCTCGTCCCGTATTCATTGCAGGAGTGGCTCCAAGTATATAGCGTAGAGCAACGGGGAAAGGGGGCAGCCTTGTTTTGTACCCCTATTCAGTCTAAAGGAGCGTGAGAGAGACCCATTCACTATGATCCGAGTTTTCGGCTCCTGGTAGTTAGCCTTCACCATTTTTAAGAAGTCACCTCCCAACCCCATCCCCTCCATGGTGCGAAACAGATATGACCACTCCACACGGTCAAAAGCCTTCTCAGCATCTAAAGAAAGTAGGACCGCGGGAGTGTTAGTTTTCTGCGTTTTTCCACCAAGTGCGCTACTCGCCTTATGTTATCCGATGTCTGCCTACCGCCAATGAACCCGGACTGGTCCCGGTGTATTAAATCCGGGAGCAGTCCCTCTAGTCTGTTGGCCAAAATCTTTGTATACATCTTAGCATCAATATTGATCAATGCAATCGGCCTGTATGATGTCCGTTCGATTGGGTCCTTGTGAGGTTTTAGGATCAGGGTAATTTTAGCCTCCTCCATAGAGGGGGTTATACGTCCGGTAGTTTTGAACGTATTAAATAGATGGGTCAAGTGTGGTATAAGAAAAGCAGCTAATGTTTTGTACAACCATCTGGGCCTGGGGCTTTTCCCAGAGGGAGATTTGATATCACCCGTCTCACCTCATCCTCCATAATCTCTTGGCTTAAAACTTCTTGGGATTCCTCACTGATTCTGTGTAAGTTAACTTTCCCCCAGAAACTCCTCTTGGGATTGAGCCGTAGGGTGCTGTGATGTGTAAAGTTTCTCATAAAAAGCTGCTAGGTGTTCCTGGATATTCTCATTACACGTTATCCTTTCTCCCGCCTCTGACCTAAGCGCCCCTATCACATTTTTCGCTGCCTCCCCTCTCAGAAGGCGAGCCAGGAGGGTATCCGTCTTGTTCGCCTTTGCATATAATTTTTGCCATATTGAGAGTAAGGCCCCTTCCACTTTTTTAGTTTGGAGGATTCGGAGCTGCCCCTCAGCTCTCCTGTACTCTCTCAAAGAGGCTCTATTCGGCGTTATCTCTGCTTTTTTTCGAGCGGTTTCTACTTCCACCTCTAACTGCCTCTCCAGCTCTCCCATTTGCCTATCTCGGTTGGCTTTGGCTGCTATGAGCTCGCCTCCAATTGTAGTTTTAAACGCATCCCATCTTATATCCTCAGATGTATCCCCCCTTTTATTTTCTTCCATGAATTTATTCATTTTCCCTTCGACTCCCTCCCTGAGCACTGGCTCTCTCATAAGGGCCGCCAGGTATTTCCAACTCCATATCTCCCTCCTCCTCTCTCCTAGTTCTAAATGCATAGTGATAATTTTATGATCTGCTATGCCTAGGAGGCCTACTTTTACCTCCTTTACCCGTCCCAAGAGGGTCGCTGATACCCAAATATAATCTATCCTAGATTGAGTACCATGTACACCAGAGAGGAACGTATATCCCACCTCTTCCACCCTTAATTCACGCCATACGTCCTTCAAGCCTAACCCCACAATTTTTTTCCATAAACCAGCCGAAACCACTCTCTCCGGGGCCGTTGCCCTCTCCCCAGATCTGTCCCGAGCCCCGTCCCAGGCTAAATTAAAGTCTCCCATTAAGACCAGAGGGCCCCTTGCCGTTTCGCCTAAGATTTCAAGTAACTGTCTCAGGAATATTTCCTGTCCTGCATTTGGGGCATATATAACCGCGATTGTATATACAGTGTCCAGACATGTGCCACGCACTATAAGGTATCTGCCCCCCTTGTCCCGGACTGTACACTCTTCCATGAAATGCACTGAGTTTTTAAAAGCCAAAGCCACACCTGCCGTTTTTGTGTTTGCTGAAGCCTGAAAGATTTGATCACCCATTCATAGGGCTACTTCTCTTGGAGCATTTCTTCATTTGGCCCTCTACCCCCCACGCCTATCCAAAAACCTCTCGTCCTTTCCCCTTTTGAACCATGTTGCCGCCCTTCTCGGTCCCTGAAAAGTATCGCCTGTGTCCCCCCCCTTGCCCACAACTTCCCCCTCCCCCTTCTCCCAACTGGGGTTTCCCACCTCCCCTCGTCCCCTCTTGGGTCATCTCTTTCCTTACCAACCCCAGGATGTTTGCTCCTTGTTGCCCCATGCCCTGAAGATTGCTTCTGAGCCCACCACCCCTTTAAGTCAGTACCATATCATCAGGGTTTCGACCCGTTGGCTGTATCCCCCACTCCGTTCTGTTTTTCTCCGCTCTCACCCCTCTCAGTGGGGCCTCTCGGGGAAGGTTTCCTCCTCCTTTTCTCCCCTAACGTAGACCACTCCCAAGCCCTCGGCCTCTGGCGGTGATCTGCCCCTGGTGATCTCTCCGACCTCCCCCCTGGCTCACCCTGATCCAAATCAAATTGCAGCAGGTTCACCCCTTCTTGCAGAGAAGTTATCCTCTTTCATACTCCCTGCCAATCAAAGAGGAGGCCGAAGGGGAAGGTCCATTTATACTTAATCCCCTTGGCCCTGTTGGCTCATTTGTCTTCTCTTCACCAAGGTGCTGTTGGCCAGATCTTGATATAGCTGGCTTAGAGGTTCTCTCTGCCTGGCTGCTCTCAAGACTGCCTCCTTCTGTGCATATCTGGCGAATGCCGCTAGAACGTCCCTTGGCCTAGCATTTGCTCCTTTGTTGATACGGCCCACTCTGTGGACTCTATCCAGCTCAACAGATTCCGGGGGGGATTCGTCCAGTGGCCCTGCAAAGATGCTTTGCAGTGTACCCCTCAGGTCCCTGTCCTGAACTGCTTCCGGTAGACATTTCAGCTGAATGTTGACTCTCCTGGACCTATTCTCCAAATCCTCCATCCTCATCTCCAAATTCCTTGTTGCTGTGTCCAGTCTTTCAATCGCCTCACTATTTTCTGTGACCTCCTTGCCCACTTCCTGCAGGCCCTTTTCTAGAATGTCCGTCCTCTCTCCTAACTGGCACACCTCCTGCTTCATCTCAGCCATAGCCTGGCTAATGTCCGATCTGAGCAACTGGATTTGGTCTTGAATGGTCTTGGCCAAATTGTTCTGTAGGGTTAGCATCTCTCCATGGAGGTCCTGACACGACATCGGGGCCGGCTGGGCGTCCTCGGCGTGGGGGCCCGGACTTCAGCCTTTCTTATGAGCGTTTACCTGCTCGTCAGACTCCTCTCTCTGCTGCCACAAAGTTTGGAGGGCACCCAGAGTCTCTGCTTGCGACAGACTGCCCTTAGTCTGCCTACCTTTGTTCTTCGAGGACATTCTCAAGTTGGGGATGATAGACTATCAATCCCCTCACTCTGTAGAGGCACCAAGCCAACTGAGTCCGCTGTGACCCCGGGACGGTAGCTCCCTCTTCCCGGTCGCTTTCCTCACGAGGACCTGGTCGTCGCCTCACCTCCAATGAATACTCTGTGTGGGGGGGGTCGGTCGCCCCAACGGCTGTCACTCTTGCCTTGCCTCAGCCCCAAGCCATCCCCCCCTGCTCTCAACCCAGCCACTCCTCTTCGCCAGTGGTCACACTCTTCCGGGGTCCTTCCTTCCTGTGGGACGTGGGTTCATTATGGGTGCCCCACCCCCAGGTAGTAAGGTGGGGGGACGCTAGATGCTGCTGCCTCCTCCCCTTTGTCTTGCCTCACCCCATCCTGGGCCGTTCCGTTGTCACCTTCCCCAAGTGTAGTACAAAAGAAATGTCCACTCTGTAGCATGTACCTAGTGCAGTGCCTATTTGCACTGTTTGAAATGTCAGCCAACACTACCACTGATATACAAACTGATAGCTGTCTTCACAGTGAGGCGCCTACTGAATATCTATGTTTCTTCATTCCTTTTTACTTGTGATTATATGTCTGATGAAATGGAGACTTTTTATATGTTATAGCACATTACTAATTGTAAAAAACATGGTCCGGTCCAATTTCTTGGGGGATCCGCTCCCTTGATCCCCTTTCTACCTCTCTCATGTTCAACCGGTTGGGAGGGGGGGGGGCGCCCAGCACCACACTGTCCTTGTGCCCCCCGTACCTTGTCTGTCGAACCTCCGCTCTTCCTGGCTCTGGAGGGGGGGCCTTACTATTCTTCCAGCGTGGCTGGTCCCCGGCACCTCTCCCAATCCTTACCGCAGTTCTTTGGAAGTTTCCTCCTGCGGCCGCTTGATGAGCGCAGCTCGCTCTGGCCACTTGCTGCGCCGAGTCCCGTCTTCCGTGTCAGCAGCCGCTGTGGTACTCTCGGAACCTCCGTCGGGGTGGCCGCGCCTTCCTTGCCTGGTTGCTGGGGGGCTGTCCCCCTCCACGGGTCCGCTTGTCACCCGGGCCGGATCCGCTAGCAGTTAAGGCACCGTTGACGGGCTGCTGCTCCTCCTACCCAAGCGGTCCCCTTCTTCCGACGCACTCGGCGCTGGTGTCCCTCTGGGCTTGGAGGGTGCTTTGCCTCTCCCGGCCGCCCGTGTCTCGGACCAGGCTTTCTCCTTCGCCCGCGCTACTTCCCCGGGGCTTCTTGCCGTCGCAGCTAATCAAATGGGGCGGTCGGACCGTTTAACTCTGCTGGTGGGCTCCGGAGCACCGTCAACACGTCTCTCTCATGTCGGCAGCCATCTTGAAGTCTGTTAAATAGTTTTAATAACAGGGGAAGCAAAGAGGATAGAAATGCCTTGTAGAAGCCAGCTGTGAAGCCATCATTTCCCTGGGCCTTTCCCACTGGTAGTCTCTTTACCGCTGCCTCGATTTCCTCTCCGGTGATCGGGGTGTCCATTATGTCCACCTCATCGTCTGTTAGGACTGGCATTGTGATCTCGGATAGGTAAGCATCTATGTTCTGTTTCGCTTCTGAGTTATATAAAAGTTGGTAAAATTGGGTGAATGCTCCTGGGATGTCCGTTTCTTGTGCGCTCATGGGGTTCTCTGGGCTGTTTTGTATTGATGTGACCCATCTTTCTTCCCTTTGCCCGCAAAATCTGCTCACTAATAAGGTGTCAGCTTTATCTCATTTCTCATAATTTTTTTGCTTGAGAAGCTGTAGCTTCTTGACGACTTGGGCTTCCTCGAGGAGGTGGAGTTTCTCTCTTTTCTGTCTCGATAAAAGGATCTGCTCTTCTCTTCCCTCTGTAGCTGTTTGGGCTGCCCAGTCTAGATCTGCTATCTCTCCTCTCAGTTTTTTTTCTATCAGGGATCTTTCTCTTTTTTGTTCGCGCCTTCCCTTATCAATACCCCCCTCCACCCCCAGGTCACTTTCCCTGCATCCCAGACAGTTTTGATGGGTACTACTCCATTGCCATTCACCTTAATGTATTCCTCTATTTCAGTCGTCATCGCTGCATGGAAGATGGAGTCTTTCCATAAGGAGTCTTTGCAGTGCCATTTCGTCCCTCTGCATGGAAGTGCACCCAATTCCAGTTCCGTGGAGACCATGTTGTGATCTCACCAGGTAATTGGTTCGATTTTCGAGCATGCCATTACTGCCATAAGTTCTTCTGAAATATAAATATAATCAATTTGTGTGTATGTACCATGAGGTGCGGAATAGAAAGTGTATCCCCTAGTGTCTGGGTGTAGGGCACGCCAGGTATCTTGTAGTCTATATGTCTGTATCTTTCTCATTACATCCATTCTACCAGAATCAGCTGGTTCTGATGGGCAAGGGACTGCCAATGGTCTGTCTGTTTTAGTGTCAGCCCATAAATTGAAGTCTCCTCCAACAATAACATGACCTTCAGCCTCGAGCATTATTTTGGATAGGGTACGTTGTGTGAATCTGGCTTGGCCAATGTTTGGGGCATAGAGCATCGCTAACGTGATCTTAAGGCCTCTCATGGTACCCACCCGCAACATGGCCCTCCCCTCCACATCTTTCCAGATTTTTGAGACTTTAAAGTCAATACTCTTTCTGATTAGTATTCCCACACCTGCTCTCTTCAAAGTTCCAGAGCCCCAGTATTCCGAACCCAGTCTGGGCGGTATCACCTTTCGTTCCTCTCCCCTGGCGTACTTCGTCTCCTGCATGTAAAGTATATCTATCCCTGACCTCCTGAATTCTCTTACCACCATGGACCTTTTTGTGGGGGAATTAAGCCATTTGACATTGAGTGAGCAGATTCTTATGTGAGTACCCTCTGTCTTAGAGGCAGGTACTGCCATCACTATTCTAGGGGTTGTTGCGCACCTATCCGGGACTTTATCTAATCGGTGTTAGTTGTGTGGTTGCAGAAATTAATTCTCATGTGAACGTGCATCACTGTAAATCCCTTCCCCTTTCCAACCCCCCACCTCCAATATCCCCTCTCCCTCTCCCCCCTGAGTAGCGTCCGATCCATCTGGGTTAGTCACACCCAGTCAGCCTCAGACCACCAGTAAGGACCATACCTCGTTGGTCCAACCGTTTATCACTTCCTAATAAACAATGAGCCTCCTCCAACCCCCCCTTCTTATCTAAATTCTGAACATTCAACATCGCAAAATACGCATTATTTTTAACTTTGCAGGTTGTCAAATTGTCTGAAGCTTCACGTGGGAGAGCAATAGTTCCAGGCATAATCATCAGGTGCCCACATTGTTCAGTACCACTTTGACAACTTTGGTGTTTAGTGAAGAGTTCAATGTTCCATGTCAGAGGAGGCATTCCTTTGTCTAAATTTTTGTGATCCTGGGATTTTCTGTCACCTTGGGCCTTTGATCTTCAATTCTCTGTCTCTGTTTTGATTGCCCTCGGAACCCGAGGGGCCCTCCTGTCCACCAAGTATTTCCATTATGCAGCTGTTAATATCTCTTTCAGATTTCAGTTTAATTGTGGTTCCCTCCCACTCAAAGGTCAGCGAGAAAGGATAACCCCATCAATATCTGATTGCTTTGTCTTTCAAGAATCTAGTCAATGGAAGGCATTTTCTTCTCATAGCCAGGGTGAGGGAGGAGAGATCCTGATAGATGGAGACCCTTGCTGTGCCCATGGAGATCTGGGTGGCATTCCTCACTTTTTCTAAGATTCGAGCCTTGTCTGCTGCATAATTATGAAATCGGGCTATATCGTCCTGGGTCTGCCCACGACGTCTCCTGCGCGATGAACGCGGTCAAGCTTGGGTTCATCAACAGAGTCGTCAACAAACATTAATTTCAGGATTTTGTGTAGGGTTCTCTTTAGATCTTGTTCTGTTTCACCTTCTTTTTCTGGTACGCCAAAAACGTGAATGTCATTGCGTCGATTTTCCAGGTCATCGACCTTCAGCCGGAATTCTTCCTCCCTCATCTCGATATCAGTGAGCCTAGTATCCATTTGTGTTTCGAGTGTAGATAATGAGGTTTGATTATGTTCTACTTCCTCAATTCTTTCCTCCATTTTATCAATTCTCTGTGTTATTTTGTCGATCTTCCCGCTTATGCCCACCCGCATGCTCTTCATTTCGGAAAACAGGTCTGCAACATCGGATTTGGTAGCGGCAGCTTCAGTCCCCGAGGTCGCCATTTCACTTTTGGGAGGAGGAATGTTCGGGACTTGTTGTGGTGTAAATCTGTAAGATGCAAGTTTTTCTTTGGTGGTCATAAACTCAGGGTGCGGGATGAGTGAGGTTGCAGTGTTTTTTATGACGTGTAGAGGTGCCGCCATGTGTGGAACACCGTAGCGTTTGCTTATATGGGTATCGTTGTTTCACTCGTTATTTTCTTTATCAAGGTGCAATCCTGCAATGCCTCGTTCTTCCTGTCTTCCTCGTTCAGTCTCTTGTACTCCAGGTGAGGTACGTGTGGTTCAGATGACCCCAGAGTGATCCAGGAATTAGGGGTTCCGCTTTTGTTATTGCTTCTTTGTGCCAGAAAATTTCACGTTCTCCTGGTCCGTACCTGTGCCTTCTTCTTTGCCCCTAACAGTCTTATGCTCTCGAGGAGTTCTGCGGGTGAATCAGGGTGGGTCATGTTCTGAAGTCCCACTCACCTCCTGGGTCGTGTTTATGGAGGGGGTTCAGAGTGTCTAAAGTGGTCCAGTCGGCAAATGTAGGATAGCAGTATTGCATCAACGTAATTTCTGGGTCAGAACATGTGGAGGACCCTGTGAGACCGTAAAACAAATCTTACTAATATATCATTGGCCTACCCCTAGTGGGTGACCATGCATCAGTCTTAGAAAATCTCCTGGGAGGTGTGAATCACTATGCCCACCTGCTTTTGTATCTTAGGGCCTATGTGCACTGTGTTACTCCTAGATTACTCCTAACAGCATACTCCTATCTTACTCCAAAGGACACATTAACATAAGACACAAAGAAAACACATGAATCGATTCAAACAATAGAAACACTTTTATTCATGCACAGCAAGGCATGATGCAAACAATAATATAATGCAAATATCGAATTTGCACCTTTTATGCTTTTGGTGCAAATCTACCATGCAGTTCAATAACTATACGCATTACAGGCTTCTAATGCAAGCCTGTGATTAGTTGGATCTATCATGTCTAATGCAATATACATATGGAAAGTGCCAGCATTCAGCATTCCTCTCCAATCCACACCATTCCTCACTCTCTCTCTCTAAGACAATCCCTGTCTGATTTCCCCTTCTATAACTCTGTGTGAGTGTCTGCCCTAATTTCCCCCATGCACGTGTCAGCAATACTCCCCTTTCCAGCTCTGTGTCTCTCCTTTCCCGCTAACTTCTGCAACCAGTCAGTCAGTGTCAGGGCCAGGCCTCTCTCTCAAGATCTGGTCACTTGAACTGCCTCAAGCATCTTGCAAGCTCTTGAATCTCTGCTCCCATCAGAATGCTTCCCCAAGCTTCCTCTCTCAAAATTATCCAAGCATCTCTCCTATGCCACCGCCAAACATCTCTCTCCCATCGAACTCCATCTACATCTAAAACCTCCAATCTCCTCACCCCTGGTTATACTATTCGATGATGTACACATATCCATAGTTACATGTCTTTCTGTAAGCTAAGATTCACTCGTCTGTCTCTGTCAGCATTTCTAAATCTGAACAGTGCCTAAAAGTCTGTGTTGCATGTTCTTTCACTCCGTGTTCTGGTCAATCACTGCGTGTTCTGTCATCCTGACATTTGTCATCATATCTACGAGCAAATCTCCTTCTGTCTGCAAAGCATCCTACCATCTATTTCTCCATCCATTCCCTCTATCCCTCTCTCCTCAGAGAACAGGCCATCTCTCCTCTCCAAGCAAAATCACTCCCTGCAAAGCTCCTCTCCCTCTCTCATAGCGCTGCCCCCACATTTTCTCTCTCCACGAAGCACAGCCAGCCATGCTGATAAGGCCAGCCTGTCTCATTTGTGTTTCTCGAGCAAAGTTACAACCTTCCTGCCAAGAAACTGTTACATTCCTTTTTTCACATTAACTCTTCGCACTCTGTAGCACGCTTCTGTGTCTCCATTCAGTGGAATGGCTTCATGCTTTCTCTTCTCAAATTCAGTGCCTAACATTCATTCATACCAAGCACTATACTTAAAGCTCAGTGCATATTCTAAGTGCACACTCAATACATAACATATCTCTACATGTGTCTCTACAAATATAACAATGTGTCTCTAAATGGCACTACATGGCACTTCAAATATAATAGGCCTCACTCTATAAGCAAATTGCAAATGGCTACATATATGTGGCAGTCTAATGTGGATAGTCTTATAATGCTACCACCTGAATATTAATCAGAACTAAACAGGATGCAATGATGGAATGATGGGTAATGATTCCATAACAATGAGTAATGATTCCATAATGATAACAACCCAGGCTTCGCCATACTATCAGGTTTCACAATCTCTCCTATTATCATTATATAATCATTACTAACAATTGGTCAAAAATGTCTCAATGTGCATGCTAAATCAGGCAGAATTGCAAAGGGAAAAAACATTCTATTTCATAATGCAAAAACACCCTTACAATGCAAGCATTTCTCTCTATCAGTGGCAAGCTAAAATTCAAATGCATTGCTGCAAATATGTCAAAATATGTCAAAATTCAGAATAGCATATTCAAATTTCTCATAGCAAAAGTCAAATCAAAAGTCAAAAGCCAAAAGTGTCTACAAGCAGATATTTAAAAACAAAAATGCAATGCATAAAATCAATGCATATGTACTGTGGATATCAGGTGTTTTCATTTTCAATGTGTCAAGCACAAAATAACAATGTCACTTTCACAGGTGTCAAAGCTCATTTCAGATGCCAGTAGCCAAACAGGCCAAGTCAATTCATTACAGATCAATGCATACATATCAGTGTATAGATCCAGTGTATTGGTCATATAGGCCAATTCATTTACATTCCAGTCCAAGTTATTTCCAGGTTCTCACTGTATGTCAGTCTGTGATCAAATCAGTTGTATTCCAATCAGTATGTATTCCAAGTCAGTACAAATCATGTTCTAATGCAAAAGTTTCAGCCAAGAAATGTCAACAAAGCGTGTCAACGAAGTGAGTGTTCACAAATGGGTCACAATGGGTGTCACAACGTACATATATATGTGTTCAGCAAAGGTTTTCAATGTTCATCGAAAAGTTCTCCACATTAACATACGTTAGCAGCAAAGCGTTCAGGCCAGTTCAGGCTGGCCTGCTTAATAAATGGCAGCAAGCTGAGTTTTTGCGCAGAGCTCCAAAAAGGCAGGAGCAAGCATCAATTGTGTCGGTACCATATGCCACCCGCTTGTCCCCACGGGGTCGCACTGGTCCTTCACTTTTCAATGGTAGCACCCGGAAAACCGTGTGTCAGAGCTTTCAATTTGATGCAGATTGATACAGCTCATACGCTCCCTTTTCCCTAGGCCTCCGTTCCCACTTCATCAATGTTGGGAACAAAGGCGAACAAAGCACTGATGCACAATGCATTCACGTGGCATACATTCAGAGTGTTTGCAAAACAATGCAGATGGCAACTCTCCAGTTGCAATTCCATGCACAGTGGCCCTTCTCTATAGGCCAAACTCCAGCTTCAAATTCTCTCCTTCCTTGCCAGGTCATGCTGTTGCCATGCCAGTATTCTAGTTCATGCCACGCTAGTCTTTAGTCAGATGTAGATTCCAGCATAGGTATATACCTCTGTGGTTTGCTAGACTTTCTGCCTGGGGATAGTTCCTCTTATGGGGAGGCCAAGCACAGAGTCCCTTTGGGTTGTTATTGTCTTTCATGCATGCCGCTCTCATTGTGATAGCGGACGTCGTTCGCTGCTTCTCCCCTATGGTTTGTGTGTCAGTGAAGCGTGTTGTACAGGCTGGGGAGGGTGTACACTCTTAGAGTGCTTCTGGGTGCGTATTTGTGGAGCCGGTAAAGGCTCTGTGTGCCTGCTCCGCCAGTGAATGGCACAATGCAGATTATGTTCCAGTGGTAGGTGAAGGAACTCTTTCCCGACTTCTTGTGTTTCTTAGTTCATGCCTAATGTAGCGGGCACCGGGTATCCGCACCACGGGAACCCACTGTAATGCGTGCTCCCACTGGATGCAGTGTCTGGTGGAGGTGGCACGCTGCGGAGATCCCTGGGTGTCCGTAGGGGTATGCCAGAGGGGAGAGTCCCAGGGACGTGGCCTCCGTCGGGAGGAAAGGGCAGGGGACTATGCTCAGTGGACTACGCGCGGTCCCGAGCTTCCTGTGGCCAGACCTCACCTCTTTACCCAACGGGGTCTGTCCAGCCGTTCAGTACACCGCTGATGTTGCTGGGGGTACGCCGGTTCCTGCCGGGCCCCTGGTGTTCACGCAGTTTCAGGACCTCCACCTTCGCTGGATTTAGCGCTTCTTCCGATTCCAAGGGCCTCTCTCTGGGCCGCGTAGTGCTGACGTGTGCCTCCAACGTGGCGCAGCTGTTCTTCACTCTCTGAGGTGTCGTTTTGCGGTGATGGAAGTGCCGATTTTTTTCTGTTTTTTCCCCAAATGGTGGGGGGGCCTCTTGCGTCTTAATATCACTGACTTTCAATGGTGGGGGGCCATTAGCGGGGGCTCAGACCGCTTTCAGGAACATAGGAGCGGAGCTCACGTGGAGGCAGACCTCATCCAAGTGCCCTCTGGTGGCCAGTGTGTCATTCTCTTTTAATGGCCTTTTTTGCTAAGTGCAAATCCACACAAATGCAAAATGAGTCTGGCTGCTCGGGCTTCCTTGCCATCACAATGGGAGACACCCACAGCATCATCCTTCCACCTTCTCAATGATGTCCAGCTGTACCAGGTTGTCCATCTTTTTGTCAACCTGTTCCCACAGATGAAACAGGATCCTTCTATGTTTCTGGGCCACTGGATGTATTGAGTCATGAATGTGAAGCTTCACAGGTTCACCCACTGGCTTACCAATGCCAACAAACACATCTGCAAACTTCTCTAGTACGGCTTAAATGTCCTCAACATACACCTCACAAACTTCTGCGCCTCTGCCGGAGCCAAGCTCAGAAGCATGTGTTCACTAATGTCTGTGACGCAAATGCTTGCTTTAATGGTGTTTCTTCCATGGCCAACTTTCAGAATGAATGCCCCCTTGCATGGAATGGGTCTGTCCCCTCCAAACATGAAAATGCAAAACCTTGGAGGACTCAGTTCAGGAGGACTAGGCAATGCCACATAATGATTCAATGCCATCACATTAACGGAGGCGCCAGTGTCGACCCGCACAAGCACCTCAGACCCATTGACACTGACCACACATCTTGGCTGCCTCCTCTTATTGTTGGCCAATTTGCATACACTGGAGATGAGGAAGACAACTTCCTTCTCCTCATCTTCCACAAGCCCTTGGCCCCTTTGATTCTCCTTCTGCTCCATCTGGGACATATTCTGGGGACGCCTTTGGCTAAATGGACCCATCCTGACAGGGCCCCTGGGTATTAGCACAGGGATTGAAGTACAGCACATTTGTGCAAAATGGTTGGAAATGCCACACCTTCCACACGTCTGATCCTTCGCTGGACATTCAGCCACGTGCAGAAGGTTGTACCCACATTGTAAGCATGGCTCAGATGTGTCTGGACCCTTTTCCCTGCGAGCACCCACACTCCTCTGTGCCATCCTCGGCCCTTTTTTATGCCCTACTGCACACACATCATCAATCTTTAGGGTTCGTATGGCTTAGATGCCAACTCATGGGAGCGGCCTATCTCCAGAATGCCCGCCAGGGTTCTCTCAGCACTTGGCAAGGCATTTTGCCTGATAGACAGCCTTGGATCAGCTGCTGGCACACCATAGCCGCTTCATCACCCCACGCAAATGTGGACGGTAGCTGCCTCAGCCTGCCATGGAAAGTATCATCCTTCTGTTTGGCTGTGCATTTCACAAACCTTTCATAGTCCAAGTTAACAAGCCGCATGAAATATTCTCTCAAAGCGTTCTTCGATGGCACGTAAGAGTCATCAACTGGCTGTAGCATTTTAAATATTTTGTGCACAGCCGGACTTGCAGCATTCCAATGTCGACATCTTTGCCCTGTTGTTAACCTCACCCATTGCTTTAAAGTACATCTCTAGGCTCTCAATCCATAGATTCCACCTTGGACCTAGACTGGATGGTACACCGACACATCAAATTCTGGCATCAGCGCCAGAGAACCATGCTGTCTGGGCATCTGCCCACCTGCAGGGGCAGCTGCCACTGCCACAGGCACATATACTTGACCGCCATCCATGATACTGCGGTCGCCAGCAGATCAGCTGCCTGTTGAATGAACGAGCACCCTCCTAAATCAAGGGCTGCAGCTCTGCAGCACGTTCTCCCTTCTTCCAGGCACAGAGCAGTGGAATTACAGCCAACACACACCACTACTCACTGGTCTCTACCAAGCCCAGCGTAATCCCCCGCCAAATGGGGGACAGATGGGGAATAAATGAGAACAATTATCAGTGCCACCATTATGTCAATGGAAGAAGAGTGAGGGACACAAATAACATTTTTTTTAAGTATTATTTTTTTGTATGACACTTTCGCGCTGCAGGGGTGGTCCAAAACATTTTCTTAGAGCCATACGTGCCCTCCCCAAAGGGAAGCCGCAACCTTTGAGTGGCAGACGGTCAAGGCTACGCCTCACCTCAGTATGTGCAAAGGCACTGTAGCCGACGAGTGTCTCCAGACGTTGCTATGGACACTGACAAGCATTGGAAATCACTGCTCCAGCCCGAGCACATACTTCCTTGACAGCCACTTCCTCGTCACCATTGTTATAGGCCCCATGGCCTGGTGGTGCGGTAGCCCCTCAGAAGACACAGACACAAGAAGCTGGTCTGGGCTCCGCGCGAGCACTGATGTGCCAACTCAGTGACGCCCCATTTATTGATGCAGCACAGTTACGTCACTCCGCTGTGTCTTTCTTAAAGTAGCACCACCATACCTGTGTGACATCTTGAGCTATGAGCATGGACGATGCTCATGCTGCACCACATGGTAAACCCTGAAACCGCTTGGCTGGGAGAAAACACAGGCCGGGGCCACAATCCCCTGTCAAATTTCAGTAGAATTGACAGGGCACCATAAACACAGCACAGTAACAACATGCATGGATGCTGAAGTGTGCACATACTGCACTGGCAAGCCTGAAGCAGCGAATCCCAAGGGATTCCGATTCCGAAGCAACTTGGGGAAACTACTGGTGCCTTTTGATATATAAAAATGGGATGAGGGTGGGTGCAGGGCTGCAATAGCCCACCGGGAAACCAAGACTTTCCCCATAGGCCTCAGTGGCATAGGGCCCCTTTTCTTGCTTAGAGTGAGAGCCCTTCCTCTGCCCCTCAAGGCCATTTTCACCAATTTCCTCAGCCCCAAGAGCCTTTTCCTTGCTCCAGGGCACTCCCCTCTGTCCCCAGAGCCCTTTCCTCTGCCTCCAGAAGCATTGCCTCTGCTCTAAGAGCCCTTTCATTGGACCGCAGTGCCCTTTTTCACCCATTTTCTCAGCCCCAAGAGCCTTTTCCTTGCTCCAGGGCGCACTCCTCTTTCCCCAGAGCCCTTTCCTCTGCCTCCAGAACCATTGCCTCTGCCCTAAGAGCCCTTTCGTTGGACCGCAGTGCCCTTTTTCAGCCTTTCCCTTGGCCCCCGGAGCTCTTCCCTTGGCCCCTAGAGCCCTTCCCTTGGCCCCTAGAGCCCTTTCATTAGACACAAAAGCCATTTTCAGACCTTCCCTGGGCCCTCAGAGTCCTTTCCCCACCCACCAGAGCCCTTCCCTTCAGGCCACAGCCCTTTTTCGCCCCTTTGCTTGGACCTTACAGCACTTCCGTCGGCCCCGAGTACCCTTCCCACTGCCCCCTGAGCCAATTTGCCCCCTTTCCATGGGCCCTGAGCACTTCCTCTGCTATCAGATCCTTTTACTCGGCTCCCAGAGCCCTTTCCTCAGCCCACAGAGCTGTTCCCTCAGTAACTGGAGTCTTTTCATGGGACACCAGATCCCTACTTCTTCAGTTGCCTTGGGCCCAGTGCCCTTTACAGCCCTTTCCTAGACCCCAGAGTCTTTTCCCCAGCCACCAGAGCCTTTTCCTCCACCCCCGTATACCTTACCTTGGCCCCCAGAGCACTTGTTCACTCCTTGCCTCAGCCCCCAGAGCCCTTTTCTTGACTCCAGAGCATTTTTCACTTCTTCCCTGGGTGCCCATATCCCTTTTCATCCCTTTTCTGGTAACCAAGATCTCTTTTTACCCATTTCCTCTGACCCCAGGGCCCTATCCTTGGCCCGCAAAGCCATTTTACACCCCTTTTGTTGACACCCAGTGCTCTTTTCAGCTCTTCCTTCGGGCCCCAGAGTCCTTTCCTCTGCCCGTAGAGCCCTTTCCTCAGCCACCAGAGCTTATTTCACCCGTTTCCTTGGACCCCAGTGCCCCTTTTCAAGCCCTCATTGTGCTCCCATATTCATTTCCTCTGCCCTTGTTCACTCCTCCACTCAGCCCCTCGAGCCCTTTTCTTGGCCTCCAGAGCACTTTTTCACTTCTTTCCTCTGAACCCAAAGCTCTTTTTCACCCCTTTTCTGTGCACCAAGATCTCTGTTTTACCCCTTTCCCCTGACCCCAGGGCCCTTTCCTCAGCCCCCAAAGCCATTTTGCACCCCTTTCCTTAGCCTCCAGTGTTCTCTTCAGCCCTTCCCTTGGGCCACAGAGCCCTTTCCTCAGCCCCAAGCCCTTTCCTCGGCCCTAGAGTCCTTTTCCACACATTTCCCTGGACTCCAGAGCCCTTCCCTCATTCCACAGAGCCTTTCCTCCACACAGAGCCTTATCTTGGCCCCAGAGTCATTTTTCATCAGTTCCCTCGGCTCCCAGAGCCCCTCCCTAAGCCCCCAGAGCCCTTACCTCGCCCCGTCGAGCACTTCCCTTGGCCCAAGCTCTTTCCACAGCTCCTAGAGCCCTTTCCTCAGCCCCTAGAGCCCTGTCCCCAGCCCTAGAGCCATTTCTTCAGCCCCCAGAGCTGTTCCCCCAGTTCCCGGACCCCTTTCATGGGACCCCAGATCCCTACTTCAACAGTTTCCTTTAGATCCAGTGCCCTCTTCCAGCCCTTTCCTCGACGCCAGCACCTTTCCCCCAGCCACCAGAGCTCTTTCCTTCACCCCCAAATCCCTAACCTTATCCCCCCAAGCTCTTATTCACTCCTTCACTCAGCCCCCAGAGCACTTTTTCACTTCTTCCATCTACGCCCAAAGCCCTGGTTCACCCCCTTTCTGGGCAACAAGATCTTTTTTTAACCCCTTTTCTCTGTCCCCAAAGCCCTTTTACGCACCTTTACTCAGGCCCCTCAGAGTCGTTTCCTCTGTCACCAGAGACCTTTCTTCAGCCACCAGAGCCCCCTTTCACCCCTTTCTTTGTATCCCAGTGCCCTATTCAGCCCTTCACTCTGCCCCCAGATCCCTTTCCTCTGCCTCCCAGAGCCCTTTTACTTGGCCCCCAGAGCCCTTTCCTTGGCCCCAGAGGCCTTTTTCGTCAGTTCCCTCAGCCTGCAGAGCCCTTCCCTCTGCCTCCAAAGCCCTTGCCTTACCCCGTAGAGCACGTCCCTTGCGTGAGGTTTCTCAGTATGCCCCTGGGCCCCCCCATTAACAGCCTTGGCCTTCCGTACCTGTAATGAATAAGCAGGACACAGGTCTGCTTCGGATGGGTGCTCAGCGCGATTTGACGAGCTCCGGCCCACCCATTTTATTAGTGAGCTTGCGCAACGGCGAACAGAGCCGTCACGCCCGCGTGACTCTGTCACATCCCTCCTTTTTCCTAACAAAACATTAGTTATGCTGGAACTTTTAACTTACTGTCAACATGACATACAAACATAAAGAATTATCACCAGCAGAGTCTGGGCCCAAAGTGGGCAACCGCCATTGTCCTCCGGCTTTCTTCAATCCGGGTCCACGATGTAGCCCTTGTGTCTCGCCGGATGCCTCTGGCCTGCCTGATGGGGATATCTCCCATTGCTCTGCTCTTCCTCACGTTCGGGCTCTTCCCTTTTGTGACCCCTCGGGCTTTCTTGGAGGCTATGTCCTCTGTGTGTCGCTCCGGCGGTGGCATTTTTGTTGCTAGTTCAGGTTGTTCCTCTCTGGCGATCTTTTTGAAGAAGCTCCTTGCTGGTCAGCAGCCGGCACCATGGACCCTTTCACGTGTGTCACGCCCATGGGATTGGGCTCATAGTTGAGGGATAATTTCCCTTTTACTCATTTATCAACCTCGGAAGGATGAAAGGCTGAGTTGGCCTTGCCAGGATTCGAACCTGCGACCTGCATGTCACGCTCAGATCGCAACAGGGAGCGCTTAACCCGCTAAGCTATCTTACCCAACTGGGGGACAAGTAGTCCGCTGGGTTGTGAGTCCCTGGTCTGTACTGCAAGTTCACCCCATATTCTGGGAGGGCTAGCATCCATCTCTCTATTCTTGGTGGTGGTTTGGAGGATGAGCCAGTCAGGATTGGGATCGGAGGCTTGTGGTCGGTGATGACGGATACTGGTTTTCCAAGAATATAAATGTGAAAATGTCTACAACCCCAAAGTATGGCCAGCGCCTCCCTTTCGATTTGGGAGTATCTTTGTTCGGTTGCTGTCAGTGCTTTGCTGGCATATGTGATGGGCCTCATTTGACCGTGTAGATCAGGCTGAAGTTGCACGGCTCCTAGCCCCACAGGGCTGGCATTCACAACCAATTTGGATTCCTTCCCGGGGTCGAAAAGAGAAGCTAGGTTTTGAATGAATCTTACACAATACGTTACCATACCGAGGAATTCTCCAGCGGCCTTGCGTCTTGAATGTCTTTCACCTTCTTCGGGTCAGGATAGATTCCCTTTGAGTGAAAAATGAAACTGAAGAATGCTATGGTGTCTTTCAGAAATTCTCATTTTTTGCTGTGTAAAGTTAATCCTAGATCCCTGATCCTCACTAATGCCTTCTCCAGCCGGATCATGTGTTCTGTCTCCGATGCTGCCTATACCAATATATCATCACTTAAGTTGATTACTCCTTCCAGGCCAGCGAGGGCCCCTTTGATAACATTTTGGAACACTTCCCCTGCCGAGGAGACTCCAAAAATAGGCGCTTACATTGGAATAGTCAGTTGTGTGTGGTGAATGTGGTTATGAAGCGTGAATCCGGGTGCAACTCAAGTTGGTGATATCCGGAGCATAGATCAAGCTTCGAAAACACCTTGGCTCCTTTCAGCTCACCCACTAGATCATCCAACGTTGACGTGACGTGTCGTTCTCGTTTTATGGCGAGGTTAGGTAACCTCATGTCCACGCAAATGTGTACAGTACCTGGCTGTTTGGGTTTGGCCGCGACCACAATGGGGGACACCCACAGGGTTGGACCTTCTACTTTTTCGATGATGTCTGCGTCTTCGAGGCTTTTCAGTTCTTTTTCCACTTGTGCACGCAGATGGAAGGGTATAGCCTGTGTTTGAGCACCATCGGACGCACTGTTCCATCAATATGTAGCTTGATAGGTTCTCCTTTCAACTTTACAACTCCATGGACTACGTCTGCAAACTTTTCAATTATGTCTCGGATGTCTGCTTCATACACTGAAAGTGCAAAATGCACAATGTCTAGCGCTTCTGAAGTGGCACAGCTCAAGAGTGAGTGAGGGCTGATATCCGTCACAAAGAATCTCGCTCTAATGGTGTTATTGACTTGCGTAACTGGAGTTGTAAATACTGCCCTGAGAGGAAGTGGTCGGGCTCCTCCAAATAAGAATATTTTTGCTTTGGTCTCACCCAGTGCCGGTGGTCCAGGAAGTGCCTCGTAATGTTGTGTCACAAGTACGCATACTGATGCGCCTGTGTCGATTAGCACTGGGGTCGGAGTCTCGCCGATGTTGAGCGTGCACATGGTTTGTCGCCGTTTCTTTGCCTTCAAGTCAATGTTTGATATGCAGAACAACTCTTCGTCCTCTTCCTCTTCTTCCGCGATGTACAGACCTTGGAACTCATCTTCCACCATGGCTAGACTCTTCTCCCTGCGCATCACTGGATTGGTCGCTCTGCTCTGCCCCCTGGGAAATGCAGTTGTGGCAGCAGCCTGGCACATTCTGGCGAAATGACCTGCAGCCCCACAGCGCCCACAGACTCTCCCTTTTGCTGGACAGTCACTAGTGTGCGGGAGATCATAGGCGCATGTTGAAGAAGGTTATGAGGGGTTCAACTTCTTCTGAGGCCAACGTGGTCGTGACTGGCTGGCATTCGCTGTCCGTCCAACTGCGCATATCTTCTCACTCTTTACTACCTTGACTGCGAAATCCATTTTTGCAGCATGGCAATCAGCGAGTTCATAGGACCTTCCCATGTCCAGGATTTGTGTTAGAGTGGGCCCCGGTTCACTGAGTATTTGACAATGTAATTTCCTAGAGCTACAGCCTTGTATCAGTTGGTTGCGGATCATTCCCTCTTTGTTCTCCCAGCAGCACATGCTGGCCAGCTGACATAGCTTTCCTCAGAAACTGGTCAAGCAACTCTTCATCAAGCTGCTTTTCGCTACACATTACAAAACGCTCAAAATCTTGATTAGCAAGTGGCAGAAAATGTTCCTTGAGCGCATCTTTCACGGCTTGATATGAGTCTGCGGTGGGAGTGAGAGATTTGTATATGCAGTGTACAATATATCCTGCAGCATACAGTAGCGTCGCCACCTTTGCCTCATCATAGAATTGGTGGGGCCAGTTTCAATCATTGGGCTCCTGCCCTATGGAATTCAATGCCAAGGCACCTGGCTGAAAGCAGTTCATTAACTGTTTTCAAGAAACAACTAAAAACCTTCGTATTTGATGTAGGTCATGGGTAATCCGCCAGCTTTGACTTGGCATTCATCTTCTACACTGCCATCTTCATGCAACATCTACTGGTTTTTCTTCTTCTGCTGGCTTGGTGAATGATTTTTACTCCTTTGTTTGTCCTTTTTGGATTATTTGTTTTCATTGTCTGTCTTTTTTTTTCTTTTTTTCCCTCCTCCTGTGTGCGCCCTGAGGCCTCTGGGATAGTGGCACAACACAAGAACGCAGATAGATAGATCGTCTGTTTCTCCCGTTGCACGAAAATGCATCTCTAGTTTCTTGACCCGCAGCAGCCATTTTGGGACAAGCTTTGATGGCGGGCCTGACATGTCGAACTCTGGCATGGGGGCCAGTGTTCCTTGTTGTCTGGGTATCTTCCTGACTTGTGGGGGAGCAGCAGCCCCTTGAGCGCCGTCTGTAGGGTCACTCATGGCCACGGAACGCCCACGCACCTAACACCTTGAGTGAAAGGCTGTAAATCCACCTAGGTGACAGTGCACTGGGGTGCAGCACACACACAAGCACCTTCAGCAGGTTTGTAGTGAGTCTATGCGAAAACACAGCGTGGAGTGCCCCACCTCCTTGGTCCACTTGTCAGAAGAAAATAAAATAAATTGTCTCTGTAATAGAGAATTCATCACTCTTGCTCTTCTCAGCATTTAATCTGCATATGTAATGCTATATATATATATATATATATATATATATATATATATATATATATATATATATATATATATATATATTTAAGAGTTTACAGGCCCCTGCAACCCTTTCCTGGTGGCCCCTGGTGTTCTTATCTAAAGTATAGCCCTGGTAGGCTGTAAAAATGGGCAGGATGGGGCACAAGCACCCTACGTGTGGGACCGCAACCATCAACTGCTCAAAATGGCGGTTGGGAAACTTCCCTCGCGGGTAGTGCTCCTGGTAGGCGTTGGTACAGTAATCTGGATGCTGATTCTGCCATCGGATTATAGACCCCCTACCCAGTCACGTCCTCGTCGCCAGTGTGAGGTTTATCAGGTTGCCCCCTGGCCCCATATTAACAGCCTTGGCCTCCCGTACCTGTAATGAATACGCAGGACACAGGTTTGCTTCGGATGGGTGCCCGGCGTGCTCTGATGAGCTCTGGCCCACCCACTTCATTAGTGCACATGTGCAACAGCGAACAGAGCCGTCGCGCCCACGTGACTCTGTCACACCTTGGCCCCAAGAGCCCTTTCCACAGCTCCCAGAGCCCTTTCCTCAGCCCCCAAAGCCATTTCATATGCCCCCAGAGCCATTCCTTCAGCCCTCAGAGCCCTTTCATGGGACCTCAGATCACTACTTTACCAGTTTTCTTGGCCCCAGTTCCCTTTCCTTGACCGTAGAGGCTTTCCCTGGCCCCGGTATCCCTTACCTTGGTCCACAGAGCCCTTGTTCACTTCCTCCTTCGGCGCCCAAAGCCCTTTTTCACCCCTTTTTCTGGGTACCAACATCTCGTTTTTTACCCCGTTCACCTGACCCATGGCCCTTTTCTTGGCCCCCAAAGCCATTTAACAACCCTTTACTTGGACCCCAGTGCCCTTTTCTCAGCCCCTCAAGCCCTTCCCTCGACCTCAGAGTCTCTTTTCATCCCTTTCCCTGGACTCCAGAGCCCTTCCCTTATCCCACGGATCCTTTCTTCAGCATTGAGCCCTTTCCTTGGCCCTCAGAGTCCTTTTCCATCAGTTTCCTCAGCCTCCTGAGTCCTTCCCTCGGCCCCCAGAGCCCTTGCCTCGCCCTGTAAACCACTTCCCTCAGCCCCCAGACCCCTTTCATGTGATCCCACATCCCTACTTCACCAGTTTCCTTGGCCCAGTGCCCTTTTCCAGCCCTTTCCTCGACCCCAGAGACTTTCCTTACCCCCAAATCCCGAACATTGGCCCCCATTGCTCTTATTCACTCCTTCCCTGAGCCCCCAGACCGCTTTTCTTGCCCCCCAGAGCACTTTTTAACTTCTTCCCTTGGCGCCCAAAGCCCCCTTTCACCCCTTTTCTGGGCACCAAGATCTCTTTTTTACCTCTTTCCCCTGACCCTGGGGCCATTTCCCTGCCTCAAAGCCATTTAATACCCCTTTCCTTGGCCCCCAGTGCTCTCTTCAGCCCTTCCCTTGGTCCCCAGAACCCTTTCCTCAGCCCCCCCAAGCCATTCTCTCGCCCCCAGAGTCCTTTTCACCCCTTTCCATGGACTCCAGAGCCCTTCCCTCATCCCACAGAGACTTTCCTTGGCACAGAACCCTTTCCTTGGCCCCCAGAGTCCTTTTCCATCAGTTTCCTCAGCCTCCAGAGTCCTTCCCTCGGCCCCAGAGCCCTTGCCTCGCTCTGTAAAGCACTTCCCTCAGCCCCCAGACCCCTTTCATGTGACCCCAGATCCCAATTTCACCAGTTTCCTTGGTCCGGTGCCCTTTTCCAGCACTTTCCTCGACCTCAGAGCCTTTCCTTAACCCCAAATCCCTAACCTTGGCCCCCATAGCTCTTATTCACTCCTTCCCTCAGCCCCCAGACTGCTTTTCTTGGCCTCCAGAGCTCTTTTTCACGTCTTCCCTTGGCGCCCCAAGCCCATTTTCATCCCTTTTCTGGGCACAGAGATCTCTGTTTTACGCCTTTTCCCTGACCTCAGGGCCCTTTCCTCTGCCCCCAAAGCCATTTAACACCCCTTTCCTTGGGCCCCAGTGCTTGCCTCAGCCCTTCCCTCGGGCCTCAGAGCCCTTTCCTCAGCCCACCCAAACCCTTCCCTCACCCTCAGAGTCCTTTTTGACCCCTTTCCATGGACTCCAGAGCCCTTCCCTCATCACACAGAGCCTGTCCTTCTGCATACAAAGTCCTTAACTCTGCCCCCAGAGTCGTTCCCTCTGCCCCAGAGCTCTTTCCTCGGTTCCCAGCTCCCCATTCACCAGTTCCTTGGACACTGGTGCCCTTTTCCAGCCCTTTCTGTGAGACAACAGCCCTTCCCCTGGCCCGAGAGCCCTTTCCGCAGCCCATGAACACCTTTGCTCAACCCCATAGCCCCTTTTCACTCCTTCCCTCAGCCCTCAAAGCCCATTTCTTGTCCCCCAGAACACCTTTACACTACTTCCATCACCACCCAATACCGTTTTACACCCCTTTCCTTGGTCCCAAGTGCTTTTTCAGCCCTTCCCTTAGGCCCCAGAGCCCTTTCCTGGCATCCCAGAACCCCTTTTCACCCATTCTGTCGAACTCCAGAGCCCTTCCCTCATCCCACAGAGCCTTTCCTCGACACAGAACCCTTTCCTTGGCCACTAGAGACATTCCCTTTGTCCCGAGAGACCTTCCCCCGTTCCCCAGATCCCTTTATCACCCATTTCCTTGGCCCCCAGTGCCCATTTTTTCCAGCCCTTTCATCGACCCCTGAGCCCTTCCCACGACTCCCAGAACCCTATTCTAAGCCCCCTGAGCCCTTCACTCGGCCTCAGAGCCATTTTCACCCCTTCCCTGCCCTTGTCCCCCAGACTCCTTCCCTTAGCCTCCAGAGCCCTTCCCCAGCACTTCCCTTGGACCCGAGAGCCATTTTTTATACATTTTTTCTCTCCCCCGAAAACCTTTTTTTACCTCTTCCTTTGGCCCCAGAGCCCTTCCCCTGACCCCCTGCGCCCTGTCCTCTGCCCCTCGAGCCATTTCCTCAGCCACCTGAGCTCTTTTTCAACTCTTTCTTTCGACCCCAGTGACCCTTTTCAGCCATTCACTCTGCTCCCAGATCGCTTTCCACGGCCTCACAGAGCCCTTTGCTTGGCCCCCAGAACCCTTTCCTTTCAGCCCCAGAGCCACCAGGGCCTTGTTTCATCAGTTCCCTCAGCGCCCAGAGCACTACCCTTGGCCCCAGAGCCCTCTCCACAGCTTTCAGAGCCCTTTCCTCAGCCCCCATAGCCCAAAGTCCTTTTCTCTGCCCCCCAGAGTCATTCCCTCTGCCCAGAGCTCTTTCCTCGGTTCCCAGCTCCCCCTTTCACCAGTTCCTTGGACCTTGGTGCCCTTTTCTAACCCTTCCTTTCCGTGAGACAACAGCCCTTCCCCTGGCCCGAGAGCCCTTTCCGCAGCCCATGAGCACTTTTGCTCAGCCCCAGAGCCCCTTTTCACCCCTTCCCTCAGCCCCCAGAGTCCCTTTCTTGTCCCCCAGAACACTGTTACACTACTTCCATCAGCATCCAATACCGTTTTACACCCCTTTCCTTGGCCCAAGTGCTTTTTTCAGCCCTTCCCTTAGGCCCCAGAGCCCTTTCCTCAGCTCTGCAGAGCCCTTTGCTCAGCCCCCGAACCCTTCCCTCAGCCCCTGAGCCCTTTCCTTGGGTCCCAGAACCCCTTTTCACCCATTCTGCCGGCCTCCAGAGCACTTCCACGCCCCAGAGGCCTCCCCTCATCCCCTAGAGCCTTTCCTTGGCTACCAGAGCCATTGCCCCGGTCCCCAGAGACCTTCCCTTAGTCCCCAGATCCCCTTTTCACCTGTTCCCTCGGCCCCCAGTGCCCTTTTTCCCAGCCAGTTCCTCAACCCCAGAGCCTTTTCCCGAACTCCCAGTGCCATTTTCTCTGCCCCCTGAGCCCTTCCCATAGCCCCCAGAGCCATACCCTTAGCCCCCAGAGCCCTTTCCTCAGCCACCAGAGCCCTTTGTCACCCCTTTACTTGGACGTCAGTGCCCTTTTTCACCCCTTCACTCTGCTCCCAGATGCATTTCCTCTGCCTCCCAGTGCCTATCCTTGGCCCCCAGAAACCATTCCTTGGCCCCC
Source organism: Ambystoma mexicanum (assembly GCF_040938575.1). Classification (NCBI taxonomy): domain Eukaryota; kingdom Metazoa; phylum Chordata; class Amphibia; order Caudata; family Ambystomatidae; genus Ambystoma; species Ambystoma mexicanum. Next base: position 453,215,950 of record NC_090940.1, read on the forward strand.
AGAGCCCTTTCCCCGCCCCATAGAGCACTTTCCTTGGCCTCCCAAAGCCCTTTCTACAGCTCACAGAGCCCTTTTCTCAGCCCCCAGAACCCTTTCCTCGGTTCACAAAGTCCTTTCCTCTGCCCCTAGATCCATTCCATCTGCCCCAGGAGCTCTTCCCCCGTTTCCCATATCCCCTTCCACACTTTGATTGGCCCCTGGTGCCCTTTTCCAGCCCTTTCCTTGACACATGAGCCCTCCCCCTGGCCCCTGGCCTCAGAGCCTTTGCCCTGGCCCCCGGAGCACTTTTACTCAGCCACAGGGTCCCTTTTCATCCCTTCCCTCGGACCCAGAGCCCTTTTCTCTGTCCCCAGAGCCCTTTTTCACCCATTCCCTTGGCCAGCAGAGCCCCATTTCATCCCTTCCGTGGCCCCCCAGAGCCCTTCCCTCGTCCTCCAGATCTCTCCTCTTGATCCCCAGAGCCCTTTCCTCGGCCCCCAGATTCCTTTTTATACCATTTTCCTCGGCCCAGTCCCCTTTTTCAACCCTTTTCTCAGGCCCCCGAGTGCTTCTTCACCCCTTACCTCAGCCCCCAGTGTGGTATATTGCATGCTTGTGTGCTAGATGCTCATTAGAGAAGGCCTGTTGGAATGTGGAATGAGTGGGGCTGGTAGTTCATAGAGTGACCGTTGCTGGGGACTTCAGCATTGCAGGGTGGACTTGAAGGATGTAGGTTTGGCAATTATGTAACTTGTTTGGTGAACGAGCAAAGTTTAGGGTGTAGAATAGTACACCATGTGTATCTGTAGAAATCAAATGTAAATCAGCACGCAATGAATATGTTTACCTGGGGAAATTGTGAGTTTAGGGTGTAGAGTTGTACACCAAGTAGTTGAATTGTTTGTCCTGAACACCAGAGAATATTGTGGTATTGTGTGTGGCTCTGCACGGTTGTGCCTGATCAACACTAATTTTGCAGGACATTTTGATATTCTCTCCCTGCCTATATGTTCTGGAGTGTTGTGGTGTAATGCGGTGTGAGCTGGAGGCATTTGGTGACGTGGAGTTTCACTTTATGCAGTTTGGATGCTGTGGAGTTTTCCATTGTGGATGTTATTGAATTCCGTTGTGGATATTGTTGAATTGTCACCTCTCGTGGGAGAGTCTGATGTAGTGGTGTGTATTTGTGTGGAGGTGGTTTGTAGTTGTGGAGGAGTGTAGAGATTCTTGTCCAGAGTTATGTTACATCAAAGATTGTGGTTGTCTTACGGTGTGTAATAGTATTGACGCAGGAGTTCCTGACACCCGGAATGAGTAGCTGTTTTGGAGTTGTTGTAGGGTGTTCTAATGCTTATTGTGCAGGGGTGTGAACTTATGAGCAAAATAAGTGTCTTGGAGTTGTTGATTGTAGGGCGTTCTAGTATTTTGGAGTTGTTTCTTGGAGGCACTAGTTGTGCTTGGAGTTAGTTAATGTCAAGTAGTAGACACTAGTGCACGGTCGTGCAGGAAGTTTGAAGTTGTACAGACATTAGGTGTCATAGGAGTACATTACTGTCAGTGATTTGACAGTGCACAGTGTTGCAGGTAGTTGGAACTGTTGTGGAGTTGTGTGCTTCTAGGAGTTAGTTAATATCTGGGAGTAGAAATTAGAAATTAGGGCGCTCTTGTGCAGAAAGTCGGTAAGTGTAGAAATGAAGCATAGGAGCCGTTTAATGTCTCAGAGTGAACATTAGTGCACTGTTGTGCAGGGAGTCCGTAAATGTAGTTAAAGCATTTGAGGTTTGGTATTTTAACAAGATTTCTAATGAAAATTGTAAGTATATTGGAGTGTCACCTGGGCATAGGCGTGACTAACGTGTATAGGTGGGAAGCTAACAGGGACTAGACAAACATGTACGTGGGTTTCAACGTGCTGCTCGCTTGCAGTTACGTTGGTTTAATGTGTTCTTTGTCTAGTGAGTGACTTTTCTTTGTTCTTCCTTTTGTTTGTTCCTAGGGGGATGTGGATGTGGTTGTGGTGTTTCTTTAGGTTGTGGTGTGTGTGTGTGTGGGTGCTTGTGCGTGGTTAGTAGGGCTTGTGGTGCTTGTGGTTGGGTTCTCAGGATGTTTTGTAGGTGGTTGGTGGAATGACAGGATTTCTGTTTGTGTGGCTGGTTGCTCTGTGTAGTTCAGCAGGGTTTGCTCTCAGGGGTGGCAGACCTGAGGCCCTGCTGCAGAAGGCCAGGGCATAGGGAGGTCACGTTTGTGTTGTTGCCTGTGAGTGAAGGTTAGGTTTCTGCTCTCGTGGAGAGGTTTATACCCTCTTGTGGGTAGTTTGTGCTTGTGTGTGGCAGAACCAAGGGCCTAGTGTGGCAGGCCAGAGCATATGGGAGATTTTGCTTGACTTTGGAGTGTACGTTGTCATCTGTAGGCTGTTGGTTCTGAGTGGTTGTGTGGGTTTGAGCGTTAGGTTGGTTCGTGTGTCTGTTAGGGAAGGAGGTGTGTGGTATCTTGCATGCGTGTGCAATATGCTGGTTTGAGAATGCCTAATGGAATGTGGAATGCAAGGGGCTGGGAGTTCTGAGAGTGATGTTGCTGGGGACTTCAGCATGGGAGCTTGAACCTGAAGGATGTATTCTCACTATTCTCCTGCCTGACCTTTCACTGTAACTGAAGAAATAAAGAGTACATTTTCCTTTTGTACTTACTGGCTCAGTGTGGTCCCTGCGTGTTGTCTCCCATGCTTGAATGCTTCACCCAGAGCCCTTGCCTCGGCCCAGAGCCTTTCCCTGCCCACAGAGCCCTTTCTTCAGCCCGAGATCCATTCCTCCAGCCCTCAAGAGCCATCCATTAATCCCCATATCCCATTTTCACCAGTTTCCTTGGCCCCAGCCCGCTTTTCCAGGCCTTTCCTCGACCCCAGCGCCTTCCCCCAGCCACCAGAGCCCTTTCCTCTGCCCCGGAGACCCAGAGCCGTTACCTTGGCCCCCAGAGTCCTTGCATCAGTCCCCAGATCCCTTTTTTACCAGTTTCCTTCGCCCTAGTCCCCTTTTCCAGCCCTTTCATTTGCCCCAGCGCCATTATTCAACAGTTCCCTCGGCCCCCAGAGCCCTTTCCTCAGCCCACAGAACAATTTCCTCTTCCCCCAGAGCCCTTTCCACAGGTCACTGGAGCTGTATTCTAATGCCCCCCCAGAGCCGTTGCCTTGGCCCCAGAGCCTTTCCTCTGCCCACAGAACCGTTCCCTAGGCCCCATAGCTCTCCCCTCAGTTCGCAGACCCCCTTTTCACCAGTTCCTTGGCCCCTGGTGCCCCTTTTCAGCCTTTTCCTCGACACCAGAGCCCTTCCCCCAGCCCCTAGAGCCATTTTCCTGGCTTGAGCCCTTTTACTCAGCCTCAGAACCCTTTTCTTCCCATCCCTCGGACCCCAGAGCATTCCCTCAGCCCGCAGAGCCCTTTCTCTGCCACCAGAGCCCTTTTGACCCATTCCCTTGGCCTCCAAAAGCCCCTTTCCATCCCTTCCCTCGTCTCCAGAGCCCTTCCCTCGTCTCCAGAGCCCTTTCCTCGAGCCACAGAGTCCCTTTTCAGCCTTCCTTCGGCCTGTAGAGCCCTTTTTACCCTTTTTCTTGGCCCTCAAAGTGCTTTTTTACCACTTCTGTCACCTCTCAGAGCCCTTTCCTCTGCCCCCAGAGCTGGTTTTCACCCCTTTCTTTCTCCCCCTGAGCACTTACTCAGCCCCTAGAGCTCTCTCCTTGACCCACAGCCTTTACTCTGCCCACATAGCCCTTTCCTCTGACCCAGAACGGTTCTCTTGGCCCCAGAGTTCTTCCCTGAGTTCCCAGATCTTCTTTTCACCAGTTATTGACCCCCGGTGCCCTTTTAAGCCCTTTCCTCGACACCAGAGCTCTTCCCCTGGCCGCTAGAGCCCTTTACCAGACCAAGCCTTTTTATTCAGCCTCAGAACCCTTTTTCTTTCCTTCCCTCTGCCCCAGAGCACTTTTTGACCCATTCCTTTGGCCTCCAAAGCCCCTTTCCATCCATTCCCTTAGCCCCCAGAGCCCTTCCCTCATCTCCACAGCCCTTTCCTCTGCCTGCAGAGCCCCTTTCCTAATTTCACATCCTTACTGTTCATGGCCTGTAAGAATGTAATGGTATTTTCCCTTGTTCCCTCCTTTGCCTTGAAGCGCTTTGAAACACATTGTGTATAGGCACTATATAAATAAACTATAATTCATATCATACCCCCCCAAGCCCTTTTCACACTTCCGTTGGCCTCTAGATCCCTTTTTCACCCCTGTTCTCAGCACCCAAACCCCTTTTCACCTCTTACGTCAGCCCCCAGAGCCCTTCCCTCTACCCGCAGAGCCCTTTCACCTGCCCCCCAGAGCCCATGTCACCCCTTTCTTTCACTCCTGAGCACTTCCTCAGCCCCCAGATCCCTTTCCTAGGCCCCCAGATCCCTTTCCTCACTCCCAGAGCCCTAATCTCGCCCCAGAGCCTTTCCTTGCCCACAGAGCCATTCTTCAGCCCTCAGAGCACATCCTTAGTCTCCAGATCTCCTTTTCACCAGTTTCCTGGGCCCCAGTCCTATTTTCCTGCCCTTTCCTCGACCCCAGATCCGTTCCCCCACCACCGAGCCCTTTCCTCTGCCCCTGGAGTCCAATTGCCCTTACCTTGGCCCTCAGAGCCCTTTTTTACTCCTTCCCTCGGCCACAGAACTCTTCCCTGAGCTTTCAGCACGCTTCTTGGCCCTCAGAGCCCCTTTTCAACCCCTTCCCTCTGCCCTCAGAGCCCTCTCCTCATATCCCAGGGCCCTCAACTCATCACAAAGCCCTGATTCACCTCTTTCCTTGGCCCCCAGTGCTTTTTTCAGCCCCTGCCTTGGGTCTCAGAGCCCTTTCCTCAGCCCCCCAAAGCCCTTTCCTTGCTCGCTAACCATAGCCCTTCCTGGGCCCCCAGATCCTTTTTCTCAGCACCCAGTGACTTTCCTCAGCACCAGCGCCATTCCCCCCACTCCCAGAGACCCTCCCTTGGTCCCCAGATCCTTTTGTATCCCTTCCTCTGCCCCCAGAGCCCTTCTCTCAGCCCTCAGAGCCCTCCCCTTGACCCCCAGATACCTTTGTCACCCCTTTCCTTGCTACCTGAGCACTTCCATGCCACTCAGACCCTTTTCCTCTGCCCCCAGAGCCCTTTCCTCAGCCCCCAGAGCCCTTTCCTTGGCCCACAGAGCCCATTTTCACCCCTTTCCTCAGCTACCAGATCCCTTCCTTCTGCCCCCTGAGCCCTTCCCTTGTCCAGAGAGTGCCAGTAAAGGAAGGTGCAGGTGTGCCGATGAGGAGGATCTCTGCCTAACTGGCATTGAGGCAGAGATCATTGGCAGCACACCACTCCTTGATTGCGGAGAGACAATCCGGGATGAAAGAGGGAGAAGAGGCGGCAAAGGGGAGCCTGAAGCGAGCTGAGTGTCATACGCATAGCACTGAAAGTTGGAGCAGAGAGTAGCAATGTGGTGGGCGAGAGGTGCCAGGTATTGGTTGAACAACCAGGGAGAAAGGTTAGACCCCTGGGGAATATCACAGGTAGAGAGTGAGACAAAGGAAAGGAAGGACTCAAGTTGGACCTGGGAGGGTCGGTCCGAGAGGAAAGAGGTCAGCCAGGCAAGGGCCTGATCAGTGATACCCAGGTTATCACTGAGCTGATTGAGCAGGATGGCATGGTTGACTTGTCAAAAGAAAAGAGATCAAGTAATATAAGGATGGAGGGATGATTAGCATCAAAGTTAGAGAGCAGGTCTTCACGGATGTTCAGGAGAGCAGTTTTTGTGCTTCTGGATGCTCTGTAGCCAGACTGCTGCTCATGGAGACAACCAACATATTCAGTGTGAAGATTAAGCTGGGAGAGGGCCAGCTTTTCCAAGAGTTTGCCCAAGAAAGGAGTAATGGAGATTGAGCAATAGTTAGCCAGAGGGTGCAAAAGGGGTGCTTCAGGGGGGAGGGGAAGGTTCCAATGGTGAAAGAGTGGTTGCAGAAGTCAGCCAAGGTTGGAGGCAAGTACCTGTTTTGACAAGACTTTCATAGATCGGACTTGTCTAGAAACCTAGTCAGGGGTGACCAGAGGAGGGAGGAGGAGAGGAGGCCGCAGGGAGGCCAGAGGTAGAGGAGAAAGTAGAGGGAGAAGGAGGAGAGGGTGGACAGGATGTCCTGGGTTTTAGAGATGAAATGAGAAGCCAGGGCTGTGCAGAGGGCCTGGGAGGGGACCGGAGAGGTAGAGACTGCAGCAGGATTGGCCTGCTCATTGCAGATTTTAAAGAGTTTGCCTGAGTTGTTAGATGCCACAGAGATTCGGGCTTGGATGTGAGCTCTCTTCTTGGTGAAGACAGAGAGTTGATATTGCCTTTGGAGCAAGCGGCAGGCCAGTTTGTCAGCGGATGAACAGGAAGCCAGCCATTTTCTCTCAGCCACCCTACACTTGCATTTAAGTATCATATATAGATGGGAGGAGCTTGGAAAGGGCTATGTCAGGATGTGAGACAGCCAGAGATGTAGGAGGAGGAGAGAAGGTGGCGGTGAAAGCCTCAAATGACACACGCTTCATGGGTTGAATGACCAAGAAGGTGGGTGGCAGTGTGGGGGTTTGCTCGGCCGGATGGGTAGAGAGAGAGAGAGAGAGAGAGGAGAGGAGATAGTGGTAACTCCAGGAGAGAGGAGGGGTGAGAGGCTTAGAGAGGGGGAGGTCTGAGGAGATCAGAACATCCAGCGGGTGCCCTGCAGAGTGAGTCCGGCCAGAGGGAATAATAGTGAGAGAGAGAGAGTCGCAGAGGTCACGAAACAGTCCAGAGGAGGGACATGTTTGCATTTTAGTGTTTGCTGACACATTAGTAATAGAAATTGTGAAATGACTTTGCTACACCACAGTGAAGAGAAGTCTTAACTACAAAGTGTGCTTGCAAACAGTAACTTGATGACATGTCTTGAAGTACAGGGTAAGAGAGCCCAAGTATTTACTGCATTCTTCCTTAAATATAAAATGTGATAAACAGCTTCAAATGCCAAAACAATTGCTTTTGCCAATGCTTGTTACTTTTCTGGTGTTTTTGCTCAAAAAATATTAAACAAATATGAAACCAACAAACAAACAAATAAACAAATGCAAAATTAAACAAGCACACACTCTCAACGTAATCTTATACAAAGCATGACCGTTTACATTTCATTGAAGGTTTGGAGAGTAAAAAAAAGAAAGACACTTAAGACCATTACCAAATTTTGTTTAGCAAATACTTTTGTTTTCAAATTCTTCAGTGCTTTTGCTACTGCGCTGTGGTAGTGGTGAACGCAGTATGCTTGCAACACTAGCCTCCGGTCTAGCCACAAAGTTAGTTTGTTCTGTCCCTGGAAAGAGGTAGCATACAGTATGGCGACTGGAATCTGGAGCGAGCGCGAGGCTGCAGCACGATCATTGTACTTATTAAGAATCGCTTCAAGCACACAGCTCTTCTTTTACATGTGTCAAGGAAGTGGGTTTAACTCTAATTGTTTCCATCACATTTCCTACATTCGTCTATTGAAATCTAGGTCATGCAAGTTGTTCTAGTAGAGGGTGACTATGAAAAAGCATTCGTCTTTAATAGGTCACAGATTTCATTTTCAAAGTATGTGCAAGCGGAGATTTCCAAGTGCAACAGTATTCCCTAGAGTTTTTGACAGGCCTTCAATTTCCAACTAGGTAAATTGCATTTCATGTTAATTAGATCATGCATTGCACATTTACTTTGTGAAATCCCCCAGGCAAAACATGTCTTTCAATGACACACTATTCAGGTTAATCCAATTAGGATTTCAGTTTCCCAACTCCAGTTTCCTAAATGTTATTTCAAGACACATCAGTTTGTTTAAGTTAAAAAATCAAAATATACATTTGAACTTTTTATACATGTGCAATATAAATTGTTCACTTTCCTCCTCATAGAAAAATGTTCCCAGTCAGGACAGTTTAGTCCCTGAGTTCAGTTTTCAATGGGAACTTCTTCCAGTTTTTCTGTAGAATTGCCTACCCACACAGTTGCCTGTGACCTTGAAGGTTGTTAGATCAGGGGCAGAGAAAGTCACATGACTTGCCTCACCTGCCCCTTGCCTTGCCTCTGGCAGAGGCAAGGGCACATGTGAAATCTTAGATTGCCATGCAATGCCTTTAATGGGTACTTTAAAGGTTGGTCCCCCACTTCCACCCGTAGTCCTGAAGCTGGCTAGCAAAGAGTGCATAGCTGTTGAGCCGTTGGAACGCCTTCACCATGCCAGAAGAATAGCGGAAACAGAGAAAGTCTACGAGTAGGCTGGACACCAAGTGGGCACCTTCCCCCCACCTTTAAGAATACGTTTTCACCTGCAGAGGTAAAGTCAGATATTTCTTAAGGTAATCTCACTGGTCAGTGTGCCAATTACGAGTTAAGCAGTCTGGTAAATATTTTGGCAGTACTTCCATGGCACCACTTTTTTGTCAGTAACACAATTACTGCCAGTTGTACTATATTCCCGAATTCTGACTGTGGAGGTGAAGTCGAGGGTTTACCTGCAGCATAATTCATTAATTCATTTCAGTTTCATTTCAACGATAGTCATTCAAGCAAACAATCAAAAACACAATCCGTAGTGAAAATTGTTAAAATATCAATTCAAAAAATATAGGTATACTGCAAAGTACCCAACCCTGCATGGGTTCTGTAGGCAGACATGATAACACTCATTCAGTTTTTTAAATCACTGATCCCGTAGGCCACTGTTCCGAGTTGCTTATCGCTTGATGTGCTTTGAACTCTGAAGTAAACTGCACTGAGAATGGGCATGTGTGGCTGGCTTACATACCCCAGACCAGACAAAGAGGGGAGGCAAGATTTGGCGTGCTGGAGCATATTGGGACCTACTGTACACTTTCCCCACCTGTCATTGTGCTCTCTCCCCACCTGTCGTTTCACCCTGGAGAGGTGCTGTGTCTTGCAGTGTGTTGCGGTTCAAATATCGCAGAAACAGGGCATTCTGGGCACCAGAAATGTGGTTTTTGAGGTCCCCCTTTGAGTTTCTTTTCTCACGTCGAGACGTTCCCCACGTTCCCCACTTGTCACAGTGCTATGTGCTGCAGATCAAATATATCAGAAACAGTGCACCCTAGGGCCTTGAAACTTGTTTTTTGAGGTCCCACTTCGAGTTTTGTTTCTCATGTCAACACACTTAAAATGAGCTTTGTCTGGTCCTTCTATGACCACATTGATGTTTCGGCAATTTCAGACATCTGTGCCATGTGTTGAGGGGCTACAAATCCAGGGAAAGGAGTGGGGTGTCATGTAGCCAGTAGACAGACATGATAACACTGTCATTCATTGTTGAAAATTAATGATCCTGTAGGTTCCTGTTTCGAGTCGCTTATCGTTTGATGTGATTTGCACTCTGAAGTAAACTGCACTGAGAATGGGCTCATGTGGCAGGCTTACATACCCTGGAACCGACGTGGAGGAGAGGCGAGAGTTGGGGTGCTGCAGAATACTGCAACCTTCTGTGCGCTATCCCCACCGGTCGCCTCACCTGGGCGCAGTGCAGTGCGTTGCAAATCTCAGAAACGGTGCACCCTAAAGCATTGAAATATGTTTTTTGATGGGGACCTCAAAGTTTTGTTCCTGGCATTGAGACGCCTAAAATTAGCTTTATCCGGTCATTCTATGACCACATTAATGTTTCGCTAATTTCGAGCATTGTGGTGCAAATATTTCAGATACGGTGCATCCTAGGGTCTTGAAATGTGGTTATCAATGTCCCATAGGGACCTTGAGTTTTGTTCTTCATATTGAGACGCTTAAAATGATGCCCACCGTGATGTTTTGATTCCAGGCAACCATTGCATGTGTGAAGGGGCTGAAATCTGGGGGACAGGGTGAGGTGCCCACATGTAATGTAGCCAGTGACGTCGGGAGGGTCCTCGCAGGTAACTATGCAAAATTTGGTGTAGATTGGTAGAACAGTGTAGAATTGTATAAGGAACAAACAAACTAACAGATTTTCCGTTTCATATATATATAGAAATAAAATAGAATAAGAAACATTTCACGCAGTAAAAAAAACCTTTACAAAATAAAATGGGATGAATTCCAATGTAACAATAATATGTTGCATTACTATGCTAGGACCGCACTAGCCAGTTTACTCCTACATGACCATGCTTTATGTATAAAATTAGCAACAGGTAAAAAGGACATTACTTCAGTTGATGTTTTACACAGCTGCAGAGAATTACTGATGCGCTTGATGGCATAGGTTTTCAACAAGGGGATCAAATAAAAAACGTTTAGATCCTTATGCATGGGAAAAAGAAATAAGAAATGCAAAAAAGATTCCGGAACTTCAGTGCAAAACAGACAGCTATCACTGGATGCAGGATTCCAAGTATTCTGAACACACCTTAGGGGTTAAGGGCCCAGCCTAAATCTTATATATAATGACCTTGTGTAGTATGGATGTATTAGATCTAGCAAGCCTAAAAGCCAGGCTGCTTTTTTCCCTACTTCCACACGTGGGCCTGGAGATGGCTAGCAAAGGTGGCATAGTGGTGGAGTAGTTGGTGCGCCTTCACCATGCTAGGAGAATATTGGTCACTTGAAGAGTAGGCTGGACACCAAGTGGCCACCTTGCCCCCCAACTTAAAGGATACGTTTTCACCTGGGGAGGTAAAGTTAAATATGTCTAGAGGTGATCTCAATTTACGAGTTAAGCAGTTGTTAAGCAGTTGTTGGAAGGAAGATTAATACGTCATCCAGTGCTTCTGCCCCGCCCGCGCACCAATACCACAAAGGTGAGAGGCGTTACTCATTGAAACAGCTGTTCCACCCTTATCCACCACAGGTACATCAGGGCTTGCGGACAATGTGAGCTGAAGATGGCAAAAGCATTCAAACTAACGTTGTAACAGTAAAAGAGCATGCATTAGACCTGAAGCAAACATGCACTCCACATGAAGAACATATGCAATAGGTAATATATGCACATTTAGACATGAAGAATACTAACATAGCAGCCACAGACATGAAGGAAACTAACATGACCAATGTATAAGGTGAATTCAACATGAACAACACGCGAATATAGTTCTCTAACACAGAAGCAAGAGAGTAGTGGGGCATCCATCTTATTAAAAATTGAAGCCTCAGCATTTTATTGAATAAGCAGAGGCCTCAAAGCATCGGAAACTCAAAAGGCTGAATCCACAGAAATACGTATCCATGCAGAGCTCATACAGTGGTTGACAACTAGTACCAATGTTAGAGAGAAATATGGGAGAATTGGAACTGCGTAATGAAGGCACGAGATAGACATTCCAAAGACGCAAGCAGTATACACCTAGATTAATTACAGTTTCAAAAGGGCATAAACAACCTTTGATGGTCAGGTGCAGTAGAGCAGTAAGCCAAAAAACTCTATGAAGCATAACCTAAGAGTGCCGCCAGTGGCAACAGAAAACATGACACACCCATTAATATTAGCTAAATCCTCAATAAATAGGTAATTCAATTTCATACATGGTCTCATTGCATGTGCTTCATACACAGAGAACACTGACCATTCATTAGAAGCAAACACAGATAGGACACCCACCATACTCCCTAAGCGCAAAGTAGACATGAGGTGCCACACAAGGCCAATTACAAAGGGATTGCCCAGTCTCATGGACTGAGAATGAGGGATGGTAACTTTTTTAATTGGAAGATGAACAGTCTATGTGCGTCTCCCTACTCTGTGTCTGGCTCATATCTTGACAACCTGTCAAGCATCTAAGGTTGGATAGCAGAGAGCCAGCCTACCAGAATCCCTGTTGACACGCCACCCATGAAGTAGTATGCCAACCAGTCACTTGTCATAGAAGTGATGCATTTCACCCTTTATCAATATAGGGGTGTTCCAGGTGGAGCCATCAGATGCTTGTAACCCAATAACCTGGTTAAACCCTGTAAAATCTATATGTAGCCAAAGCCACTAACCTATCCCGTTCGCTGTAGGTATTGTAAACTGATGTTATGTTATGACGTCATTGATGAAGAGTATGTAGTACTTAAGCTATTGTTTCTGATTAACATGTTGAGAGCAGGGAGACTTGAATGCTTGTATGCTGTCCCGGCTTTCTTTTGATGTGAATAAAGTTGGGTTTTGCCATGCACTTTGTCTTCTCTGACATTGATTCTGGTCTGGATTTACTCCGATTCCTCTGGGCTTCTCTCGGATTTTGAGACCACCTTAACATCTGGTAGCAAGGATGGTCGGCTAAGCATCATCGAACTGACGAGGAGACCCTGCCGTGTCCCCGAAGACTGGAGAGGCAACCTGTGGAGAGCGGTATTACTTGCAACAGAGAGAGGTCAACAAGCGCCACCTTTGAAGAGAAGTCCTTGCCTGCAGGCCACCCTGTAGGGCGCGGAGGGCAGCAGACTGATAGGGGAGAGTCGACACTGAAGACATTCAGCAGATCTGTGGATGTAAGTGTGGCATAGGCATGGCAAAATAGGGGAAGTTTTTTGTGTGTGTGTATATTATGGGTTTGTGAAGAAATAAGATATTGAGAAAAAGATAGCTTCCGACAAGGGTTTGGAAAGATTACATGATAAGCCTGTATGTGGGGCACTAATAAAGAGATGGATCCCTCTCAGAAAGTGAGAAGATAGCTGTATTTTATTGGTAATGATTGCTGGCGCCAACCTTATGTTGTGAGATAGCTTAGGCTTTTATACTTAATTTCTTTGAATTTGTGGAGGACATGAAGTGGTGGTGTGGCCCAAGCAGGGTGGTCCGGAGCGGGAGCAGCGAGGTGAAGCTGCTCAGGGCGTGAGTGGCATTTGTGGTGCCGCTCATAAGGGTTGAGTGATGCAGGAGGTGTGTGGCCTCATAAAGAGAGACGCAGAGGTGTCATTTTGTGGGGAACTATTGTTGGTACGTAAAGGAGGAAAAATGGTGAGCGAGAATCGAAACAGTGTTTATTAATCATTGGTAAGTTGTGTTTTCAATTATTATTATTACTCCAATCATTCACTTATTTAAGTAATTGCCCCATATAAGGACAACGTCGTCAAGTACCATATGTAATGGATTATTTACACGGTGGGCAAAATGTTTATGATATGGCCACAAGAAGGCACTCATTCGACAATGGTCCTGCAACACATCTGCACATATTTACATTTCGCTCATAAAGGAAAATAGTTAAAGAACAGACTAGGTATACTTGAGTTGGGGAAAATGTTTGAGGAACAGGAGGCAGAACCAATTACGAAGGAATGGATGCTTATCCAGCATGACGAGGAATGTATGATGCCCACAGCTGCTCCTCCCCGAGCACTGACCTGTCCTCAACCATATGAGGTTATACCCATTAAAAGCATTAAAAACAGCAGCAGGGTATACTAAACCCACATATGCGCCCCCGCCTATAGTGATGTAGATATTATGGTGGAGAGAAAATAAACAAAGACCATTGTCCACGCATGTAGAACATGACGAGCACCACAACTTGAAAGTGAAACTAACAGAAGCAGAAGAGGAGGTTCAGAGAGAGAAAGAGAGAGGCAAGGCAACAGGGGTGAGGCAGCAATTGTGTCCAATGAATGGATAGGAGAGCAAATAAAACTCAAATTCGATGGAAAGGGCATCAACGATTCTAGCAAGAAGACAAAGGAAGGTAGAGGGTGTCCAGTAAAAGATTTTCGAAACATTAGTTTTGAATGTCAAACGTTCCGACACAAAAGTTTTGGAAAAACAAGTTTCTAATTTATTTATTTAATATTAAAGGGTTTATTTTAATTTAGTATAGGTAAATAAGTGTTTAAAAAAAACAGGGGTTTGGATGGGGGACACTTTTGTGTCGGAACTTTTGGCATTCGAAACTTTGACTGTCAAAACAGTCACTAGGAACCAAGGTAGAGCAAGAAAGGAGAAGGGAGTGAGGAAGAGAGAGAAGGGGAAAGACAAAGAGAGGAGAAGGAGAGGGTGAAGAGACAGGAGGAGGATAAAGAACGAGAGACAAAACAGAAAGAGAAAGCAAAGAAAAAGGAGATTAGAAAAGGAAAGGAGATGAAATGATGAAAGGAAAAAGAGAAGTTTAGAGAGATGTCACAGAGAAGTTGATGAGATCATGAGAAAACACACAAGAGTAGAAAAGGAGAAGAAGACGTTAGGAGAAGAAAAGACAGCAGTCTACCCTGGAACAAAGGGCATAGCAGCAATGTACAGGGAAGTGGGAAACATATCAGCAAGAGGGAAGCAGGGATATATTGGAAGAGGTAGTGAGTGGAACATAGAGGATAAATCCCCTTGGAAGACTAGATTTTAGGGATAGAAAGGATGCTGACGAAGATAATGAAGATACAATGTTGGATGATGAAGAAGACACGGAGAGCAGGGCAGAGGAGGCTGCACAGGCCCCATCTACGGGCATGGGTGTAGGGAGATAGATGGCTTTGTCAGAATTGGAGGAGCCGGCGATAAGGCCGGAACCTATTACATTTCCGTGGCTCCCAGAGATGAGACCAAGGGGGGGGAGAGGAAGACTTTATACATAGACTATGAGATTCACCGGGTTGGAGGAAAGTTTGCCTAACAGAAGTACCAAAAAGAACAAAAGGTGCAGCTGCACCCTTACGTAAAACTGTACTGACACAATTCCCCCTATCACAGAAAGGACGAGGACTAGCTCAGTACATACTATGGCTTCAGACCTATACAAATAATTTGAATCATGAGTTACAGCAGGAGCAGGAAAATTGATCTATTAGTTAGAAAGAGAGAGAGCTGGCATGACATTACCTGTGTGTGACATGAAAAGCTTGTTTGCTGCTATATTGGGTGAACAATCAGACAATATTTGGAAAAGAGCAGGGTTTCCTTGGGTGACGTCCCAAAATAAAAGCAATGACGGAGCACCTTTTAATAACTGTCAAGCAGATGTGTGGAAGACACTTAGAATGCAATTCCCTGACACATCAGGTATGAGTGCAATAATGATGCAGCAAATGAGACTGGATGAAGATCCCGGTGCTTACATACAGGATTTTCAGGAGAAATGGTGTCTAGAGACGGGACGCATGGGACAAAAATATAACCATTTTTTATCACATTTTATCTCAGGGCCTTCAAAAAAAAGCACAGAGGCAGTTAAAGAAAATTGTTCGGATTGAAGCAAAGCCAGGGCCTGAGAAACAATTAAATATTGTACATCATTGTAGATTAAAACAAGAAAAGGACAGAAAAAAAGTTGAGGAAAGGAAGATGGTCGAAGCAAAGTTGGTCCAAAGGAAACTATAAAAATTAGCAGCAGAAGGAGCCAAGTTAACAAATAGTGGGGAAAGATGCAACATTGTTACTCACCAACCTGGTGCACAGATGGAAATGTGTGATGAATTAAGTTGGTTCCTTGAACCTTGGTTCTTAGTCTTGATAGAAGAGTCTGGGTTTTCTAAGATCCAGGCGTCCTCACCTGAGGGAAACACTTTTCTATGATGCACCCCTCTGAACAAGAACAGAGGGGTAGATTAAATAAAAGAGTAGGGAGCACACATGGCCACGTTAACAGGCTGCAGGGGAAAAAGAAACAGGCCAGTTGATGTTAAAGGAACCAATTCCTGGCTACTCAATCGAATATTGATTACAATCGCGCTCTGAAACACGTGTGTATGAGCGCGATATAAATAAAATATCATATCATATCAAAACCTGTTTCCCTAATTGCGAGTGAGCTGGAAGGTAGAACTGTCTGAACACAGGTTCCTAAAGAATGATAAGATATATGTCATCAGGGCAGTTTGGGTAAGCCAAGACCTAACATACAGTGTGGGACAGAAGAAGGAATAGCAGGACTCTTACCGGTTTCTATGAAAGGTGATTGAAATATAGCTGTAGCTGAATGAGCTCTGGATAGTCAACAACAACGGAACAGGATAAAATAAGAAAAAGGGAGTTAGTAGAGGGTCTGAACCCAGGCGGCATGAGGGACGCACTAGTTTTGGGATGGTGCACGTAACTGGCAGCAAAACGTCTCTTCAGTGCACAAGGTCTGGGTTGCGCAGCTGACAAACGGTTGTACAGTCCTAAAAGGTATTCCTGCGTTGAATATGGCTTGAGTGCAGGTAAATCTGGAGCAGCAGTTGAGGCATGAAAAGAGCTTGTGCCAATCTGGCAGGAGGAAACAGAATGCTGTACGCAGGCACGGGAAATGAAGTCCTGTGTCGGAAAGCGGAATTAATGTAGGTAAGTTCAGAGCAGCACGAGGACTCGTGCTAGGCTCCGGAAGAAGACAAAAGAAGATTCTTGAGGGAGCACGGGTAAGCATGGTTTAACAAGCATGTCCCCCCAATAACGGGAAGATAGAGGCAGTCCTGAACGGGATGCAACAGCAGCACGCCGCGACAGGCAGATACCAAAGACAATGCAAGGGAAGTCCGTAATGCAGGCGTAGTTCGGCAGTGGTGGTTCCAATGTTACAAAATCACTAGGTAAAAGACGTCTGTAAAGAAGGCAATGGTCGAAGAGTATCTTGGAAGGTCAAAACAAGATTCAGCATAGTAGCGAGCTAACTGCAATCAGAATCAGCGCTCCCTGGGTTTGTGAGGCTTTTATGCTCCCGTCGAGTGTGGGCCATGCGGGAGGAGCAACCAGCTGACTTGATCACATGCCTTATGCTTCGTGTGAAAGCCATGGCAACTGTTCTCACGGAGCAGAGAGATGCTGCAGTGCGTCTCCAAGGCAACTGCCAATGCCTAAAGAACGGGGCTGCCAAGCGCCGGGTCCTACGTGGCAGGGAGGAAGTAACACAAGGCTTCGAGACCATAAAACGAGCACAGAGACCCCGAACCATAACAGCATCCAACCCCAAAGGCAGCAGCACCCCCCTGGAGGGATGGAAAGCTCGGAGAAGCTCTGGGGCATGCTGGTTGGACACTGGTTCCCATGTCCTGTCCTCAGGGCCATACTCCTTCCAGTCCAGCAAATAATACGGGTGACCTGCCTGCAGTCAGCAGTCCAAAATACTAGCTACCTCGTATTCCTCATCGCCATCCACAAGGACAGGGGCCGGATGGGCAGGCAGGCAAGTATCAGGGTGACAAGGCTTGAGCAATGACAAGTGGAAGACAGGGTTGCTACGCCAGAAGGCAGGAAGGGACAGGCGCACTGCCACAGTATTGATAAGTGAGGTTATCTTGTTTGGCCCTACATAGCATGGGAGAAGCAATCTCGTATCTGGGATGTGAAGGTTGCGGGTGGAGAAACAGACATGCATTCCCACCTGATAATCCAGGGCCGGTGAACAATAAGAATCTGCAAATCATTTGGCTCTTTCATGTGCATGAAAAAGCTGCACTCGGACGGCTTTGTGCAACTTATCCAAATCACGGACGCAGGCTTGAGCGGCTGGGTTATCGGCTGGTACTGTCAGTTCCAGTGGTAATGAACGCGGGTGCTGCCCATATAAGGAATAAAAAGGTGAGACACTAGTCACAGAGTGTATTGAATTGTTATATGCAAACTCAGTGGATTGTAACACCAACAACCAAGTGCCTTGGAACTGCAAACACAGACACCAGAGGTATTGTTCCAAGGTAGCATTAGTTCTCTCGGTCTGCCCGTCTGTTTGCGGATGGTGGGCAGAGGAGTATCGGTCAGCAATGAAGAGTGACGAAGTCAAGGCCCTCGAGAACCGTAATGTGAACTGGGTGCCCCGGTTTGTGATGATAATGGATGGTAACCCAAAGAAGTGGAATATTTGTTTCACAAAAAGAAAAGCCAAGGCTGGAGCCGACGGAAGACCAGCACAGTGAACGAATATGGCCAGCTTGGTAAAGTAGTCCACTACCCAGATTGTATTGATAGTTGGCAGCTCCACAATAAAATCCATAGATATCATATGCCAGGGCTTGCATGGCTCTGGGAGATGTTGCAGGAGACCCACAGGCTTGTTTCGTGCAGGCTTACATTGAGCACAAATATAACATGTAGAAAGAAAATCAATAACATCACGAGACATGGAAGGCCACTAGGACCAGTGGTGCAAGATTTCCAGGGTCTTCTGCTGGCCTGGGTGCGCAGCTATAATGGAATTGTGTGACCAGCAAAGGGCACGCTGATGTACACTCTCCCCTGAATATACAGCAGTCCCTAGACAACATCCAGGTTCAAGACCAGGATGTCATCTGGATGTGAGGATACCGAGTCATGAAGGAGCGTCTGCAGGGAAGGCTGAGGGGTACAGATGCATGCAATCCTGTGGGGCAAAGCAAAGGACAATCTCCAGTGTCTGCTCTGGACTCTGGAGGCAAACAGGAGAGAACATCCGCACAGGCATGGAGATGCGCCGGGCGGTAGGTGATCGAGAAGTCGAATTGAGAAAAGAAAAGATGCCAGTATGCCTGTCTGACCGTGAGACACTTCATAGACCTGAAATCCAGTAGGCTACGATGGTCAGAGCAGACAGTGATCGGATGGTGAGCCCCCAACAGGTGATGCCTCCACTCTGCGAAAGCATCCTTGATGGCCAAAAGTTCATGTTCCGTAATGGTGTAGTTACACTCATAGTCTATCAGCTTCCTGGAAAAGAATGCTACGGTCTGTACCTCACCGAAGTTGGGACGCTGCTGGAAGAGGATAGCGCCAATCGCCAAGCCTGATTCATCGGCTTCCACGAAATATGGCAACTCAGGATTGGGATGCTGCAAGACTGGGGCCATAGCAAAAGCCGCCTTCAGAGTCTCGAAAGCCGCCTGTGCTTCAGGATTCCAACAAAACTGTTTCTTGGCACTGGTCAAGACTTTCAAGGGTGCCACAATGGAGGAGAATGAGTGAATGAAACACTGATAAAAGTTTGAAAACCTAAGGAAATATTGAAGGGCTTTGATCGTAGTTTGCACAGGACAGTCCAAGACCGCCTTAACTTTGGAATGGCTCATTCTGATGCCGTGGTTTGTCAAGTCATAGCACAGGAGCTACACTTCTGTGGCATTAAACGCACTTCTCTGCCTTTACATACAGGTGGTGTTCTCTTAACCTCTGCAAAACAGAGCGGACATGTGTGACATGACGGTTAACTGAGGGGGAATAGATTAAAATGTCATCAAGGTAAACAACCACATATTGGTGTAGCACATCACAGAAGACGTCGTTCATGAATGACTGGAACGTTGCAGGGGCGTTGCACAAGCCGAAGGGCATGACCAAATATACGAATAACCCGTAACGGGTTTTGAAGGCGGTCTTCCATTCATCTCCCTCCTTTATGTGGACTAAGTTGTACGCACCCCGGAGGTCCAGTTTTGTAAACATCACCGACGCACCACACTGGTCAAGAAGGACCGATAGAGGGGTAAAGGATACTGGTTCTTGACAGTAATAGCATTTAAAGCACGGTAGTCTATGCAGAGTCTGAGATCGCCTTCCTTCTTTGGAACGAAGAAGAGTGGTGAGACATCAGGTGACTTGGATGGCTGAATAAACCCCAATGGCGAGAGCCTTATCAATATACTCCTTAAGGACCCAATCTTTCTGAAGTGTAAGGGAATACACCCTTGGACACAGGGACTAAATCAATTTGGCAATAATAAGGCCAGTGTGGTGGTAGCGTTTCAGCTCTGCCCTATCGAAGATGTCCTGAAACATAGAATACTCCAGTGGGATAGTAGTCCCTGAGACTGCAGAAACTGAACCAATGAGCGATATCGTGGAGACCATTGCTTGGCATGGGGCCCTGGGGGAGATACCATAAGACTGCAAACACTCAGCCTTGCAGACAGGTGAAGGGAACTGAACCACTCACGACACCCAGTTAATGACAGGTTTGTGTATTTGAAGTCAAAGAAGGCCCAGAATGACCTTAAAGTGAGGTGCCTTGATGAGATCAAAGGATATTTCCTCAGCATGTCCTTCCTCCGTGCACATGTGGATGGTTGTGGTCTGCTGAGTTACCAACCCCAAGACCAGAGCGGTACCGTCCACGGTGTTCACAGCCTCCAGGTGTGGTTTGGCCGTGACAGGAATGCCAGAGGCAAGAGCATACTGTAGGTCCATATAATTCCCGGTGGCACCCGAGTCACTAATGGCCAGAGCCAAAACCTAGTCTCAGGCGATACCGAAAAAACCACCGGAAGATGGAACGGGACAGAGGGTTCAGTCACATGGTAGCCCAACGACGGCACCGCTGGCACAGGGACTCCTTCTATTGCTGGGTTTTGGCGTTTCCCCCCTTCCTTGCGGGTTTCTTTGTACAGTCTTTGAGAAGGTGTTCTGCAGAGCTGCAGTACAAACACAATTTATATGAACGGCATAATTCTCTTTGAGCAGGGTTCAAAGGGCCATGAATGGCTCCAACCTGCATGGGTTCTGGCGTTGGGAGTTGAGGGACTGCTGATTCATGGGCAGTGGTGACAGGTGTCATGGGTTTTCTTTTGCCCCTTCTCTCAGCTCTGCGAGCATCTATTTGCAATACCAAGTCCAATGATTCACTAAATGCTGTAGGGAAAATAGGTACAGTGGCCAGCGTGTCTTTCTGGTCCTCCCAGAGAACTTTGTAAAAGGCAGCTGCTTTTTTCTCCTCCAGCCAGTCTGTTTCAGCTGCAAGTTGATTGAACCTTGCCAGGTAGGTCAACAAGGGGATGTTCCCCTGACGGAGGTTCAGGAATTCTAAGTCAGGGGATTGAGTTTTGTAACGGGTGTCGAAAACCCTGTTCATGGCTGTGATCAAGGCGTCACAGTGACATAAAATGTAACTGTTAGTTTCCAAAAGGGGATTCACCCAAGCCGCAGCGGTACCCCCAGGTAGGATAAGACAAAGGCTGCCTTTGTGGTTGAGTTAGGAAAGGCAGAAGGACGGCAGAGAAAATGCAACTTGCACTGGTTTATGAAAGTTCTGTACTGTTTGAGGTCTCCCATGAAACGCTTGGGTGGTGCCAAAGGAAACTGCATGGACATAAGCGCCTGTGTTGGCTCTTGTCTGGAAAGAGGGTTACCGGAGCGAGAAGCAGTAGCTCCAGAGGTCTCGCCCTCTTGAACACGGGACTGGGCTAAGTCCTGCAGGCAGTCTATCCTATAATGTATAGCATTGTGTGCTGCAGAGATGTCTGTCCGGAGGTCAGCAACCATCTGCATCAGAGTAGCCAGGGTGTCAGATGCTTCTATGGCTTCTGATTAAGTTACTCACCAACCTGGTGCACAGATGGAGAAGTGTGATGAATGAAGTATTCTTGGTTCTTGGTCTTGATAGAAGAGCCTGGGTTTCCTTAGAACCATGCCTCCTCACCTGAGGGAAACTCTTTTCTATGATGCACACTGCAGTGACAATAGAAAAGAACAGAGGGGTAGATCAAATAAAAGAGTAGGTAGCACACAGCACCACGTTATCAGGCTGCAAAAGAAACAGGTCAATTGATGTTAAAGGAACTGATTCCTGACTACTCAATGGAATATTGACAACAACCTGTTTACCCACTTGGGAGTGAGCTGGAAGGTAGAACTGTCTGAACACAGGTTACTAAAGAATGATAAGATATATGTCACCAGGGCAGTTTGGGCAATCGAAGACCTAACATACAGTGTGGGACAGAAGAAGGAATAGCAGGACTCTTACCGGTTCCTATGAAAGGTGATTGAAATATGGCTGTAGCTGAATGAGCTCTGGATAATCAACAACAACGAAACAGGATAAAATAAGAAAAGAGGAGTTAGTAGAGGGTATGAACCCGGGCGGCATGAGGGACGCACTAGTTTCGGGATGGTGCACATAACTGGCAGAAAAGCGTCTCTTCAGTGCACAAGGTCCAGGTTGCTGAGCTGACGATTGGTTGTACAGTCCAACAAGGTCTTCCTGTGTTCAGCATGGCCAGTGGGTTCGGAGCAGCGGTTGAGGCATGAAAAGAACTCGTGCCACTCTCGCAGGAGAAAACAGAATGCTGCGCAGAGGCACGGGAAATGAAGTCCTCCGTTGGAAAAAAGCAGAATGAATGCAGGTAAGTTCAGAGCAGCAAGAGAACTCATGCAAGGCTCCGGGAGAAGACAAAAGAAGATTCTTGAGGGAGCACAGGTTAGCACAGTTTAGCAAGCAAGTCAGCCCAGTAACGGGAAGATAGAGGAAGTCCTGAACAGGATGCAACGGCAGCACACTGCGACAGGCGGATACCAAGGACAATGCAAGGGAAGTCCGTAGTGCACGTGTAGTTCGGCAGCGGCGGTTCCAATGGTACAAAATAACTAGGCAAAAGAGGTCCGTAAAGAAGGCACTGGTCAAAGAGTAACTTGGAAGGTTAAAACAAGATTCAGCGTAGTAGCGAGCTAACTGCAATCAGAAGCAGCGCTCCCTGGGTTTGCGAGGCTTTTATGCTCCCGTCGAGGGCTGGACCAGTGGGAGGAGCAACCAGCTGATTTGATCACATGACTCATGCTTCGTGTGGAAGCCATGGCAACTGTTCTCCCAGACCAGAGAGACACTGCAGTGCGTCTCCAAGTCAACTGCCAATGCCTAAAGAATGGGGCTGCCAAGTGCCTGGTACTATGTGGCAGGGAGGATGTAACACGAGGCTTCGAGACCATAATACGGGCACAGGGAGCCCGCACCATAACAAACATGCAGAAAACACAACAGATGCAGTCAGGATCAAACAGGAACTTTGCGGTAAAGGGGGATTATAATTATTACCCCCTGGGGAGAAAGGGTACACCAAGAGGCAGAGAGTTTGGGTTTCAAGCACCACAAGGAGGGGGGTTAAATGGGGGACAGCCACGGGTTGGAGGGCTTCCACCACAATGTTGGACATACGGAAAGATCAGATACATTGCATGGGTATGTAGAAGTGAGGGAGGGATACAAAGTTGGCAATCATTTGGCTCAAGAGGGGGCCAGCACACCACCCACCATATAGCGCAGTATCAGACACTAGCACCACAAATACAACAGACGCAACATGAGATACAGCCTCAGACACAGAGAGCACCAATAGAGGCACAGGCACAATACAACAGAATGCAGTGACGCCATGAAATGCAAACATATTGCCACAAGCACCTACACCTAAAATAGGGTGTGTAACAGTAGTGGGAGGGACGGTACTGACTATGTACCACCAATAGGACAGCCCACAGAAAAACTTGATGTGCTCCATCCTATCATTTACATCAGACCCATAAGAGGAACCAAAGATTGGGGTGACCATAGGTGACAAAACATGGTCCTTCTTGGTGGATACAGGGGTGACTCGCTCCGGTGTTAGAGAGGGAACATTTCCAATGTCAGGTATTTCCATGTATGCACAAAGATCTTCTGGGGCGACAACAATGGTTCCCTTTGCAGATAACTTGCATATAACCATAGGGGAACAGGACATGGCTATGCTGTCGCTATTTTCTCACTAAACACCAGTTAACATATTGGGAAGAGATTTGATTAGTATGTTAAACATGATAATCTCATTTACTGAAAAGGGGATAGTATGTTCAACCCCAGGGATCCATTATGTGAATGCACAAGAATTCATAAGTACATTTTACGATCCGAAAGCACAGAGAGGGGTGCCACTAAACCTGTAGGTATTCCTGTATGGAGTACACATGCTATTGGCATGGCTTCCATGAATATGAGACAAAGTATTAAGGTTACCCGCCGAGTTTTTGTTCAGACCAGAGGTACCCACGGACATAGCGGAAGGACAGATAATTGCAATTGAGCTAAAAGCAGCAACAGTAAGAGAGGACAGAGTACTTGTACATGGAGTAGATGATGAAGGGGTAAATTGGTGCACAGTAATAGCGCTCAACTCACTACACAGACTGACTAACATGAAAAATTGTTTACAGATCACAACTCAGATATTGAGGTGATGTTTAGCATCAATCTCACATATCAGTTGCAAATTGAGGACAGGGAGATTCCCCAGAGAGTGTCATTGGTGAGGAAAGTACCATCCATTCTCCAAGAAGATTTGGCACATGTACCAGGCTCATTATGGAACAATAGCCCATTCAATGTTGGCCTATTAAAAGGAGAAGGAACAGTTGAAATGAAACGGAAGAAGGGAGCAATTTTACCAAGGGTAAAACAGTATCCCATCTCAAAGGAAGCTGACAAGGGAATATATGAAACCATTTCCACCCTGGTGCAACAGGGGATATTAGTGCCTTCAGAATCAGCATACAACAGACTGTGTACCCGATTAAAAAGGCAGCAGGGGGTAATGGAGATTTATACAGGATATATGCCCCTGAAAAATATTGTTGAAGCAGAGTTTCCATTGCTGCCGAATCCAACCATGACATTATGTAATATACGTCTCAATCCAAATGCTTTACAGTGATCGATTTGAAAAATGCCTGCTTTTCAATTCCCTTGCATGAAGATCTGAAATATTTAACAGTGTTCACTTATCGCGGAATCCGATTGTAACTTTCCTGTTTACCCCAGGGGTACTGTGAATCACCCTCAGTCTTCAACAGGGTGCTACAGATGGGCTTAGGAAATGTACAGCTTGATAATGCAATCATCTAATATGTGTATGACATATTAGTCTGCAGCAGCACGGAGGAATAGTGCAGCTGGAAAGACTCTGTGAACCTGTAGACAGTGTTACCAGAAAAAGGGTACAACGTGCACAAAGAGAAATTGCAATATTGACAGGAGGAGGCCCTATTCATAGGTCAGGTAATATCAAAATGAACCTGTAGGCCCTTTAAGCAAGGTAACAATTTATTAACTGGATGGGGATGCAGAATTTATTCTGACACCAATAATAAGACCGACTCAGGAAGTTGGCAAAACAACTGCTTTATTTGCAATTATCTAAAACATGGAGTACAACAAACATCAACGGACGTTCGCTCAAATCTCTCACAAGAGTTCTCAAAGCATTTCATAAAAAATTACACTTATATAGCAAAAATCTGTGATCCTTGACATCATACTATGTGGCAAAATAAGAATACCTACCTGGTGATATAATAGGCTTAAGGGGAACATCTAGGTATACTTTCTATGGGGGAAAGGACTATAATTGGGTCTCTAGAGGCAGGTGGACAATTTATGCCCACCCCTAGCGCAAGTCATCATCACCGTCATAAAATACACAAAGTTTCATTGGCTTTCAAACTTTAGGGCTCTTTGCTATGTGGCCCTCTACAATTGTTTGGCACGCTTGTTCCCTTCTGGAATATTCCACTCGCTAGCATCACGCAAGCTGGTACCCCAGGGGCTTGTGGATGGACTTGACCATGCCTTCTCACCTAATTAACCTATCATCCATCATCACTCCTTCTGTCTGCCACTCGAATTGTATTTGAACTCGGCCTCATAAAGTATCACTGCGCCTGAGAGTAAACGGGAGTGTGAGCACAGCCTTGTCTTCAGTCTCGATGTGGCTTGCCCAAAGTCTATTTTCATCTGGACCATGTGACAGGAGACCGCGTTTGAGCTCCTTTCTTCGCATTTAATACTATTAACATAATAAGACTTGCCACTCATACTGTTTTTCCATTGCACCTCAACAGGAGCTTGTCATGCTTCTCACATCCATTGTATCTTCTCGAATAGTTAAACAGTTTCTTGACTGCCTCAACCCTTAACACTGGGCCAGACAAGCCTTCTCGAATCTTCCCTCATCATCAGCTGTTTTCTTCTAATGCCCCACACTTTCAACCCTTTCGCTTATGGGGTCCTAGTTTGCTTAAACACGATGTGGAATATCCAGATTCTATACATATATATCCATATATATTTGTATTGGTGGCACCTCCTGCAGTCTATTCACTACAGATAGCCAGCCTTATGATTATTTAGTCTACTTGCATTGCAGCATCTGTACAGTTATAAAGCAATTTGCATTTTCTTCAGTGATCTTTGCATGTGCAGTCTTCATTCCCTCACATGAAATGTTACTCAACTCTTTACTTCGTCATCAGAATCCATAAGGTCTATATACTTTCTTCTTCTGCATCTTTTCTTGGCGCATCATTTCTGCTTCATGTGACATCACCAGTCTCTTGCCTTTCTCACTTCACACCTCTTCAAAAACCTCCTTTAAAGGGTGTCATTTCTTCATGGATACGTCATGTAGGGCTTTCTTAATGGATACCTTGTTTCGAGAACCCTTTGCAGGATAGACACCAATATGGGCATTGTGCGTGTCGCTATTTCCGGCTACCAACATATAGGAAGAATGGGGGCGTGACTTCCGGTAGAGGCATTTGGCTCCCCTTCTACACTCTCCCGTCTGGTTGATTCATTGACCACTCTCCCATCAGTCTACACATCTAGACATCCTCGTCTGAAAGAGTGCTTCTTTGGAGTCCATAGGCCGCATTACAACTCAGGCGTTAAGGGTTAACACCGTCGTTAACCCTTAACGCCTGATTCCAATTTTAACGGCTGCTTTTAGCAGGCGTTAAAATCCATGGCGCTAAACCGCTTTGGTGCTAATTACGGCACCCTATGGGGCAAAAATGGGAATGGGGAAGGGTAAATGGGAAATGGGGATTTACCGCCCCACTCACCTTGGAATGGGGCAGTAAATCCGCCATCCACCATGGTGTAAACGTAGTTTACACCATGGTGGTAAAGTTGGTGTACTTACCGCCTGGGTCGTAATGACCCCACATATCTTCATTACTCCTTTCAGAGATCCTGCTGATTTTACCTGTTCATCAACACTCCAGGTCATGTGGCTACATTGTTAATTCGGACTGTAGTAGATCGATCTTCCCACATACCTCTTGTGGTTTCTCAGATACAGGAACTTCATTCCCTCAGGTGCGTGAATGCTTGCTTCTATATATTTTCTGATTTCTTCATCTGTCAGCTCTTTGGGTACAAACCCAGACTCGACATCGATCATGATCTTCATTCATACTGCTTTCTTTGCTGTCTTCTTGCACTCTGTGATTAATATTTTGATCACACATAATCCAAACATCATCGTTACCAATAGTGCTCGAAGGAACTTGAAAATACTTGACATCCATTGTGGAAACCATGAGTAGATTGATGCAAACCAGCTGTCATCTGCAATATCTTCTGTTTTTTTCTTCCATCTTAAAGCGCAGATTCGTCAACATCGTTATGGCCTCTGTCAAGGTCCCATTCGCCTGGTCGTGAGAAGGTATGAATGTGCAACATGATTCTCCGATTTTGACACAAACACCTCCATCCATAGCTGTAATCATGTCCAGGACATATCTATTCTGCAGGGTCATCAGTCTTATGGCACTTGGTTCTTCCTTGATCGCATTGAATCCATTTATGGTCGTATTAATCGTCTGTAGAAGTTCTCATCTGGTAATCTGTAACCATTTGGCATTCACCATCGTCTGAATTCCTAGCATGAAGATTGTGGAGAATACTTTCAAAGTCTGACTCAACAACCTGTGTTCATACGGAATAGCATCAAAAGCTTCTATGGACTTAGCTGAAAAGTAGTTCTCCCTTTTTGTTCGATTGCACAAATTAAACTGATCTCCTCTTTCTCAGGTGAGCATCTGCTTTTGGAAACTCCCCAATGTTCAGGTCACTCTTTGCAATCACCAATGCTGGAATATGGACAATGCCTATAGAACACAGCCCTCCCCAGTCCATGGACAACTTCAAATATGTAGTAGTGGTCCATCATCACTACTGTTGCATCCTTCATTCAGGGTACATCAGAAATTCGGCCGCACTGTTGATTCACTCCAACTTTTCTTGTGCAATCTTTCTGAAGCATAGCTATGCACTAGCCAGAGGCACTATCTGCAGCGGGCCTCCTTTATCATCAACCCATGTCAGCAACTTTGCAATCTTCCGCCAATGATGTTTGCATTCCCTTCCCACAGTATCTATAACTGGTTCATAATATCCTTTAATTGCTACTGCTCTGCACACAACAAGGCCTTCCTCCCAACTGTCTGGAGAAAGTACTGTTCCCCTGATTTGCAGCTGGCCTCTCTCCTTGCATCTTCGTATTTCTTCAGAATTCTTTCCTTGACAATCAAGCTTTTTGATTACTTCCCATCGGATTCCTGCTCTATTCATTCCAGGCTGTTCATATCTTATCACGTGATCTGTGCTGTGTGGTCTCTCCCTTGTCTTTAAATCTTGCACATAATCATCTTCTTCTGGAGCTGTCTTCTCATTCACCCATACCAAGGATCCTATTCGACCCTAGAAATGACCTCTCGTATGGCAGAGTGCAAGGTGTGTCAGGCAATGAGCTTTTTGAACTGCTACTTTTATAGCTATTAATATCTTGGAATTCCCCATGGCATAAGGTATGAGAGCACAAACATAGCAACTTTCCTTGGAGGTTCTCTCTCCTACCTTTTTCATGCGCTGGTACCACATGTTATTTCTCAAGTATTCTGTGCTGTCTAGGTAATTATTTAGTCTTGGGAGGATAGCTCGGCGGCAATGTGCTCGCCTTGGAAGCAAGACGACACGGAGCAACAGAGGTTCGAACCCTGGGTCTGCGCTTAAAAACCTCTGGGTATTAAGCGTGTTATAAATAACCTATCATATCATATAATAACACGTAATAGCCTTCCCTTGTGCTTCTCCTTTGTCTCCCTCTTGCATGGAGGGTGTGTGCATAATGCTCATGAAGTATATCAATAAGGCTCCTTCCTACAGGGGCATTCATAGGCACACTTGTCATAGAAATAGTTGGCCTTACATGCGCTACTGGTGTGGGGACAATCAGAAATAGTCTTGACCTTTCAGTAATACATACATCTGGGAGAGTCACTAGAGTTGGAAGAATCACAGGGACTTCTATTTTGCCAGGGCCAATGAAATAAACAGTGTGGATTAGCAAAATCAGGAAAACAATAATAAATGCTGAGCAAGCATAAATTATGCACAAGTACATCAATCCCTGCCATTTACGATTTTCCACACATCGTTGAGTTTGCTCACTTTCCAAAATTGTGCTATTCTCGACAGTCCTCATTATGCCTGTATACTACTTTAAGGAAGGAAAAAACCTTTTTAATCAGGCAACCTTGTTAAATGATCAGGTAACTGTAGGATCTTGTTCAACTATCGCCATAAGCAGCCTCCTGATTGCAGGGCCTTTTTTAGGATCTTGCAGAAAAACACGTATATTAGTAGTAGGCCCAACAAGAGCAGGATAAGCTCGAAGTATGTAAACAAAAACAGCAAGAAGCAGCCTATGGGTATTGGCATCTGACAGGACCATCTGGATTAATCAAAGAGAAACTCAGTGAGGAATTAATCTGGAAACTGCTCACGTTTGCAGTCATCAAATTCAAACTCCAGATTTGGCATATTTAGAACATCAACACTTTCTAAAGTCCAATTCAAAGATTCCTGTGACTCGAGAACTTAGTTTGCACCCTTGCTATATTATCTATAAAGAGTGTCCTGGGTGAGTCACAGTCCAAATGCACACTTGCATTGATTTAATCAGCAATCTTAGCGTTCTTCTTCCTCGTCATCGATCGAATCTGCACATGCTAAAATTCTTCTTCTTTTCTTGCTTCTGAATCAACGGTTGGGGGGGTGTTGGTCTCACCAGCATATGGCTTTACGTCACTTAGATGCATGCAGATGTGTCTCTCTTGGACTTTTACTGCTGAGGGAGTAATGTTCTATACAATAAAGGGACCACTAAAGCGTGGCTCGTACCACTTCCGAGTGAAATTACGCACTAAGACTGGGTCTCCAGCAAATAATCTAGGTACAGGTAAAAGTTCTTGAGCTCTGGTTGCTGAATGGTCTTCATCTTTTTCCTGAGCCCGACCCCTCTTGTGCTTCAGTTGATCTGAAATGACAGAGATACTATTGGTCATACATGACAAATAAGCATGTAACTCATTTCCTAACATTTCTGCAGTCTTCTGGGCATTACTTCTGCTCCTCGATGGGGGAGACAAAGTCGCTCTCATTCACCTCTCTGTCACTAGTTTGTGGGGTGTGAGGTGGTGATCCAATTCAGGTTGATTCCTGAATGCATATAATGCAAGGGGCAGGCAATACAGCCATCCCTTCTTCAGTGTCAATTTTAATTTTGCAATTCTCTCTTTAAGGACACCGTTGAGTCTCTCACATATACCGTTCACTTGCGGGTGATAAGCAGAAGAAAACTTGTGTTTTATACTAAGCAATAGACTAATCTGCTCAAATACTTAATTAACAAAATGGGGCCCATTGTCGGATCTCAGCACCTCATATACTCCCCATCTGGGAAAGACTTCTTGGACTAACAACTTTGCTGCGCTAGTGTCATCACGGTGGGTGCAAGGACCTGCTTTGATCCACCTGGAAAAGGGACACATTACCATTATCAAATACCTGTATCCACTACACACTTGCAGCATATCAACATAATCGATATGCAAATGCTGAAAAGGACCATTTGGTTGAGGAATCACTCCTCTGATTATTCGCAGTGTATGCCCAGTGGTAAACTTTTTACATACGATGCAATTTACTACATAAAATGCAATGTGTTCTAATAGGTTTGGTACAAACCAGTCCTCCACAATAGCTGCTGCAAGGCTTTCCCTAGTTACATGTGCGGGGTAGTGCAGCTGTTCAAGCGCTACCCTTAACAAGGCTACTGGCATCACCGGCTTTCCAGTGCTGTCCTGTCGCCATAATGCTTCAGAGGGGGACAAAGAACACTCTTTTTGTTTCCACAATTCCTGCTCTTCCTGTGGTGCACTGCCTTGAACTTCCATCAACTGTGATCGTGACAGATGATTAAACCCTTAATTTACTGTCATAATAGTGACTACTTTCTCCTTTACAACTGGAGTATCAAAACTTGAAATATCTGGTGAATATGCAACCCTCTTGGCCTCTTCATCTGCGGCTTAGTTCCCGCAAGAGATAAAGTCAGTTTGCTTAGTATGGGCTGTGCATTTAACTATTGCAATGGCTACTGGGAGTTGTAGTGCCTTCATAAGCCTGTCTGATGAGGCCCAACAAGGCTGAAACACGTGTACATTGCTGTTGGTACTCTTGTTCAGAAGGGAATTGCCACAGCATTTTGGTGCTGGACTGCCCATATGAGCAGGACAAAGACTGATATGCAAATGAATATTTAGCTTCTGTGAAAGGTACAGTGAGCTAAAGTGTGGCTGCGGACTCTCGAATAGGTACCTTCCCAAAAAACAAGTCAATGGGCCATGTTCATTCTCACAGAGGGGCGTCTATGGACTATTTTTGATTGTTTAAGGGACTTAGGTTTAGTCATCCTAAGTTTCCTAGGGTCATCCAGACATGGACCCCTTGCTCACTGTGCTCAGCGAGGCACAGCTCCACTTCACTGATGAGGCCCAACAAGACAAAAATATGTGTATGGGGTTGCTGTTGGTACTCTTGTTCAGAAGGGAATTGTCACAGCATTTCGGTGCTGGACTGCCCATATGGGCAGGACAAAGACTGATATGTAAATGGTTTTTCCCATCTGTGAAAGGTACACTGAGCTAAAGTGTGGCTGCGGACTCTCAAGTTGGTACCTTCCCAAAGATCAGGTCAATGGGCCTTGTTCGTTCTCGCAGAGGGGCACCTATGGACTATTTTTTAATTGTATATGAACTATAATCAAACACCCACGCTCTAACATAGTTGCATATTCCCAAAAACTGTTGCATGTGTTTTATCATGTGCGATTTTGCTGTTTCCATGAACGCCTCAACTCTTTCAGGTGTGACCCTTGTCCCTTCATTTCAGATCAACTGACCTATGTACAACACTTCTTCTTGACAATATTGCAGTTTCTCTTTGTCTACCTTATATCTCTTGTCTGCTAGGAAAGTCATTAACTGAATCGAGTCTTGTCTGCACTCATCTTCTGTTGTGCTATGAACCAAAATATCATCTATGTACTGTATCACAACGCTTTGCAAATCAATATAGCTTAGGTCCATCTGGATGACCCTGTTAAAGATCGATGGAGATTAACAGTATCCTTGGGGCAAACAAGTGCTTTTCAGTTTAGTTTGGTGAAGCGCAAATGACGTGAGATATTGGGAGTCCTTATGCAGCGGGATTGAGAAAAATGCATTTTTCAAATCAATCACTGTGAAATATCGTGCTTCTGCTGGGATACTACATAATATCGTCGCCGGATTTGGAACTAAAGGAAACTCTGCTTCTACAATCTGGTTAATCGCTCTCATATCTTGAATAAATCTCCACGACCCTCCCTTTGATTTTTTGATAGGATACACTGTGGTATTACACAGTGATTCTGACATCACTAAAATACCTTGTTCCATCAGGGCTGATATAGTGTTAAAAATACCCTCCTCCACCTCTGAAGACATTGAGTAGTGTCTTGCTCGATGTAAAATTGCTCCTGGCTTCAGCTTGATCTTAACCTCATCTATCCCCTTCAATAGGCCTATGTCATTTGGGTCTGTAGTCCAAAAAGAGTTTGGTACTTTTTCCAAATCGTCATTAAAAAATGCTGAGCGCTGTCGTACTATCACCATTCACTGTGAGATCACTATTTTCTCTATTCTGCCTAATATGTAATACTCACTGCGAATATTACTTCATCTCTGATGAATCATCTCTGAACACGTCTGTGTCTGTGACGTCAGTCAATCTATAACCTTCCCCAATGGCAATCACTGTCCTCCATGGCCTGCAGTCGCCATTGGTTCCTTTGAACATGGCCAAATCCCCTCGCACTATGGCTGCATTTAACTCTAAGGGAATAATCTGTCACCCCTCTTCATCCATAGGTATCTGTGGCCTGAACAAAAACTCATCAGGTATTCACATAATCTTTCCTGCTAAGCCGGGTAGCCATGTCGACAAAATAACAAAATGCGTACCCCATGAAGAAAGACTTCTGGCTCTAATGGCATTCCTCGCAGAGCCATTTGCCCTGTATACACCAATATAAATTCACCCACGTTCATTTAATGTATCCCTGGAGTAGAAAACACTATGGCCCTCATTACGACCCTGGCGGAAAGCGACTGACCGGAGCGCCACAGCGTAAATAGCGTTTCCGCCATTGCACGAAGGAGCAAAGTGCGGCCCATTCCGACCCATCGGGCACGAGCACCACGGCATGGCGGAAGTGCAAAGTCCGCGATGGCGGAAATGACCCCAAAACGGCCCACACCGCCGCCGTACGGCGCCCTAGGTGCAATACCGCCACCCCTCTTAGCGGTCACCGCAGTGTGCGCCTACCGGAAAGTACGGTGCCCGGAAATATACGGAAACGGAAGTTAAAACATGGGCCCGGAACGGGAAACATCCCGGCGTACACCTATAAATACACTAAAACCACACAACCACTAAAATCACTACCCTGAAACACACCCCAACCCGTCAACCACCCTAGCGAAACCAAGAAAAATGGGAAAAGTAGCGAAGAAAGCGTGCGACCGCAAGCGGCAGGTCCACTTCTCCCGTGAGGAACTCACCGTGCTAACAGAGACCCTCCAGGAGAATGCTGCCGTCGTCTTCTGCACGCAAATGACCAGGACGGCACTTGCAAACAAGAAGGCCATATGGGCTCTGGTGGCACAGCGGGTAAGTGCGGTGGGGACCGCACCCCGCACCCCACAGCAATGCCGCAAGCGATGGGACGACCTGCGGATACGCGTCCGCAGCATACTCTCTGCCAACCGCAACATTGCCACAGCCACCGGGGGAGGTCCTGAATCACCCATCAAGTTGACCCCCTGGGAAGAAATCTGTGCCTCCACCATCGGAATGGAGAGCATAGAGGGAGTCGGAGGGATGGAGAAAGGAGTGCAGACATCCGAAGATTCAGGTAGGTGGGCCAGATAAAACAATGCCAAATCCACACAGTCCATCCATGTGAAGTACCATGCGTCCACATAGTGCAACAGAAACACATGTCCAGGAGAACGTCCACACACATCGGCCTGATAGCGCACGTTAAAACCCACAATAAATACATAAATAATTAAAAACCCCTAATACACACACTACACGTGCAGCAGGCACACCCTAACTGCAGGCTGCCAAACAACTGCACCCTCACTTCACACACGAATCAAAGCACCTCCAAGGCCCCGACCCAAATCACCCTCAGGTACCACCCCAATGCATGTGATACAATGCCATTCCAATTCCCACAGACCCATCAATAACCCTCGCCCTCCTTTACTCCACCACAGGGTCCGATCCAAACGACGAGCTACAGGACACCCCTACCAGCACACCTGCAAAGAGGGCCAAGACCAACGGCCAGAGACCCTCCACCTCAGCTGCACGCATCAAGACACGGCAGCAGCACAAATCAGGTGGCAGCACAGAGGAGGGAACATCAACAGGCACCCCAGCAGCCAGCATGCCCACAACACCACCACCACAGGTCCCCCCAATGGATGCCACAGAAGGCACTGCCTCTGGTGGCAGCAGCGCCATAGGTGACACCCCATTGATGGCAGCATGCTCGGACACAGAAAACGGGGATGCCGAAGTCAGATCCATCCATGACCTGTCCCAATCCCCCTGTCTGTCCCATCCCGTACAACATGAGGATACCACGCAGGGGCACCCACAAGACGACGACTGGCCATCCCCCACAAGCCCTGTGGCAAGGCAACATGAGGACAACAGCCCCTCTGTGACACCCCCGCAAATGGCCATGGCCCAGCAGAGGCAACAGTCCCTCGACCAGTTGATCGAACAACAGCAGCAACTGGCCACACTCCTCAAGGACCATGCTGATGAATGTGGGGGCACTAAGGCAGACATAGAAACATCAACTGAGACACTTAGGGCACAAATCGAGAGTAGCACCGAGAGCCTGAGAGTCCAAATGGAGAGTAGCACCGAGAGCCTGAGAGTCCAAATGGAGAGAAGCACCGAGAGCCTGAGGGGGGAACTGCATGCGACGTCCAAGGACGTATGTGCCGAACTTGCCGCAGTGCGCCGTGTGCTCACTGAGCTCTCGCAAACCCTTAGGGACATGCATGGACGTGAGCAGGCAGACACATCATCCGTTGCAAGTTCCGTCCAGGGCAGCCCCCAACGTAGATCTGGAAGGAACCTGCGCTCCACAGGCAGGGGTGCCCCTGATACCCGCAGAGGGGGCATGCAATAGCGACAGCCCACTGACAATGAGCATCTTTGGACACTGGTGTTCGGGGGGGAGGTAGGAGGGTGGAGGGGGTGTGTTGGGCTCACTTGGGTGGCGGGTCGATAGGGTGTTTTACATGATATCACATATGCCATAAAAAGTGCACGATCAACCAATGAGATGTGTGGACATTGATCTTTGTGTACTAGGCCATCATAGGCGTACAGTCCATATTGTGCATGTCCCAGACACACGCAGTGCCACGAGTCCCGTGTCCATGTATCAGCCACCAGGCGTGAGTGCTAGAAGCATACATCAATGAGATGCTGACGAATGTCACGGGCCTCCGGTGCCTCGCAGACTCCATGAGGTGCTGCCACATCCCCACCCTCATCATGACCATCATCAGGTGCTTGCAGTTCTGCGTCAGGGGGCATGGGCACATTTCTACGTACGCACATGTTGTGGAGCATGACACATGCCATCACCATCTTTGCAACCTTCTCATGGCGGTACAGGAGTGCCCCGCCAGACCTGCTGAGGCAGCGGAAACGGCCCTTCAGTAGGCCGAATGCCTGTTCTATGACTACACGGGTACGTGAGTGGGCATGGTTGTAGTCCTCCTCATGCTGGTCCCGTGGGTTCCGGACTGGTGTGAGGAGCCATCTCTTCAGTGGATATCCAGCATCACCTGTATGTGGACGAGAAACGTATGATGTGGAATGCCATTGATACGTACGCACACCCCCCCCCCTTCCTGCCAGGTCATTGCCAATTCACATACCCCACATCATCATGCATGTAATGAGACTCACCGAGTAGCCAGGATCTGTTCCCTGCGTGTCGCTCCATGTAGCGTGGTATTGTAGAGTTCCTCAAGACCATAGAATCATGGGTTGATCCAGGGAATCTGGCACAACAATGTGTAATGATCCTGTTGGAGTCACACACCATTTGTACATTCAGGGAATTAAATTGTTTTCGGTTGCGGTACTGGGCCTCCATGGCATGTGGGACGACCAATTCAACATGGGTGCAGTCGATGGCACCAATGCAACCCGGTATGCCGGCAAGTGCATGGAATCCCACTTTCGTGTTTGTAATTTCCTGCTCCGAGCGTGGTAGGGAGATGTAGTCGTCTGCGTGCTGCAGGAGGGCATCGAGCACTTGCAATAGTGTCCGTGAGAACAGTGGCTGAGAAATGCCATGCAACTGTCCGACTGTGTGCTGGTAGGTGCCTGTGGCCAGGAAGTGGAGTACAGACACCACCTTCAGTAGGGGTGGGATGGCGGTTGGGCTATCTATCATGCTGACAAGGTCAGCCTGTGTCATGTCCACAATGGCGGCTATGGTGTCCCGGTCCAGACGGTAGAGGGTGTGGATCTGCTCATCAGTGAGGTTGAACGGATGTGCTCGGAGGCGTGGTATTGCGGGCTGCCTGCGTGGTGGTAGTGGCTGTGCTGGTGGGCCTTGCTGGCCCTGCCTTGGCCTCCTCCTCCTCCTGCGTCTCCTCCGTGCGGCTGGTTGTAGTTGGTGTTCGTCTTCTTCTTGGAGTTGGAGCACTTGCAGTGCTATCAGGTCCCCCAGGGCCAACATCGCGAGTCCTGCCGGTAGCATTTCGGTGTGGTTGTGGGAGGAGACTGGCTGTGCAATTTATGTGTTTACAGGCTGTATGGCCTCCACCTGTGGTGATTCATTCCACCTGTGCAAACTGCTCTCCCCTTTGGCCGAGCACGTCACGCGCACAACGCTGCAATTCGGGGAATGGTATCTTGCTATTGCTATCATGTATTTGTACCCGATGGCCGTGTAAGATTGGTTGATATGTTCATTCTGCTGTGGTCCCATTGTTTCACATACTATCTGTGCAGTCGCGAACAGACTTGTGAAGGGTCAGTGGAACGTAGTACTCGAGTAACGGTGGGCCCTCATGCATCACTGTACCGAGTTGCAACGACGGGCGGGGCGTCCCATTCGTGGGTGAAGGCAGTTGCCATTTTCACACACAGCCGCACTCGATGGAATAATTAGTGATTTCAAACGGCCACAGATGCCTTTCCGACGTGGTGTTGCAAATGAGGAATTCGAAGGGCGGCGCTTTCGGTTTCCAGCTAGCGGCGAGGAGATGCCCACAGGTCTGACTGCAAATATAACGTTCTATTGTTCAATGTCCTTGAGACAGGGCCCATGGCGAGGGAGCAATGATTGATATGAATAGTTTGGGATGCGCAATAGCTACGTGGGCGATGAGGCCGGCCGTTCCCAAATACATGTTACTTCACAACACTGGAATTACGGGCTGGGGCACTGTGGATTTTGCAGGCTGCATAACGCACAGACTCAATGGATGTTTCTAATGTTATGTGAGTAATTATTCAGGCGTTTTGATCCCGGGATGAGGGAATGATGAATGGATGCATGGGCAGGTGATTTGATACAGAGTTTGCCATGTACAGGGCTTCTTGGGATCTATCCGCCTCCCCTACGCTATGTGATGCAGGGCTGCCATAGTGGGACCATCGTCTATCTGGCCTTGTTGAGCCCTCCCTGTCTCGAGGCGCCCTCAGACACTTGTGTCAATGCACGTTAACATTCCCATCTGATGGATTCTGTTTTGACAGACGCATGCACAGGTACACTCGTTTGTGATGGTGTTTGCACCTCGATATAGATGTTTATGAGTCGCAAGTGGTTTTGGGGTGGTGATGATCCTTTTGAGTGGGCTAGCATGCATATGGCTGTGGATTTCGTGTGATCATTGAAGTGAGTTGTTCGAATGTAGTTCTGATGGCCATTCTGTTCTTTTTCTTTTCTTTTGGTTGACAGGTATCTCCTCCCCTTTTGCCACTGCCATCTGTATGCCACTCCTGCAGATGGATTTTACTCCCGACACCTGCTGCTTCGTGTTAATCAGTGGAGCAGCATTACGATCTTATGGGACGATCGCCAATGGCCCACATGCCCTTACGCAGTACTGGTGGCTCGGAGCAACATTTCGGCCTTTCAGCTGGACTAGTGCCTCCCCATTGGGACGGCCCTGCGGTTCTGTGCGCTTCCATGTTGCCTTTTCGTACGTGAATGTGGCTCTGTGTACCATGGGGGAACAGGGCGACACACAA
Organism: Ambystoma mexicanum; assembly: GCF_040938575.1. NCBI lineage: Eukaryota > Metazoa > Chordata > Amphibia > Caudata > Ambystomatidae > Ambystoma > Ambystoma mexicanum. The sequence continues at coordinate 453,254,081 of NC_090940.1, forward strand.
GTAGTGGCTGGTCATTTCTTGCGGATGCAGCCCACAATGGTGATTAGTGTTTTGGTGTTCATGGCCTGATGGCTGTATGGGCTTGGTGACTTTGATGTGCATAAATTTCTATTCTGATTTGGCCCGTGTAGCGTTTTTCTTTGCAAGTGATGTGGCATATGCCTATTTGGGGGGCGATGTATTGTGAGGAGATCTGCATTGGGTTCCAGCTTCGGGGTTTAGTTGCGTGGTACTGTACTGGGCGCGTTTGCCTACTAAGCCCGTGAGGTCAGGGATGGGGGCTGCCTATATGACAGTTTGAATGTTGTCATGCTCAGGGGCGGGGGATTGGGTTTTGTGTAACAGATGCCGGTCAGCCAGGTGGACTGGGGGAATGATGTGATTTTCGGAATATTGCTGGTCACAGGTGCCTGTGTTTGCGTGCGTTTCTTGGTGGGGGACTGTGGTCATGTCCATTGGGATGGCTTCTGTATTCGTGCCATCTGTGCCCTGCAGCTCCCATTGGCCCCTCTTGTGTTTCTTTTGTTCGTTGGCATGCATGGGTGACTTGTACATTTCAATGGTTGCATTGTGACTTCATTGCACCTACGGGGAGTTGTACTTTGTGGGCAGGGAGCGGTGTACGGGCACTCAGTGGGGCCGTTTACGGTTGATTCGCGATGCCGTACTTCTCGCCATGGCGGAATGGTACATTACGCCATGCCTGATGGCGTTAGGTACATGTCCGCTAGGGTCGGAATTGGCGTACCCTTGCGCCATGGTGGTGTTTGCGGTTTGGCATGGCGTGCGCGCGCGTGCTTGGTGCAGTTAGCGTTGGCGTTCACTACGGTGTCGCTAATGGCTTCGTACTTTGCGGTGACGGGTCATAGTCGCACCGAGCGCTATTCGATGGCGGTATTGCATTTCCGCCATCGTTTTTCGATTTCCGCCAGGGTCGTAATGAGGGCCTATGCCTTTATCAGTGAAAGAAATTGTCATATTTAATTTTGTCATTAAATCTCTTCCTAGAATGTTGACTGGTGTCTGCCTAGAGTACAATAATGGAACAGACATGTCACACTCTCCTATGGAGACTGGAACTTCATCAGTAAAAGGAACTTGACTTGTAGCTCCAGAGAATCCTTGAGCATTCATGGCATTTCCCGACATTGGATATTTGCCCTCTCGTATACATGTACGACTATCCCCAGTGTCTACTAAAAAAGAAAAAGGTTTGCCTCCTATCGTCACATCAACCCTTGGTTTCTCTTGAGGGTCTGGTGTCACTGATAGTACTGAACACATCACGTCACCCTGTGAGCTGTCCTATTGTGGATACATACATATCCCTTTACCCATGAAAGGACTTCCTCCTACCACAGTGACAACCCCTACTCTAGGTGTCAGTAGCTGTCCTGTTTTTTTACATTCTTCTGTATCTGCATGGGTGGGTGCTGTGACTGCCCTTGTGGGGGATTCAATGGTGCTTGCTGTGACTGCAATGCCTGTTGCATTTGTGGCGCTTGTGCTTGATACACTGTCTGATCTTGGGCGATCCCATCCCTAACTTGTGAGCTATATGCTGGAGATTAACTGTCCCCCCTCTTGAGAATTGCCCATTCTGTACATACCCCTGACTTCCACATGTGCACGCAATATACCCTGTCATCCCACATGTCCAACATACAGGAGGAGCTCTTCTGATTTGTCCCCCTTGATTAAATCCTCCTTGTGTATTCTGATTATCATTCTGCATATTCTGCACATTCTGAAAACTGCCTTGGTTATTCTGAAAACCCCCCCTTCCTCTGTAGCCTATTCCTCTGCCTCACGGCATAAACCCATTCCCTCCTTAATCCATTTGGCGTTGATTATTGCCTTCGATGTAGCCACTGTTTGCTCGGTTCCCAATCCTTCTCCGCTTGTCAGTACCACCCCTTCTATGGCATACTTCAACAATTTCATCTGAACTAACTTGACTTCCTCAAGTTTTCTAGCATCTTCCTTCTTATTTTTCCCTTGGAACAGTCGACAGTGATGCACTATAGTCAACTGTATCTCTGCCCATGGCTTTGCTTCCATTCCCACTCATTTCTTGAGCTGTCCCTGTACTTGTTCTGGCAATGCCTGACATAAAATGTGGTAAAATACTGACACTGATTTTCCTCACGGCTCCCTCGTTTCATGAGTCCACCGTTACTGAATACTTTGAATGTAAACAAGCAAATCATTGTCATCTTTCATTTTATATGCCATAATTGCACCCATATCTGACATGTCAGGATACTGTACCCTGAGCGTTCTCCAGACATCTGTTCTGTAATTGTTAAATGGCGCTCCATCATGCGCTGTGTTCTGCACCATGACACTTAAATATCCTGCTCTCATCCAAATGTTGTCAGACCTTTCACCAAGAATGGGTGCTAGGAGACGCTTAATGTCCCCTATTGCTAACATATATCCCCCTGTCATTTTCTCTAACTCATAAATCCATTTTCCCGCACCCGCCATTAAACTGGGAAGTTTACACCTTAAATTTTCCTTATCCATTTGTGGCCAAGGAATATACTGCTGTCTGGCTTATCCTTTCTCCAGTAAAGGGAACTGTGTGAATCCCACCCCACAATCGGCTCCCATAGTCTGCCTATCCATAGTGGGGAATATGGTTCCTGATCACCTTCTACCTGGCAGTAACCTCAGCCTGTTTACATGTGGTGGTGACTCACCCTTCGCACTATGCAATCGTCCTTTAGGTCACTCTGGATCCTTTCTTGCCTATCTCGTTCTTCGATTGCTCTCTGCCTGTTGTCATATTTCCTTTGCTAGTCTGCTCATTCTTTGTTCTTTTGCTATTCTTCCTGATGTATCTGTTCTCATCTGTGCCTGTTCTTTCCCTTATGTTCATCCTCTTTCAATCACTTTTCTCGTTCCTTGTCTTTTCTACCTTGCTCGTCTTGATCTTCCCTTTGCCTAACTTCCTTGATACTTTTCCCCATCAAGCTTGAGCAATATCTGTCCTCCCATCCATTTTTTCTGTACAAGCGTTACCTCGTCAGTTTTATCCTTCTCTCCTTTCCATCTCTTACTCTCTCGTTCTATCTCTGTTGATATATTTGGTCGCTCACTTTTCTCCTCTCTGTCTTGCACAAACCTCTTCCTGGTTTCCTCTGGACTATCATCACTGCTAAAAGCAGGCAGTTTGTATATTGGATTAGTATACCCTGTCGCCGCTTTCAGTTCCTTTAACAGATACAATCCTTCACTTTCTGTACTGACGCCTTTTATCTCAGGCAAGGCAAGGGGAGCAGAAAGCTCGACACCTTCCTCCTTACACTGATTAAGCATCCAATCTTCAGATGGCGCATTCTCTCTCTCCTCCTGATACATCTTCCAAATCTCTAAAATAGCTAACCTCTTCTCCAATTTTTCCCCCTGTACGCAGCGTGCACGTTTGTGGTCATGTGTTGCAATACCGCTTTTGACAGCGATCCCCTTGTGGCCATGGCATGAACATTTTATTTGCTGTGCCTTTTACTCATTCTGCACTATACTGCTTGAGCTTAGGCGCGTGTTTTGGCAGAGTCTTGCACAGGGGCATCAGTGGAGTAATATCTCCCATTGTGACGAGTCTCAATTGACTGTCAATACTTACAGTCATTTACACAGAAACCTTTCAGAAAAAAAAAACAAATATGAGCGCGCTCCAACCTTCGCCGCTCAAGGCCTCTATTTCTCAATTATCTCAATCTACTTTTCTGTCAGTGCTGACAATGACTGAAAAAGAAGTAATAACTTTTTATCTCTATTTCGCTTTACACAGCTTATTCCTGTCAATCTTCGACACCTTTTTTCATTTACAAAATACACTAAATACAAACAGACAGAGTAGTCGACTTTTCACATATACACCATGGTACTCCTTTTCTTCTAGCCCCTAAAATACTCTGATTGGAGTTGGATTCATTCCCTATCATAAACCTGTTTATGTGCCGCCTAGTTACCCCTGATTGGGGTTTTGAAAATGCTCCTTCTAGACCTGCCTTGAGGTAGGAAACCTGGCTCTACAAACGCTTCTTGTTTTCACTACCAAAGCTCCTTGTTTCTTTTAAACAACCCCACGTTACTTTTTTACGTAACCACAATCCCACTTCCTTATTTTGCCAGTCCCTTCCATCTACTCACCAATCGCTCTTCAGCTCAAGGCCTCCGGTATCATCCCCTCCTCCAACCGACCACCATTGCCTTTCGTCCGCTCAGCGCCTGTGGTAACCAGGAGGGATTTTGTGAAAGAGGAACCCTTCCCACCCATGTATATCTTCTTGGAAGTTTTTTATATCGTCCCCTCTCCACAGGAAACCTTGCGATCTTCTAGCTAGATGGCGGATGGTGTCTGATCGTCCAAAACACTGGAGACCTACTGCTCGATGGGTTTTCTAATCATCCTATCTCTGCTACCGCGTGAACCCGTAGGCCCTTTAAGCAAGGTAACTATTTATTAGATGGATGGGGATACAGAATTTACTGGGGGGACCCGGCTAACACGGCGGTCACTCTGGAGCACTAACTGCATGCAGCGTAAACCCTCCACTGTTCAGAACGCATGTTTCTCTCCGATCCTTAGCCAAACCGTAACTCTTTGAGCACCAAGAGCATGCACTAACTGTTTCCCCTTTGCCAGTCATAGACGCGGCTCACAAGCTTCAGGAGACCGCAGGACTGCAGACTGCAGGACAAACCACAGAACTCACGAAAACAGCCCAAGCTAAGTGCTGGTTTTCCTTCTTGAAATGTAATGCCGTATTGTGTTGAGTGTAACGTTTCTCTTCATTTGTTCTTACTGTTTCTGGGTCAGAGTGCTCAGACAGGGGCTCCAATGTTTATGGCATTTGATGCAGAGCACAGTGCTTACTAAACACCCATACTGGGCAAGGTGTAGGCTGAGTTAAAGCACTGCATGGCTTTTGGGGTGCTCTCCACAACCACACCCTGGGTAGCCTAACTCAGTGCTGATTGGAACTGATTGCTATGTGTGAATGCATGTGTGTATAAGCATAACCAGCAGAAGGTCCTGCAGGAAATTCACCTACACAGCATACCAGCATCACACTAGTTGGACAGGCTAGCAAGGCAAAAGCCAAGGAGCATGTTTTCCCTACTAACCCCCTACCTATCCAACAGCTCTTCCTAACCCTTTATCCAGAGTTCCTACTACCCTCTACCCATCCAGTCCGTGGACCCTGAGTCTCTTTCCCCGTGGTGGTCGCAGTGGCCTGAGTTACCATATTCCAGGCGCCAAGACCACCAAGGGGAGGTAGGAGTTTGTGCCGCTTCTGCGCTGGACCAGGCTTCATCGTGACAGTAGCGCAAACCTGCGTATTCATCAGCACTCAGGTAGCACGAATCCAGCCACCATGGAGGAAATAGCTCAGGTTCTACACAAGCTGAAGGCCGAGTTGGCTGCAACAAGGCAGAACTACGCGGCGTTGGCCACCCGTGTACAGGTTCTAGCCGCGCAGGGGAGTCCACTCCCGGATGGAGGCCCAACTCCAGCTCCAAGCCCAGTACAGATTTAGGTAACCACTGAGCCACCAATGCCGCTGGCTGCCCCTGAAATGTATGGGGGAACCCACAGAAATATACAGTCTTCATCACGCAATGCCAATTGCACTTTTTGATGAAGCACACCATCTTTCAGTCTGATCAAGCTCGTACAGCATTCGTCATTTCATATCTCACAGGGGATGCTGCGGCCTAGGCCATGCCTTCAGTACAAAAGATGACGCGGTACTGTATGATTGGCAAGGCTTCCAAGAGGAATTTGGGAAAATCTTTAACCGAAAGGCAGCCTCTCTCATAAGGGATCAGGAGCTACTCAAGCTGCGACAAGGCAGCAAAGACTTGATCACGTATGTGACCTCCTTTAACCGTTTGGTGGTAGAGGCAGAATGGCCTCATAAGAAAACACTGGCTCTATTCTATCAAGGACTCATAGAGGCCCTGAAGGACTTCATAGCACAAGTGGACCCACAGCCGAACACCTGTACTGGAATGATAGATCTGGCCTTGCGTTTGGACCACTGCCAAGGAGAAAGGAGTCAAGACAAACGAAGGTGGGAAAGCAAGCAAAACTCGCTGAGGCTGGATTATCAGAAACTCATAACGAGTAAAAGCGAAAAGACTTCGGAAGCAGAACCAATGCAAATTGGATTGGTGTGAGGACCTATATCAAAAGAAGAATGGGAGAAGTGGAGAAGGGACAAGCTGTGCATGTATTGTGGTAAGTCAGGGCACTTCGTGAAGGAATGCGGAGCCAAGCCAAAAGGGACCTCGTCGCTGGGAAACGCCAGCGCTCGCCATTGAAAGGGGTGGACCTGCCGAGCCAAAGCCATCTCAACGCCCCCACGCATGTATTAGCCAAAGTGACCCATGTTCACAAGTCCCACATCACAGTCACAGGAGTCCTGCAAACGCATCAGAAAAACATGCCAGTCACTCTCAGACTGGATTCTGGAGCCACAGGGAATTCCGTGGATGTCACGTATGCGCATACATTAGGTTTGTATACGTAATTCAGGCCACTTTTAAGAGGATTGAAAGAAGCACAAAAAAGACAAAGCTGACATAACCTGGACAGGCAAGATGATAGATGACTTTGATGAATTGAAACCGTCAGTTAGCACATCTCCAATTTTAGGGATTAAAGAGGCTTGGTAAATATGTTATACATGGTTGGCGAGACACATGAGCCTTGTGGAATGCTGCATGTAGTCGGGATCGGGTCTGCTGATGCCGAAGGGGAGAAAACTCTCATTGTTCTATTATCTAAGAAGGACTGGACCCAAGCTATTGCATCTCTCGAGAAGTGGGCTGCTGACGCTAGTTGTTTGCACAGAACTGCATGATCGACCAGGTCGAAGGCCGCCAACAAGTCAAGGAGGAGCAGCATGGCAGTTTTGCTTTTGTCCTTGAGCTCATCAATTTGTGTTTTTAGGTCGATTAATGCCATTTCCGTGCCAGGTTGTGGCCTAAATCCGGATTGGCGGGAGCCTAGTAGGTGGTTTGCTTCAAGGTAGTTCTGAATTTGCAAGTACGCTACTCTATCGATTATTTTAAGGAGAAAGGGTACCGTGGTGATGGGCCTGTAATTAGTGGGGATGGAAGGGTCTAGGGACTCTTTTAAGTTGCTTGGGACAGTGTTGGTCTTGAATGAGGCATTAATTAGCTTTGAGATGAAAGGTGCTAAGTCTCTTGCACCATCTTTGATTATTTGGGCAGGGCAGTTGTCGCCCTGACAGTTAGATGGCTTCAGGGATGAAATAATTTTCTCAGTTTCAGGGATGGAAACCTTGGGGAATTTGAATGGTGCTAGAGTGCTGGTGGTTTCAATGAGGCTGGTGGGTTGCGTCTCAGTGGGGAGCAAGGAGGCTTTTTTATTTTGGCAAGTTTATTTTGGAGTGAAGTTATTTTTTGGTTGGGGCATTCTGAATGATAGTGCACCATTGTTTGTCCTTAGGTGCATTGTCTAGTGGGGTTATGGGGGATACCAGTTCCCAGAGGATCATGAAAAGTTCCTTAGTTTTTCATTGGATATGAGGTCTTTTTTTGGTGCAAATAATTTCTTTTTTATAGTTATTTGCGAAGTGGGTTAGTTGTAGTTTGTTTTCATCCGAGGGGGGGTGTCGCCACAGGGATTCTAGTTTTCTTTTTTGAAGTCTCAGTTCTTTGAGGTGGGGTGTAAACCAGGCATTGAGGTGTGCCTGCTGTTCACTTTTGCGCATTTTAATTGGTGCAATGATGTCTATGGCCTTAGACATGGTGTTGGTAAAAGCCTCAACGAGGGGATTGGGGTCAGAGTTACTTGGGCAAGAGTTAAGGGAGGGAAGGAGATGTGGTAATATCTTGTCTGGCATAATGTTTTTTTGAACCTAGTAGGAAGGGGTGGTGTCATGACTTTAACTTTAGATATTTGTTTGGGCCTCATCACGAGTCTGGCGGTAACCCTTAAATGCGGTGGTAGCGCTATTACCACCACATTTAAGGGTCGGCCAGATCATGGGCTTGGTGGATTTGAGCGGGGGGCAAATCCGCTGTGATTTTGAAGATTTTCAGTGCTATTAATGCCGGTATTAATACCGCTGGCGGTAATAGTGCGAAAATTCCCCATTGGAACCAATGGGGAAGTCACGAATGGGCCCAATGGGGAATGGGAACCAACCGTTCCGCCAAATCCGTGATCCGGCACTAATAGCGCTGGGGGGGTTTGGCGTTAGGGCTAATAGCCCCAGCAGTAATACAGCCAGAGTTACCACCGAACTTGTGATGAGGCCGTTTGTATATTGCTTTAGAAAAATCAATCAGTCCACAGTTGCAGGGTTATTTTAGTAATAGAAGTTATGCAATTCAGGTCAGCAACCCAGTCTAGGGTCCTTCCTTAGACATGGGTTGGGGCAAGGACTTTTTGGGTTAGTCCGTGTTCTGAGAGGGTAGTTGCTATTGACTGAGCATGTTTGGCCTCTGGGTCATTAAATGCCAGGTTGAAATCGCCCAGTATTAATATTTGCGAGGAGTCTTTAGTGTTGTTGGCCAGGAGACTAGATAAGTCCTCCTCAAAGGTGCCGGTAGGCCCTGGTGGTGTATATAGCAGGTAGATGGTTAAGGTACGGCAGCTAGAGATAGGCAGTTTGGCAATGAGCATTTCGCAGGATTTAAGTGGAGGTGGAGTCAGAAGTCTTATGGCAAGGATAGCTTTCGCTATAATGGCTAAGCCGCCACCTCTAGCATTGGGTCTGTCCATCTAAGTATTTGATAGTTGTCAAGTGCGCACCATACACCAGAGGTGCGGACATGATTTCCCAAAGCAACGAGGCAAAAAGGGCAGCAAATTACCCAGAAGTATCTGGTATCATAAATGCCCCAAACAAATACAAACATGCATGTAACTTGGTAATGAAGGAGGGCTTTAATTCATTGCCTATAGCCCAAATTATTGAGTTGCAGGGAAGGGCACCAGTTAGGAAAGATTTCATTTTATATGTAATTTTCCCTCCAGTTGTGTAACCCCCCAACTTTTTGCTGCTATTTAAACACCTTAGCCTGACTCTGCCAGGGAGCACAGCCTTCTGCTGCACTCCTCTGGGCTTTCACTCACTTTTTATGCCCTTAAGACAGTCAGTACTGGGAGACTTTGTTTCCCCTAAGTCCTTTTCCAATGTTGCAACTTTTCTGCAACATGTAACAAGTGCACAATGTACCTTACAGTACAGTGCACTTGGGTCTCATAGGGCCTCATTACGAGGTTGGAGCTAGCCATGGCGCTAAAATCCTTCCGACTCCTGTCTGGTGGATGGAGCAATTCAATTACCGGTCCATTCCGAGGTCGGCGGGACCGGTAATTCCCCATTCACCAGAGCCATTCCCCTTTCCCATTTGAGCCTCCATAGGGCTCAATGGGAAGGGGGAAGGCAGCAATAACGGTACTGCAAATTGTGGTACTGTTATTGACCCCGGTATCCCTTTGCGGGTCCCGTCCTTAATGCCTGGTAAAACCAGGCATTAAGGAAGGACCCGCAAAGGGAACTCGTAGTAGGGCGGTAAGGGATTACCGGCACCGGTGCCCTTACCGGTGCCGGTAATCCCTTACTGCCCACCTCATAATGAGGCCCATAGTTATTTCCAAAGACCCTAGATACTTTCATAGGACGTTTTAGGAGATGTGCAGACGTGTCATGGACAGGGCTGGTGGCAGTTTATCTTTTCATGTAATTTTAACCCTTTGCTGCCACTTAAACCGCGATTACCGCGTTTGACACAAATAGGTGTCATGGCTCCAAAATGGCCATGCCATGAGGTTCTTTGTCCTGTCCTTTGGCCATCTTGCCTCTTTGCCTTCCCCAGGTCGAGCCGACCCGGGGCAGTCCTTCTTTAGTAATGCAGTTTCCCACGAAATGCCTAGCTTTCGCAGGCTTCTGCATGCCGTATGTGTGTGCCTCCAGGCTGTGGGCTGGGGTGTCTGTCCCCAATACACATCCTGGGGGCCAGAGAGTCTGGAGTGCTGTGAATGCCTTCGACCACCGTGGTCCATGATTAGTCCACGTATGGAGTGTGTGTTTGTGAGCAGATCTCCCATTGGGTCCTCTTCATTTTGGCACGAAGGAGACTCTCGATAAGAGGAGGCCCCAAACACCCATACCATGTCGATCTCTGGAGTTCTCACTGAATGAAGGATGGGATCCAAGTATCCTGAAACTAAGAAGCCAAGTCGAGGAACCGCCGGTGAACCGCTGGAAAGTTTGGCACCCTGAGCCCTCTGTCATCCCGTGGGACCCCTCTGCATCTGGTCGTCCTAGAAGGTCTGCAAAGATGCTTTGACCCATTAGAATAGTGGGACCAACTATTCTCTGCACCTTCAACAAAACCTGCAAGTAAGCCTTCTCGGAAGTGTCCCTGGGCCCACCAGTGGGCTGACCAGCTTACGCAGGACGTTTGCTCTGTCTCTGCCACCATTAAAAGGAGGTCCTCGAAAGTTGGTATACTTCTAGCTCTGTGTCCCCGGCATCCTCACACCGAATTTTGAACACTTAGCATTCCCAGGTCTGAAGTGAGATGAGTGGGCCAGGACCGGAGTAAACGCAGTTACCGTGTTGCCCAGCCGCACCAACGATCTTTGCAGGTGCAGGAATGTGTGACCCTCTTGCCCCTGCAGCCTGCTGCAGTGAAACTGGCCTGATACATCCATCAGGAGCAGAGAAATCGCCACTGTCCCATTTGGGAATCATCGCTGTATCTTCGGAACTGAAAGCCGCAGAGACGTCCTTTTTGTTGCATTTGAACCTGCAACCGCAGTGGACTTGACTGGCGAAGTTTGGTCTCGAGTGCGCCTGGGTCTGGTGAGTAACCCTAACCCTAACTGGTGGCCCCTAGAGCCTCCATCCATTTTTACGCACAAGTGGCCCCTGGGGGTCCCTCTCCTTTCCACTGCTAGCAGGAATTAGTTATTACCGAACCTTGGAATCACCTCTGCCTTCAAGTGGAGGCCCTCCTCGAATAGTGGGAATCTGTTCTTCATCTTCTCACCCACCTTCCTGAGCTGGTAGAGACCCCTGAAGAGACTCTGTTTTGCCCATTGGAACAACCACGTGTGCCTGCACTGCATGTACTATTCAGCATAAGACTCCTATCTTCTTAGGGTTTGGACTGCTTCTTAGTGAGGTGTGTGTTTGATGTTGAAGGGGACTAAAGACTATCTGCGCTGCCTATTTTCTTTCCCATCTAGGTTGTACAAATATTTCGTGCCTTTAACCATTTAGACCCCAACGGTCTTGTGTATATCCTGTACTGATTGTGTTGTGTTCGTTTGATAGTATTGTTGTGATTCTTTTACTGTGTTTTGAGTTACAAAGGCCTGGAAAAAAAATCTGTTTATATTTTTGATATATGCACCTGTGTGGGAGTAATTTGTAAGTGTCCTTGCTCTGTGTGCTCATTGAGGCCCTTCAGTCACCCTCATCCCTCCTGAGACTAATGGCCTCATTACACGGATGGCGGTAAGGATTTACCGGTACCGGTAAAATACCGGTACCGGTAAATCCTTACCGCCTTACTACGAGGTCCCATTGCGGGTTGGGGGATTTAACGCCTGCTTTTTGCAGGCGTTAAAAACCAACCCGCAAAGGGACCCAGGGAGCTAATTACGGTACCGCAATTTGCGGTACCGTAATTAGCGCCTTCCCCATTCCCATTGAGCCCTATGGGGCAAAAATGGGAATGGGGAAGGGCAATGGTGGAAGGGGGAATTACCGCCCCGCCAACCTTGGAATGGGGCGGTAATTCCCCTTTCCGCCAAGGCGGTGCCGGTATTTTACCGGCATGAACCATTGCGCTAATAGCGCCATGGTTCTCTGCCATCCGTGTAATGAGGCCCTTAGTCTTGACCGCAGACCATAGCGACCTTGATTGGTCTGGCTTGTCCAGAGGTTACCTTGTTCCAAGAAACTAGGCTGGCCTTCTGAACATCTGCCCACCAGGTCAGAGTTCAGAAATCCGTCTTAATAAATTGTTGTACAGCAATGGGATAGGACTGAAGGTATCCAGTGTTGCACACTAGTGAAGGCATTTCGAGTTATTCCTACCCAGGACACATAATGAATTGTTGTAGCATAACTGAAAAAGGCCATAGACATATCTAACAAAATGAAAACAAGTACCTTGTTAACCTTAAATGCTTCTAAATCTGCAACATTAAGAAAGATGTGTTCTGAGAGAGGTTTACCTGCTCAAGGCACAAAAATGGAAATTAGTCAAAGAATCATGGAATGGCAAAAGTCACAACTTGGTGCCATAGCTTCTGAGGAAAGTGCAGAAGGTGGTGGGGCTGCTCTCACTGGCAGAACTGACAAGTCTGTCGCTGCACTTATCCATGGGACCCATGAGGATTTAGATGATGTGATGTCCAATGTTTCCTCTGCCAGTGCTGATGCTGAGGCCATGCTTGAATTCAAGAAACAAGAACTGCTGTTTAGGAAGAAGAAGCTTGAATTTAACATGGCCAAGCTGAAGATGGAGCAGGCAGAAAAACAGAAGGACAGGGATCACCAGCTGGAACTGGCCAAGCTTCAAGTTTCCAATGGATCTAAGGGTCTTGGACATGGGTCTGGGTCCTCCTCTTATCCAAGGTTTCCTAATGATCTGCTCAGTGTGTATGATGAGAAGAATGGCATTATGGACTGGCAGGATACTTTTTATTATGCATGTGAAGTTCAACATGTTGACAATGCTGATAAAATTGCATGGTTACTTAGCAGACTGCCCCATTCTGGCTGCAGTGCAATTATGGAAATGTCAAAGGCTGAGAGAGCAGATTCTGCAATGTTGAAGCAAACTCTCATCTTAGAGTTTGGAAAGACCCCTGCCCAATACTTGAAGAGATTCAGAGAGTACAGAAAGAAAGAAGGAAGTACTTGGACGTCTTATGTAACTGTGTCCTTAAATAACTTGACTGGCTGGGTTGAAGGATATAAGGTCTCCACCTTTGAAGGTATAATATGTCTTGTCATGCTTGAACATATTTTTGATTCGTGTTCCCCTGAGCTTAAGCAGCATTTGGCAGATTCAAAGGAGTTAGATCATAAGAAGCCAGCCATAGCAGCAGATTTGTGGGTGTCACATAGTGTCCCATAAGGACAAGACTCATCTTGGTAAGCAGGAAGAGGGGAAAAGCCCAAAGATAAAGTTGGTGGGGTATCTGATTAAACTTCCTCCCAAAATGGCCAGAAAAAGAAAAATAAGGGTATGTCACAAGGGAACACACAGGGTAGTGGAGGTTATTCTACAAAACAGAACTCAGGTTACAGTAAGCCTCCCTATGTCAACAGACCAATTGGATCTTGTGTGGCTTGTGGAGCAAGTGACCATGTGAAGGGGGATCCCAGTAAGGATAACACCTTGTGGGTCCACTCTGCTAACCTGGCCTTCTCCTCTTATGAGGACAAAGAGATTACAGGAGCATCCTTCTCCTCATATTCCTTCCCCAGTGGGATAGATTCTGAGGTAGATTTAGTTTCCCTGGGTACCTGGGAGCCTAAAGTCTCAGAGCCTTATGCTAGGATTCCAGACAATACCAAGCACTACTTTAAAGACAGTGTGCTGATCAATGGAGTTGACACTCCTGCTCTTAGGGATAGTGGGTGTAGTTGAACCGTTGTGGACTCTACCTTGATAGACCCAGAGGAAATTGCCAGAGATCCTCTGATGCCCACTAAGTTGGCTCATGGCCCACCTTTCCAGTTCCCAGTTATACCTATACATCTTACTTTAAATGGTACAGTATTCAGGATTCCAATGAGCATTCAGAGAGATGTCCTAGGAAAGCTCTTGCTGGGAAATGATCTCTGAGCTTTGGGGCTTGTGGGAGATACAGAAGAAAGACCCTGCACAAGGTCTCAAACAAGGGCAGCACTGGACGACAAGACCACTGCAGTGCCCAAGCCAAAGGGGAAACCCAAGGCTAAATGAGTCAGAAAAAACAGAAGAGGGAAATAAAATATTCCCCTTAACTCACCTACCACTGAGGTGGAGGTAGTTGGTCAAACTCCAGAACCTGACGAGGTAGAGGTGTTCCCTGAAGTATTTGATCCAAATGACCATCCTGAACTAAAAGACTTATTAGTAGAAGGTGGTCCTGATAGAGAAGAATTCAGTAAAGGCCCATGTGAGTGCCCATCTCTGGAAGGCCTAAGGAGACAGGCTTGTGCCCAGCTTGAGGGTGAACCTCCTGGGACACATAGGATTTATTGGGAAGGTGGGCTCCTGTACAGTGAGCCTACATAGTCTACAGGAGGAGACCATAGGAGGTTGGTGGTTGCCCTTGCTATAAAACCCTTCCTCTTGCAGCTGGCGCATGAAGTGCCCATTGCTGGTATCCTTGGAATCAAGAGAACCAAGCTAAGGTTATCCATGCACTTCTACTGGCCCAAGATGGGGGTGGAAGTAGAAAGTCACTGCAGGAGTTGTGCCACCTGCCAGTTATCTGGTAAGAGTGGCTCAACAATCTAAGCTCCACTGGTACCACTCCCAGTTGTGGGTGTACCATTTGAGAGGGTAGGGATTGACATTGTTGGTCCCCTTGACCCCCAAACATCCTCAGGCAATAGGTTTATCCTGGTGCTGGTCGACCATGCTACCAGATATCCTGAGGCCATCCCATTAAAAACTGTGACTGCCAAGTCAGTTGCAAAAGTTTTACTTGGCATATATTTCATAGGTTTGGCGTCCCTAAAGAATTTGTGTTTGATAGGGGCAGCAACTTTATGTCAAAGTATATGCAGGCCATGTGGAGGGAATGTGGTGTCACCTATACGTTTCCATCTGCATACCACCCACAAACCAATGGTCTTGTTGAGAGGTTTAACATAACCTTAAAAAGCATGATTGGGGCTCTGGAAGAACCCCAAAGAAGAAAATGGGATCTTCTATTACTGTGCTTACTGTTTGCCTACAGAGAGGTACCACAGGAGGGTGTTGGCTTCAGCCCCTTCGAGCTTCTGTTTGGTCACCCTGTAAGGGTACCCTTGGCCATAGTCAGGGAGGGATGGGAGATGGCCACTCCCCCTATTACTACCAACGTAGTGGACTATGTGCTAGGGCTCAGAAATGTATGGTACTCCTGATGGTCTGGCTAGTGAGAAGCTGAAGGCAGGGCAAGCACTGGTGAAACATTGGTATGACCAGAAGGCTTCCCTCATCACTTTCATACCTGGTCAGCAAGTCCTGATCATGAATCATATAAGGCCTAGAGCTTTGCAGGACAAATAGTCAGGCCCTTACACAGTAGTGAAGTCACTGGTTGAGGTCAATTATTTAGTGGACCTTGGAAGGGCTGGTCACGCTCCAAAAGTGTTCCCTTGTGAATAGACTGAAGGCTTTCCTCCCAAGAGTTGAAATAGCTGCAGTGCTGCTGGCTTCAGATGTTGAGGAAGAGGAGTCAGAACCTCTCACTGACCTGTTCCAAAGCAGTCCTTCAGACAGCTCCATTGAGGGTGTCCAAGTGGCCCCCACCTGACTTCTGATCAGCAAGCAAAGGAGAAAAGTTTGCTTAGGCAGTTTTCCCCCTTGTTTTCACAGTCCCCTGGTTTGACACCTTGGTGCAAACATGACATTAACACAGGAGACAGTGTATCTACCAAAAGTAGGGGATACAGAATGTCAGACAAAGTAAGGTCTTACATTAAGACAGAGGTCATCAAAATGTTGGATCTTGGGGTGATTGAACCCTCTAGTAGTCCTTGGTCCAGCCCAGTGGTATTGGTTCCAAAAGCAGGTACTTCTGAGTTGAGGGTCTGTGTGGATTACAGGGCTCGGAATGCTGTCACTAAGACAGATGCACACCCATTGCCTAGAACAGATGAGCTGGTGGATACTTTGGGTGCCTCCAAATACCTCAGCACACTTGACCTCACTGCAGGCTATTGGCAAATAGCTCTGGCAAAACATGCCAAGGAGAAGACAGCTTTCTCAACACCAGAGGGTCTTTGCCAGTTCAGGGTAATGCCTTTTGGGTTGCAGAATGCACCTGACACTTTCCAGAGGCTTATGAATCAAGTGTTGAATCGGTTGGATGAATTATGTCTTGCATATCTCGATGTTATAGCAGTTTTCAGTGCCACCTGGGAAGACTATGTGAAACACCTTAGGATTGTGTTACAGGCTCTTCAGAAGGCCCACTTGACCATAAAGGCCAGTAAGCACCAGATTGGACAAAGATCAGTGGTCTACCTTGGACATGAAGTAGGTGGAGGGAGGATACAGCCTCTACCCAGTAAAGTATGAACAGTACAAGACTGGCCTATCCCCACTACTCAGACCCAAGTGAGAACCTTTTTTAGGACTTGCTGGTCACTACAGAAATGTCATGGCAGACTATGGCACCATAGCTGCCCATCTGTTGCTCTCACCACTCCAAAGAAACCAAAGAAGGTAACTTGGTCTGAAGAGTGTGAGAAGGCCTTCAATGGCTTAAAATACTCCTTGTACCAGGCCTCTGTTCTCATGACCCCTGATTACCAAAGACCTTTTATTGTGCAGACAGATGCCTCTGACACTGGGATAGGAGCTGTAGTATCACAAGTAGATGAGAAGGGTAAGGAACTTCCTACTGGCTTCATTAGTTGCCAGCTTAAGTACAGAGAGCTCAGATGGTCCACAGTAGAGAAAGTATGTTTCTCTGTTGTGTGGGCCCTAAGGAAGCTGAGGCCCTACGTCTATGGGACCCACTTCACTGTGCAAACTGACCATAAGCCCTTAGAGTGGCTAATGGACATGAAGGGAGAGAATCCAAAGTTGCTCAGGTGGTCCATAAGTCTGCAAGGCTTTGACTTCACTATTGAGCATAGGCCAGGTGTCCAACATAGCAATGATGATGGGTTGTCCAGAATGTTTAACCAACCTGAACATGAGACTCATCCAGGGTGGATTAGTTCCCCCTGTCCTTAGGTCTGGGAGGGGCAAGTGTTAGGAAAGATTTCATTTTATATGTAATTTTCCCTCCAGTTGTGTAACCCCCCAACTTTTTGCTGCTGTTTAAACACCTTAGTCTGACTTTGCCAGGGCAGCACATCCTTCTGCTGCACTCCTCTGGGCTTTCACTCACTTTTTTATGGGGAAACTGACATGCCCTTTGTTTCTCTTAGTCCTTTTCCAATTTTGCAACTTTTCTGCAACATGTAACAAGTGCACAGTGCACTTGGGTCTCATAGTAATTTCCAAAGACCCTAGGTACTCTCGTAGGACTTTTTAGGAGATGTGCAGGTGTGTCATGGAGAGGCTGGTGGCAGCTTATCATTTCATGTAATTTTAACCCTTTCCTGGCATTTAAAACACGATTACCGCGTTTGGCACAAATAGCTGGCCTGGCTCCAAAATGGCCATGCCACAAGGTTCTTTGTCCTGTGGCCATCTTGCCCCTTTGCCTTCCCCAGGTCGAGCTGACCCGGGTCAGTCCTTATTTGGTCATGCATTTTACTGCAAAATGCTAAGCTTTCGCAGGCTTCTGCATGCCATGCGTGTGTGCCTCCAGGATGTGGGCTGGGGTGTCTGTCCCCAAAACACATCCTGGGTGCCAGAGAGTCTGGAGTGCTGTGAATGCCTGGGACAATCGTGGTCTGTGATTGGTCCATGTATTGAGTGTGTGTTTGTGAGCAGATCTCCCATTGGGTCTTCTTCATTTTGGCACGAAGGAGATTCTGGATAAGAGGAGGCTCCAAACACCCATACCATGTTGTTCTCTGGAGTTCTCACTGAATGAAGGATAGGATCCAAGTATCCTGAAACTAAGAAGCCGAGTCAAGGAACTGCTGGTGAACCGCTGGAAAATTTAGCACCCTGAGCCCTCTGTCGTCCCGTGGGACCCCTCTGCATCTGGTCGTCCTAGAAGGTCTGAGAAGATCCTTCGACCCATTAGAGTAGTGGGACCAACTATTCTCGGCACCTTCAACAAAACCTGCAAGTAAGCCTTCTCGGAAGTGTCTGTGGGCCAACCAGTGGGCTGACCAGCTTACACAGGACCTTTGCTCTGTCTCCGCTGCCGTTTTGAGGAGGCCCTCAAAACTTGGTATACTGCTAGCTCTGTGTCCCCGGTACCCTCACACCAAATTTTTAACACTTGGCATTCCCAGGTCTGAAGTGAGACGAGTGCGCCAGGACCGGAGTAAACGCGGTTACCGTGTTGCCCAGCCTCAGCAACGATCTTTGCAGGTGCGCTGCATTTCTGACCCACTTTCCCCTGAAGCCTGCTGCAGTGAAACTGGCCTGATCCATCCATCAGGAGCGGATAAATTGCCACTGTCCCGTTTGGGAATCATCACTGTATCTTTGGAACTGAAAGCTGCAGAGATGTCCTTTTTGTTGCATTTGAACCTGCAACCGCAGTAGACTCGGATCTGGAGTGCGCCTGGGGCCGGTGGGTAACCCTAACCGGTTGCCCCTAGTGCCTCCATCCATTTTTACGCACGAGTGGCCCCTGGGGGTCCCTCTCCTTTCCACTGCTAGTGCGAAATAGCAAACTATTCCCGAACCTTGGAATCACCTCTGCCTTCAAGTGGAGGCCCTCCTCGAATAGTGGAAATATATTCTTCATCGCCTCACCCACCTTCCTGAGCTGCTAGAGACCCCTGAAGAGACCCTGTTTTTCCCATTGGAACAACCGCGTGCACCTGCATTGCATGTACTATAGAGCATAAGGCTCCTCTCTTCTTAGGGTTTGGACTACCTCTTAGTTAGGTGTGTGTTTGATGTTGAAGGGGACTGTTTGATGTTGAAGGGGACTAAAGACTATCTGCACTGCCTATTTTCCTTACCCTCTAGGTTGTGAACATATTTCGTGCCTTTAACCCTTTAGACCCCAACAGTCTTGTATATATCCTGTATTGATTGTGTTGTGTTGGTTTGATAGTATTGCTGTGATTCTTTTACTGTGTGTTTAGTTAAAAAAGGCCTTGTAATACATGTGTTTATATTTTTGATATATACACCTGTGAAACTGAGCTGAAGTAAGCTTATTGGAAATGGATCTGAATAATGTTTTATCAGCAAAGTTAACAACGGATGACAACCAAAAGGGAAAGTGCCCAATTGCAAGTAACTTACTGAAAAAAGCACAAGGATGAACGAACACTACAGAAAGGTGGGACAGGGAAAAGACCACGATACAATTAACTTTATAAATGGATACAATATGGCAAAGCTAAAATCTGGCAAGAATTGTATAGCACGTGGTCACAAAGCCAAGAGGCCAACCAGGAGATATAAGAAAAATTTTAAAAAGCATAGAAAGCCGAAAGGGGTTCCTTGTTGTGTGACCTGTGATGGGTGGACTGTGTGTTCTGACAACTGCACGTAGACCAGTGAGCTTAAAAGACTCTGGGCATCATTATGGGTTTGGCAGTAACCATGCCAGTGATACCGGTCGGTTTCCACCAGACCCGTAAATATTACGGGTGCCTGACTTGCCGGTAACACGGGGCATTACAACCCCAGCGGCCGGGAAGTCAGGCGCTGGTAAAATGTTGTTCCCCATTCCCATAGAGTCCCATATGGGAGTGGGGACCACGGAAATACCAGCACCAGTGATAACAGTGCTGGTGCTTCCGTGAAACTCTGCTGGCGGGTGCTGGTCCGCTCGGCAGGTCAGACCTGCTGGGCGCGAGGGCACCCACACGGCAGAGTTGTAGTGTGCTGGCCCGGAAACAAAAGCTTACCGGCACTGTTGTTTCTGGACCCGCATGCTTGTAATGAAGCCTATTGTGAAATAAACCAAGGAGCGCAGTGAGTGAACTGCTGGAGCAAACTAGAAGGAAGGGAGTACTGAGATGTGAGGAATTGAAAATACTGTTGTGAGGATGGAGCATCAAGAACCCCCTCTTTTGTGTGAACTGTTTTACATTGAACTTGATGAAGGGAACCCCAAGGATTGTCTGGAACTGTATTACCTTGAACTGGGGAATGGTAATTGTGAGACTTTTGTAGAACTTTCTTGAACTTGGGGAAGGGGAGCTGCAAGGGAAGCTAAGTGCTGGAAGAAGCTCAGAATCTTATGTTGATCACTATTTCTTTAATTATTGACATCCCTACACAGTGTTTAGCTTTAGTTTTGAGGGCAAGGATAGGTTTTGGACACCGACAGATTTTTAGGTTGAACTCTTTGACTCAAACGTTCCTTAGTTTCGTTCAGGTAGGGAAATCCCTCCTTAGCATAGGGCAAGTTAGGCCATCAACCATCCTCACATTTAAGTAAAAAAAATAGTCCATAGGCGCCCCTCTATAAAAATGAACAAAGTGTGGCTGCAGACTCGTGAGTGGGTACCTTGCCAAAGAACAGGTCATTTAGCCATGTTCGTTCTCACAGAGAGGCTCCTATGGACTATTTTCTGGTT
This sequence comes from Ambystoma mexicanum, assembly GCF_040938575.1. Taxonomy (NCBI): domain Eukaryota; kingdom Metazoa; phylum Chordata; class Amphibia; order Caudata; family Ambystomatidae; genus Ambystoma; species Ambystoma mexicanum. Next base: position 453,274,483 of record NC_090940.1, read on the forward strand.
GTTTAAGGGACTTAGGTTTAGTCACCCTAAGTTTCCAAGGGTCATCCAGATATAGACCACTTGCTCACTGTGCTTAGATAGGCACAGCTCCACGTCACTGATGAAGCCCAATAAGGCTGAAACATGTGTATGGGGTTGCTGTTGGTACTCTTGTTCAGAAGAGAATTGCCATAACATTTTGGTGCTGGACTGGCCATGTGGGCGGGACAAAGACTGACATGCAAATGGTTATTTCCCTTCTGTGAAAGTTACAGTGAGTTAAAGTGTGGCTGCGGACTCTCGAGTGTGTACCTTTCCAAAGAACAGGTCATTTAGCCATGTTCATTCTCACAGAGGGGCATCTATGGACTATTTTTAATTTAATATGACCAATAATCTATCAAGTGAAAAGGTCATTGTGCTCGCAGTGTAGTTAAAATCGCTTCAGAGGTTAAGAATATTGTAGCGCCCGATGTCCATTATTGAGAAACACAGATGCAAATTAAAATGTTGTTTACACTCACCATACTAGATCATGCCCTAAATATAATGTTAATGTTAATGTTAAAGGACATTTGTACCACGCACTATCGCCACCGGAGTGGTCCCCTGGCGGCTCTGAAAGAGGGAGGGAGTGTGCGTTAGTGGTTGGAAGCAGGGAAAGTGCAAGAGAGCAGTGATGTGCTGTTGGCGGCCTCAACCGGGTGGGTCCGTTGGGTTATAGGTTAAAGGTTCGAATCAAAGGGTTCGAAATACAATAGGGTCGAATCAAACGAACCGAAAACAAAAGGTTCGAAAAAATGTTTGTTTTTTTAAAATGTTTTTTTGGGGGGGTCCCCCCAACCCCTGTTTTTGTGGTAAAAACCACTTTTTTTACCTAAACGGAAACCCCCAAAAAATCTATAATTTAAAAAAAAATGGAACCTTTTGTTTTCGGTCCTATTGACCCGATCCTATTGCATTCAAAACTTTTGTATTTGCATCTTTAACCGGACACCGGTCCGTTGGCTGGGCCTGGGGTGTTTGCGGCCGGTAGTCGTCGTGTACTGTTGTGCAAGTCTATGTGTGTTTTTGTTTTGTTCTTGCAGTGTAGTGAAGTTTGTGCGGTTAGTTGTGCTGTAGGTTTGTGGTTGTGTTTGGTTTAGAGTTTGAGAGGTGTGTGCAGAGGGGGAAATCGTTAGTAGAATTGATTAGTTGGCATCTCTATCCTGAATTGAGGTGCTATGCTTGCGTAGTCTCCCTTGATGTGCCTCTGTCCTGATCTGGACCCATCTAGCATTCAAGGTCCCTTTCACATCACATCTGGCCCCCAGCTCCAAGGCCTCCCTCACAACCCTACCTGTCCTCCTTCCTACTCCTGTGGCCAGTTTACCTGCCAATGTCCACCACTCAGATAGTGTGGTGAATGCCAGTATCTCGACAATTCAATTAACACTTTGGTACCTGGTAGCTACTATGGGGGGGGGGGTGACGATGTTTGGTGGGATTGGCTGGGGTAGTTGACTCTGTTTCCTGTGTGTCACCTGTGTTTCAGTCTATCTGGTGTCACCCGTCACTGTGCTGCAGGAGCTTCCCTGTCCGTTCTGGGGCTGTCGGAGTCCTTTCCAGTTTAGTTATCTTTTTTCTCTGTTTCAGTTTTCAGTTTGAGTCTGTGGTGTTGAAGAGCCAGGTTTTTAGTAATTTCCTGAATTTGTGGTGATCTTTGGGGTTTCTAATTTCTTTTGGGATGTTGTTCCAGTTTTTTGCGGCTAAGTGGTAAAAGGAGGTGCCGCCAAGTTTTTTCTTAAGGTAAGGTTTTAGTTCCAGGTGGATTTCGTTACCGGATCGGAGGGGCCTCGTTGGTTTGTAGATTGTTATTTTCTTTTGTAGGAATTCTGCTCCTTGTCCATTGATTGCCCTGTGTGTTATGCACATGGTTTTGAAGGTGATGCAATGTTTTACTGGGAGCCAGTGTAGTGTATTTAGGGCAGGAGTGATGTGGTCTCTTCTGGATAGTTTGAGGAGTATTCTGGCTGCTGCATTTTGGATCCGTTGAAGTTTCTTCAGGAGGTATTGTGGTATATCGAGGTAGTGGCTGTTTGCATAGTCGATTCTTGACATGATGAGGGCAACGATAGTGAGTGTTTTGTGCGTGAAAGAGAGGAAAGGTAGGATTCTTCTTGCTGTGTGAATAAGAAAAAACATTTCTTCACTGTTGCATTTATTTGTGGTTCTAAGGTTAGGGTGTTGTCCATCAGGACTCCCAGATTTTTAACTACCTTAGATGGTGTTGGTGCGGTTCCCATTTCCGTTGGCCATGGGTTTCGTTGTCTTAGTCTTTGGATATGATCATGATTTCTGTCTTTCCTGGGTTGATTTTCAGGTTGTTGGCATTCATCCAGTTGAGGACTTCTTTTAGACAGTCGTTTAGAGCTGAATGATCTGCTTCGGTGTCTTTGATTTTGTAGATGATTTGAGTGTCATCTGCGTAGTTGTAGCAGGTAATGTTGTATTTTTTGAAGATTCTGATGACCGGAGTCTGGTAGATGTTGAAGTATAGTGGTGATAGTGAGGATCCTTGTTGCACTCCACAGTCGTTAGCTCTTGGAGTGGATTTGAAGGGTTTAATCCATATGGTTTCTGTTCTGTCTGTTAGGAATGATATAGTCATGATGATAATAGCATGTTAGGGTTTTCATAGCAACCAATCCTGGTCAATGTGAATCTGAGGGATAAGTAATAAGGTTGATTATAGCTCTTCCTATAGTGTGATGACACCAATGGATAATTTAAATACTTTCTTTATTCACCAATCCATATAATGATTTGTTGACAATTGATTAAATGTGCCTCTCTCGTCTTTATAATAAATCAATGGCTATTTGCCATTCCAACCTACAAGCAAATATAATTTGGTATATTATATCATTCGCGTTATGTCCAATGTATTCATCTTCTGATATTATTGTGATAAAATTAATTATAGCTCCTTCTATAGTGTGATAACACCATGTGAGAATATAAAGGCTATCTTCACTCATCATTCCATAAAATGACTTGTTGAGGATTGAATGGAATGTACCTATCTCACCTCAATAATGAATCAATGGTAATTTACCATTCCATCCAACAAGTAAATATGATTAAGTATATAATAAAATGTTCAGTCTATCCAAGTTAATCACTGTCTGATATTATTGTGATAACATATTAAAGATCTCATTTGTTATGATGATTATGATAGATGTAAGATGTATTGGGCTACAGAAGGCCATGTGTGGGAGAAGAGGGGTAGACCAAAGACTATTGCTACATAAACTAGAATCCAGGTTATTCTGCAAACTGTGCAGGATATATGTTGGGCTTAATAAGGAACACAAGATGAATGTGTTCCTATGAAGATGGACTTAATTTGTCATCCTAACTGTGCTATGGTACCTGTGGACTCTGCTTGCAGGGTGTATAATTGAATGTTACTGTATGCAATGTCTATCTGAGATAAATGGCTATTACAATAACACTTTTCTTATTGGAGTGATTTTTTGATGACTCTTTAAAGACCAATATACTTGCCTGTGACACTATGCATCAATTGCTGATTATGATTGTTTTCTGAACTAACTGTCCATAGGAGACATGGATCTTTTTTCTTCTCCTCTGTGCTTTTCAACTGTTTGGATCTACTCTTGTGTAGAAATATGGCCATTATGCAATGATGTGCAACTATACCGAAAAAATGTTGCTTTAAGACAAATATACTTGCTTGAGACATTTTGCTATTAACTGATGATTATGATTGGTTTCCAAACTAAATGTCTATAGGGGACATGGATTTTCTTCTTTTCTTCTTTTTTAATTGTTAACTGTTTGGTTTTACTCTTGCAAAGAAATGTGGTCATTATATAATGATGTACAAGTTTACTGGAGAAATGTACAGACTAACAATATTGATTGAGTGGTAATATAATTAAATCACGAGATGGTTAGTCAATGGGGCCTCATATAAGTTTAACAGAGGTCACTTATTGAGCCTCTGTTAGATTATGTTGCAAATAAGACATAGGTGTATACTTATGTGTTCAGCAGTAAGCTGCAGGCAATTCAAATGATCCTGTCTTAAGTACTAGAATAGAACAATCAGGTGATTTTCGATCAGCAAACTACCCGGTCTGTATTTTAAAAATAATAATTCTTCTAGACTAAATAATACAAACAAATTCATGGCACTTATGGTTAACATGCCCCGTTATACACACATGATATAATGTATCTCATTTATAACGCGTCTGTACACAAGTGTTTCTAGGCGCAACAAGATAAGGGAGGGAAGACAGAGGGAGGACAAGACAAATGATCTTTCTAGGCCTTGTGTCATTCAGAACGTGCAAGTGCCACAATGTAAAGTGCAGGGAGGAAGGGAGGAGGGCAAAGTGCCATGGAGAGGGAAGGGGAAGGTGCATCAAGGCAGCATTTCTCTGAGTAAGTGCAGCCAGGGCAGCACAGCTCTGGGTAAGTGCAAGGAGGCATGGGACTGTGGGGTTACAGATACCGCACCTAGGTGTGCGGTAGGCCCAGAGGCAGTGCAGGGGAGACTGATCATGGAGGAGACCTGGTAACCAGTAGGGCTCTGAGGGTAGTCATGCAACCAGTCAGTGCGGCAGACAGGTAGGTCAGCAGGGAGAGAGAGCGAGAGAGAGAAAGCAGAGGAGAAAAGAAAGGTCTTGAGAAGCTTCTGGGATTTCAGGTGGTCCGGCTCAAGTATGAGAGAGGCAGGAAGTTCATTACAGAGGGAGGCACCTGCAGAGGAGAGTGAGCTAACCCCCACTCTCTGCCTGGAGAAGCGTCTGACCCTCAGAGAGTTTGAGGTAGCTGAGTGAAGGGCTTGAGAAGGAAGGTATTTTGGAAGGCGGAGTTGGATGCAGGATGGGCCGCAGCCCCAGAAATCATGTAGACAATGCAGAGGGTTTTAAATTTGATCCTTGCAGCCACTACGAGCCAGTGGATAGATTTCAGGGCTGGAGAGATACAGTCCCTGGGCTTGTTGCCAAGGACAGTTCTCGCAGTCCTGTTCTGAATTAGATGCGGAGAGTAGAGGACGGCAGATTGAGAAAGAGGCTGTTGCAGTAGTCCAGCCTAGAGAGAACCAGGGCTCTGGAGACAGTGAGCTTCTGTGGGAAAGTGAGAAAAGGAAGAATACCTCTGAGGAAGTGCATCTGGTAGTGGGCTTTCTTGACAAGGTCCGGGATGTGAGGAAAGAAGGATAGAGTGCAGTTGAAGGTGGCACCAGGGTTTCTAGCCTCACAGGAAGAAGGAAGAGGGCCCAAGGAGGGCGGCCAGAGAGAGAGAGGGAAAGTGGGAGAAGGGTCCTAATGAGAAGGATTCACGTCTTACTGTCATTAAAGCAGAGATCGTTGGAGGTGCACCAATACTGAATTGAGGATAGACAGTCAGGAATGAGCGAGAGAGGTGAGGAGAGTGAGGGGAGCCTGAAAGAGAGCTGAGTGTCATCCGCATAACACTGAAAGTTAGAGAAGGTAGAGATCAGGTAGGCCAAGGGGGCCAAGTACACATTGAAGAGCCAGGTTGAGAGGGTATAACCCTGGGGAACACCACATGTGGAGAGAGGGTGGTGGAGAAAAAGGACGGTCGGTCCAGGAGGAAGAAGGTCAACCACTCCAGGGCCTGATCCGTGATGCCCAGGTTCTCACAAAGTCGTTTGATCAGGATGGCGTGATTGACTGTGTCAAAAGCAGAGGACAGGTCAAGGACAACGATGACAGAAGGAAGGCTAGAATCAAGATTAGTGAACAGATCTTCACAGGTGTTCAAGAGAGCAGTTTCCGTGCCTCTCGTTGCTCTTGGTCATCCCTCAAACGCCAGGCTTTAGTAGACCCCATTTTCAGGTCTTATTTCCACACACAGTGGACTGATACACCAGACTCCTGTTACTTGGTACCCAGCCACTAGACCCAAAAAAAACAACCTAATTCACTCTTCTTGGTCTTAGTGATTGTGGTGACATCTCCACGCAGAACATATTAGGTGTCTTATGTGTATCAACTTGTAATATATGCATTCTCCATACACAATAAGCCTCATTACGAGAAAGGACGTAATGAAAAAAGGAAGGCGGAATGGTAATAGCAGCATCGTTAATGGGTCCGGGTCTCACGACCCGACAACCCGCCAATACCCGTACCGTGCCCCCTCATACCGGCATGGGCACGTACACATGCCCCTTTGGGGAGCAAATACCGGCATGCCAGTAATTGGAGGACAGCACAACCCACGCGGGCATGCAAATACCGGCAACCCGAAGGCGGTAATCAGGGGCTGCATGATGGCGGCTATACAGGCATCACGGACCACCCGTAAACAGCCATCAGCAATCAAGCCAACTGCCACAGGTGCAGACAATCACCACAGGTGGACTCAATGGAGTCTGGCCCAGTATAAAAGGAGTACATTCACGCACCACACCCCTTCCTACACCAAAATGCTACCACTAGCTGTTGCAATCATGGCGCTGGAGGACATGCCTATACTGCTACAACTACAGCAACAACAGCAACTACAACAACAACTACAGCAGCAACAACAGGCAGCACAGAGGAGACGCAGGAGGAGAAGGAGGGTGAGACAGGCCCAGAAATTATCACCAGTGCAGCCAGTAGTTCCTCGTAGGCAGCCGCCAATCCCTCGCATCAGACCCAGTCCATTCAATCTAACCCCTGAGCAGATCCACACCCTGTACCGGTTGGACCGGGACACCATAACCACCATAGTGGACATAATACACAACAACATTGTCAGCCTGATAGAAATACGCACTGCCATTCCCCCGCTACTAAAGGTGATGTCTGTGCTCCACTTCCTGGCCACAGGCACCTACCAGCACACAGTGGGCCAGCTCCATGGCATTTCACAACCACTATTTTCACGCATGCTGAACCAAGTGCTGTAGGCCTTCCTGAAGTACGCTAGCACCCACATATCCCTACCACGGACTGCCCAGGAGCTAGCCAACACCAAAGTAGGCTTCCATGCACTGGCAGGCATGCCCAATTGTGTTGGTGCCCTGGACTGCACCCATGTAGAATTGGTAGTCCCCCATGCCGTAGAGGCAGTGTACCGCAATCGCAAGCTATATCACTCCATCAATGTGCAGATGGTATGTGACTCCAGCAAGATCATCACACATTGCTGCGCCCGATTTCCCGGATCAACACTTTATGCCATGGTGCTGCATAACTTCACGCTACCCCGTCACATGGAGCGACATGCTGTACCACGTGCCTGGCTGCTTGGTGAGTTGCCTGACTGGCCCATGGCAGTGCATCGGGGTAGTGATGTGTTGGGATGCATACTCCACCTGGGTGGGAATGGGGGGGGATGCATACTCCACCTGGGTGGGAATGGGGGGGATGCATACTCCACCTGGGTGGGAATGGACGGTGAGTGGAGAATGCACGCAGAGCTAACGACACCTGACCTGAACCTCCCAACCCCAACATGACACATCATTGGCACACATCTGACCATTTACGCACATCAATGACCACATGTAAGATGCACAACCTGCCCAACGTGTGTATGTCAAGCAATGCATGACTAAACAGGATCGCAACTGTGCCAATGTGGCTAGTGTGACCCTGCACAGTGTAGTATACACAGCATAAATGGGAAGCTAAACATTGTCGTACAACCACAGTACATCCGCCTCAGCATGCATTATTTCACCCTGCATCATCTATTGAAGGCCATCCAGACTACCACACCTCATAGCAGTATAGAATGCATCTAGATAATATTTGTGCATACGTACAGGGACAAGTGCATGTCCACACCAAATAGCTGCGGGCATGACTGAATCCTGAAGGTGGCAGCTCAGAGTGACACACACCTATTTGTATTTGCTTGAAGGTGATGGAGGATATCCCTTGAAGCCGTGGCTACTGACCCCTGAGCGGAACCCGCGGAACAGCCATGAAGAGGAGTACAATCGAGTTCACACCTGTACCTGTGTTGTGATTGAGCAGACCTTTGGCCTGTTGAAGGTGCGGTTCCGCTGCCTAAGCAGGTCTGGTGGAGCACTCCTTTATAGGCCTGAGAAGGTGGCAAAGATCACCATGGCCTGTGTCATGCTGCACAACATGTGCGTCCGGAGAAATGTACCACTGCCACCTGACATTGACATGCATGCACCGGGTGAGAATGATGAGGATGGAGACGGAGGTGAAGCAGCACCCCTGCTTTCAGGTGCAAAGACTATCGAGAGCACATACTTGTTTCAGGATAGGAAACTCATTGTGTATATATTTTTTACACAGTTATCGTGATTTGTATGCCTTATTAGAAGTAATTTTTCTTTTTTCATATGGTAAATAGTGCAAGTAGGTACTAGCTCTTCGAACTAATAGACGTTTGTGGTTGTAATAATCTCTTTATATTTGAATGGTACTGTGCACTCACTGTGGTTACTTTCATGACAATTGAATGAAGCTAAGATAGTGATGAAATCTAGGTAGAATTTGATCAGATAGCTATGCCATTCAAAGTCAGACCCATGTGCTTCTTAAAATACATAGGAATTGCCAAGTGGTCTGGTTATTGTATTCCCCCATATACTGTAGTAGATAATTGGATAAGAGCAAACAATGGAAAGGCACTGAGAGAATGTCCTTTTCCAGTGACTCTGGTAGAGTTTCAGAAGATCAATGTTTGATACAATGAAACAGTGTCTGGCTTCTCACAATGGAACTCTCTTCTGTATTCATGCGCACGCCGTTCCGAGCATGCAGTGCCGTGTACAGAGAAGCAATTGTTTTACTAATTCAATTGCGAACACTGCAAATGTTCAAGGTCGCATACTCGTGTATGTCAGCAAGTAAAACGTCTCCTTGCTCACTCCATCGCCCTGGCAAGCGCATGCAGTGAGGTTTCTCACGTTCCCAATTCTGTAAAGTTTGCCAGTGGGAAGTGTCATGGACTCTCTGTGCTCACTTCTGTTGTAGTCGTTTTGCCTTCAAGGGATTCTGATGGCAAACAGGTAGTAAGCCCAGCAAAAGATGACATGTACCAGCCTTGGTAGTGTACGGTATCCATGTCATGTTATCACATCTTTATACTGGGCCAATTCATCCCAATTATCATATGAAATAAAGGCCCAAGTCTGTCATTTGGGGGACCACTACATGCAGAGCCAATGCTTAGGATGTAATATACCCTCAAATGTACCTTATCATGATACTTCTCGTGACTGAGGATTGCTCTGGTCGTTGGCTAGAAGGCCACACATTGGGCTCTTTTTTAAGCTCAAGAACTCCGAGGTTGCTTGCCCTATATCGATAATGTGCAGTTCCGGATTAAACCCTGTGGAGGCCCCTATTGTAATTGGTTATTTGTAACGCGCTTTATACCCAGAGGTTTCTAAGCACGGACCTGGGATTCGAACAGGTGTTGCTCCGCATCGTCTTGCTTCCAAGACTAGAGCATTGCCCTTCAGCCATCCTTCCCTCCCTAGGTAGTCGAAATGTTGCTGCCCCTCCCCCCTGGCAAATTATCTGCGCTGCTTTATTTTCGTGCTTTGTCGAAGGGGCTTCTAAAAGGAGTGGGACCCATAGGCGGGGCCTACTTGGCCTAATGGGTAATTGGGCACTGATTGTATACTGCCTGCAGGTTACTTTATTTTTTATAATACATGTCCAGCTACTCACACACTTCAAGACATAACTACATATCATTAAATTGTTTTCAATTTTGAATTTGAATTGCGTCTACAATTAGCCATAGCATTATTAGTACAGATTGTAAAAGCCAGACTTTGAAAATGAGCATGTACCTTATTGCAGTTCAGTGGTTATACTGTGCTCTTTTTTGCTGTCACAACGAATCTGTAACAAAAATATTGTTCAAGGATATTCATACAGGTATTTTTGTATTTTGTCATATAAGGGTATATGTCGTTGCGGCAAAATTGAATTTACACACATCCACACATTTCAAAAAAGGTAGCAGGCGCTCCTCTCCAGAAAGAACATGGCATGATAAACTATTCTGAGATGAGAGTTTGCAACACACGCTTTTTGCTCACTGTACCTTTCACAGATGGGAAATATCCATTTGCATATCTGTCTTTGTCCAGTCCACATGGGCAGTCCAGCACCGACATGCTATGGCAATTCCTCTCTGAACAAGAGTACTAACAGCAACCCCATACACGTGTTTCAGCCTTGTTGGGCCTCATCAGTGAGGTGAAGCTGTGCTTCTCTGAGCACAATGAGCAGGGAGTCCACGTCTGGTTGCCCCCAGGTAACTTAGGGCGACCAACCCCAAGTTCCTTGCAAATATTTCAAAAAAGGTAGCAGGCGCTCCTCTCCAGGAAGAACATGGCATGATAACCTGTTCTGAGATGAGAGTTTGCAGCACACGCTTTTTTGCTCACTGTACCTTTCACAGATGGGAAATAACCATTTGCATATCAGTCTTTGTACCGCCACATGGGCAGTCGAGCACCGAAATGCTATGGCAATTCCTCTCTAAACAAGAGTACCAACAGCAACCCCATAGCCGAAACATGTGGAAAGGGCTGTACATGTTGTGACAGGTGTTGGGGTTCCCCCCTGTGGTGTGGGCTGCCTGCGGGTCATGGTCAGGGGTGTTGGGTGGTCCCCTGTGGTGTGGGCTGCCTGCAGGTCATGGTCAGGTGTGATGGGTGATCCCCTGTGGTGTGGGCTGCCTGCGGGTCATGGTCAGAGTTGATGGGCTGCCTGCGGGGCATGGTCAGGAGTGTTGGGTGTTCCCCTGTGGTGTGGGCTGCCTGCGGGTCATGGTCACGGGTGATGGGCTGCCTGCGAGTCATGGCTATGGGTGTTGGGTATATCCCTGTGGTATGGGCTGCCTGCGGGTCATGGGTGTTGCGTGGTCCCCTGTGGTGTGGGCTGCCTGCACAAAGTGTACGCAGCTCTTCACCATGTGGGTGCATGAATCAGGGCGTACGCGAGTGCGTTTTTCACGCGATTAGGCTGGCGCGATCGGGATACGTGTATTCTGGGGTACGCAAGTGCGCTTTTCACGTGATGTAGCTGGCGCAAACGGGTTATGTGTATTCTGGGGTATACAAGTGCGCTTTTCACGCGATTGGGCTTGCGTGAGCGAGGGAGCGTGTATTCTGGGGTACGCGAGTGCGCTTTTCACACGATTTGGCTGGCGCAAGCGGGGTACGTTTATCCCGGGGTACGCGAGCGCGCTATTCACGCGATTTGGCTGGCCTGAGCGGGGTACATGTATTGCGGGGTACGCGAGTGTGCCTTTCACACAATTTGGCGGGTACGTGTATTCCGGGATACACAAGTGTGCTTTTCACGCAATTTGGCTGTGGGGTGGCCCCTCCCCACCTCCCCATGACCCGCAGGTAGCCCACACCACAGGGGACCCCACTTTCACACCTGACCATGCCCCGCAGGCCGCCCATCACCCCTGAGCATGACCCGCCGGCAGCCCACACCACAGGGGACCATCCATCACCCCTGACCATGCCCCGCAGGCAGTCCACACCACAGGGGATCCCCCATCATCCCTGACCATGCCCCGCAGGCAGCCCATCACCCCTGACCATGACCCGCAGGCAGCCCACACCACAGGGGAACACCCAGCACCCCTGACCATGCCCCGCAGGCAGCCCATCACCCCAACCATGCCCCGCAAGCAGCCCATCACCCCTGACCATGCCCCACAGGCAGCCCACACCACAGGGGACCACCCATCACCCCTGACCATGCCCCGCAGCAGCCCACACTCCAGGGGACCCCCCATTACCCCTGACCATGACCCGCAGGCAGCCCACACCACAGGGGAACACCCAACACCCCTGACCATGCCCCGCAGGCAGCCCATCACCCGTGACCATGCCCCGCAGACAGCCCACACCACAGGGGAACACCCATCACCCACCCATGACCATGCCCCACAGGCAGCCCACATGGCATCATGCACCTGTGAGCCCCGACTCATGTCCCCCCACCAGTGACGGGCACCTGCCAGCAGGCCCGACTCATGTCCACCCAACCAACACATTGTCACAACATACTTGCATGTAGCAAATGTCCACCCAAATGCCACCCTATGCTGCCCCCCCAACCCCCACAGTGCAACTCCACGCCTATCCATAGTGCACACTTCCCAGTACAGGCCCCATGGCATGTCATTCACAGAAGCACACATGCATGCACCCAAAGACATGCGCAACATGACTGAGGCAATGACGACTGACACATGCACCAAACAAATGAGAGCAGATAACAGAAATATGTGAACTGATGAAACTGTATTAAAAAATGTCAATCAACCAAACGAAAAGCAACCATGTCAAGGAAAAATAAATGAATGTGAACATAACTGAAATGAAAAATCCCAAAAAAGTGAGATCCCCAAAAAAATAAAAATCCTCCAAGTGGTCCATGTCCACAAACAAAAAAATCTTAATCCAAAGGGTAAAAAAAGAAAAAACCATTCCAACATGGGTGTGAAAAACAAAAAAATTAAAATCTGCAGTTCCTTTATCATTTACAATGAAAGTACTTAGGGTCCATGATCCCAAAACCAAACGAAACCTAGTAAGAACCCTAAAAAAATACAACTATCTACAAAAAGTGGAGCAATGTCCATCGACTTCAAAATAAAAATAAAACAAAAGGAAACATAATCCTAATAAACTATATACAATGGCGGCGGGCTAGTCCTACGGCTCACCTTCCTTCCCAAGAGTCTTGGCCAGGGCATCACTGAACCCTGAGTCTATGGCCCTGAGGTGGGACTGGGCCCTGTCCTCGAGGGCTCGCAGGGACGCTGCCATGCTTTCCTCCAACCCCCTGCGAGTCTCCACGAGGAACTATGCCCGCCTCAAGGCTTGCCGCATGGAGTTCTCCGCCCTGACCATGGTGAGCCATGCCCTCTCTGCCCGCCGCCGCTCTGCACCTATCTTCTGGCCCAACCACTGCCTCAAGGAAGACACAATTTGTCCAGGGTCCTCCTGCCCTTCGACCGATGCCTGCCCCTGTGATGTAGTCAGCCCGAGTCATGACGCCTCCCACATCGAGCCTGCTACTACCTTAATGCCATTTGCCTGTGCCACCACGACTGCCTCCGGGAAGATGGCAACACCAAAGGCCGTCGTGCACGTGCCCTGCTTGATGGTGCCTGCACAACCTCCATTGCCAGGGGTACAGTTGCTTGGGTGACCACCTCTGCTGGACCTCCGACTCCCGACTGTGGCAGGGATGGGATCTCCACCAGCCTGGCCGTGGTGGCTTGGGCAGGTCCACAGGGGGTCCTGGTGGCATGTGGGCCGGAAGACGGCATGAAGTACGACTGGCGCATAGTGTGTAAAGAGGTGGAGAGGGTCCCAATAGCGCCCAGCACATGGTGGAAACCCCCGACAATGAACCCTCCTAACCGGTTCATGTTGGGACACACCTGTTCGTGATGACGTGCGTGGTCCCCCCAGGAAGCGCGCACATCATCACGAATCGAGCGTGTGCGCAAAGCAATACCGATTAGGATAGGCTCAACCCCTCAGCCCCTCCTGCTCCCAGCACTTGCCCTTGGGCACCCACTTGCCTGTGTTCCTCACAGGGCTGCACTTCTCGGCAGATGACCATTATTTCTATGCAACATTTGCCTAGTGTGAGTGTATGGTATAAGGGTGCGCACTTAAATGTATGGGTGTGTGCCTAGGTGTGTGTGCCTGTATGGTGAAAGGATGCACCCTTGTATGGGTGGCTGCCTGGGTGTGCCTGTATGGTGAAAGAGTGCACACCTAAATGTATGGATGGCTGGGTGTGCGTGTGTATATATGGTGAATGGTGTGTGTGCTTCTGTTCAAGGGCGCAACAAGACCTACATTTCATGGGGAAAACCCTTCAAATGTTGGGAGAGGCGCTAACTTCACGTGCGGTAGGGGAGGAGGAAACGTATTTCTTTGGGCACATTTAACTTCTTTACGCATTTTAATGAGACTATTCTAGTGCAGCTTCAATGTTACAAGCAGTTAACTGTCTCCTTTAAGAATGAAAGCACCCACTTATGGACTGCTATGAGAATGACCGATCTCCTGTTCCCTCTCTACCCTTCCAATCACTTCCCTGGCATGCAAGTACTAAACCCACAACATGATTTCAATTGCCTAAAAAATGTGGTATTTGAATGCAGGTACTAACAGTGAAATGCTGTATGTTAGTAATTGCTGTGCCGGGCCCTTGTTAACAGCGAAACCGAGGTGCCGTTTAACATCTGTGTCCTTTTCTGTCCGGCAACTGCTCTGTAGATCAGCCTGGTCGAGTCAACATAGCCCACAATTTCAGGGAGGGGGAGCGCTGAAGCCCAGTCAGCTCAATGGTGTTAGCGCCACTACTTGTGTTTAATGCCTTGATTACTTATTGGTAATCTTCATTACTCATAGCCCTATTCTTCCTCATCCCAGTACTTGTGTATGAGGCAGTACTTGTGCACTCTGCCACATACACAAGTACTGGGATGAGGTAGAGGTACATAGAGGTAATGCCTGACTTCGCTACCTGTAATTTCATTACTCCTAGTCCCACTCTTCCTCATCCCAGTACTTACCTATGAGGCAAGGAGCCTCAAAGTAAGCACTTTGACAAAGAAGAGGGACGTGGTAGTAATTCTGGGCCAAGGAGCTGATTTTGGAGGTTGGGGCAGGGGATGGGAGGAGGGGCGGGATTGTGCAATAAGTCATAATGGTCGTCCATGTCCAGGCTAAGCAGGCATGAAATGTTGTATTAGTGGCTAGAGAGGCATTTTGGTGCAGCCAGTCTAGTCATTCCCCAGTTTGGCATGACTTTATATTTAACTGGGCATTTCTGATAAAGCAGTACTGCTAAGTGTAATTACCTGGCTAGACGGTAAAATATGTACCCACAAAAGCACGGTTTGGCTAAATATTACTTCATATTAGTCAGCTCATATGCAATAATTACAAGTTCATTGGGTACTGTTTGCATAATATATCCATTCAAACTGTTTTTTTTAAATGCAACATCTTATACAAGAATTAGTAAGACATTGGGCCTCATTACGAGTAGCGCAGTAAAAACGGGATCATTACCGGCATGGAGGTACGAGCGGGTCCGTGCTCGTTTGACGCCGCTAATAGCGGGTGATTACCAGTGCACAAGCACGCGCGAACCCCCATGCCGGTAATGGCCATACAGGTATGCCGCTAAAGGCCCTCCAACCCCACGATAGCGCCATCACGGGACCCGCCGATACCACCTCCGCCTAGGAGGAACCCCTTAATACCGACCCGGTAATAACAACATGCTAATACCAGGCTCGTAATACCGGACCCGGAAGAAACGTCATCGCGTCGGAACGGGAAATGCACCGGTGGCCATCTTTAAAAACACAATCCATTGCAGTCCTCCCAAACCAACTGTTGTTTACAGGAGAGACCAGTGCCAATACTTACACCATGTCCAAGGCAACCCGGAAGACTACCCCCCGCCTGCGGAAAAAGCGCTTTTCTGATGCAGAATTGAACATGCTTGCGGACACCCTTGCAGCACATGCAGATGTGATAAAAGATCAGAACCTGAAGCGTGAGGTGCAGCAACGTAAGAAGGAGATCTGGAAGGAGGTAGCCCGCAAGGTCTCCGCTGTTGGAACCACCCTACAGACAGTGAAGGATTGCAATAAGAGGTGTGATGACCTCCGCCTCAGGGTCCGTAATATCCTTGCAAGCAACAGGGGGGAGGCCATGGCTACAGGCCAAACTGACCACCTGGGAGGAGACGGCAAGCACCTTCATCAATGCGGAGTCCATCGAGGGATGTGGGGAGATGGAGGCAGGTGCGGCAACATCAGCAGAAGGAGGTGAGTGACCCTGCAGATCCCTGTAGGGGAAACCATGATGTAGCACAAGTGATGTGGAAGAGAGTCTAGGCAAGGCAATGCATGTCCCAACCACCACATGAACATATTCAAGTCCAGATGGAGGGCTAAACCCTGCCACACTGAAATGCATGCTGAGTGCCAATCCCATTACCAACACACAGCCAACACACATGGACCGTGCCCATGTAATACATCACACAAACCCCAATACAACGGCATGCCACCTCCCATGCAGCAAATGCCAAAATGCCTCCTCATACTACCCTGTTTGACACACCTCTAAGACATGAATGCATGATTAATGAAATACTCCACAGCACCATAGAATGCATCTGGCACTGATGCCCTGTATCTCTTCTACTCCCCCAGGCACCGATGGAGAAGATGCCAGCCAGGATACCACCATGAGGGCATCCACGTCCCGGCCACAGAAAAGGGCAACCGACACCAGCACCTCCGGGGCAGCCTCGCAGCCCACACCTACAGCCAGTGTGCCTGACACTGTGGACACCCAGCTGCCAACACCTACAGCCAGTGCGCCTAACACTGTCGACACCCAGCTGCCAACACCTACAGCCAGTGCGCCTGACACTGTCGACACCCAGCTGCCCACACCTACACCAGTGGAAGGCAAGGCCCTAGAACCACTGGCCACCACCAAAGATGACTTGGAGGAGTATGTGGACCAGGAAGGAGTCACGCATGTGGCATGTCCACGTACCCCAAGCCCCGTGTCCACCCCCCTCCCCAAACTCAGCCCTCACCCACCTACACCAGTGCCAATCCCTGCCTGCACGATTCCGACCTGAGCCCCATCCCTGAGGACAGCACTGATTATGCAGGCCCCGTGACAGCACCCTCGACCACTGCTGCTCCCACCAACAGCCTTGAGGTACAGCTGGTGAGGGTGGAGGCTCGACAGGAGTCGATGTTGGACCTGCTGCGCCAATACATCGCGGATGGCGAGGACACCAGGCGGGAGATAGCCACCGCCATAGCGGGGACCACAGCCGCCATAACGGCCAACACAGCCGCAGTCAATGCCTCGGCAGTGCTGATGAGAGACTGTCTGGGGGCCATCACACAGGTACTGACATCCATCCTGCTGCACATGCAGCAGCAACAACTTGCAGCAGTCGTGGAAATCCCCACCGACTCCTCACCAGCCACCACACCTGCTTCCTCTGTCCCCACTTCCTCTGGACCCCCCAGCCCTGTGCGTCCTACGAGAAGGAGTGCGAGGCACACTGAAATGCTGCCCCCCGACAGCAAGAAGTCCCGCAAATAGTGTGGGAGTACTATGGGAGTGGCTCAAATGGTGTTGGGGATGAATGGGAGCATTAGGGGGAGTTCACTGGGGGGTTTTGGGAGTTTACTGGGGTGTTTGGGAGTTCACTCTGCGGAGTTTTGGGAGTTTACTGGGGGTTTGGGAGTCCACTGGGGGTTGAGGGGGGGTTGTCAAATTTTTGCAGTTTGAATCAATACACCCGTTGTATGAAAAAACATTCAATGCCTGGACAGTGTTCATTTCGTGTGTATCCATTTAATGTATGACGGTGTTCAGTGCCCAACTCCCAACATTCCCTGTATGCATGTCCACCTGGACCCAGTGTGTCACTGACACATGTCTATCAAAGTCCCTGTGGTTCAGAAGTATTCGTGAATCAGTGATTGGTGTACTGCAGGGCCATCCTGTGCATCACGTACTGGCACGTACACGACACTGAAGTGATTCCTCTTCTCCATGTACTAAACAAACGGAAACTGAACAAATCACATTGTGTATTTTTGTAGAAATCGAGTGCAATTCTGCAGATTTTGTGTGCATAAATCTTTGTACGAAGGACAAAGAAACAACAGATGTTCAAATGTTTCTTAATAGAGAGGCTGCCATGCCTGCAGCTCTTAGAGTACATTATGGGAATAAATGTGCGCCGAAAACGGGGCGCTTGCGTGCAAAAACGCACGCAAGCGCCCATTTTTCGATTCATGGAACACATTGTGCGTGGCTTACCTGAGACTTGCGTTGAATCCGCGTGGGTCCAACACGTCACTGCGACACTACGAACACCTTGCGCGAGACGCCCAGTGAAGGCGCACACCATCCAGCGCCCATACCTAAAAAGGGGGCGGAACACGTGGAATGGGGAACAACAAGTGTAAATGTGGGCGTTGCGTGGGAAGTACCAGAGTAAAATACTCGAAACGCCCACATGCGCGCTAATAACACGTATTCATGGAATTGAACTGGGCTCTCCTGCGCACGGGAAAAGACGCGCTAATCCGGAAACACGTCCGCCAAGCGAAAGCAGACGTAAGCGTCACTGCCCACCTAAAACAATGCATAAAAAGCAAGCGCGAACACAAACGCGCGTGTACAGCTACGATGAATGTACCATTACTCGCAGCAGTGATCGTGGGACACCGCAGGAGGAGGGGGATAGCCAGGCCCCGCATTTTATTACCCAGGACCAACCTTTTTGGGATGCCTGATGACCAGGTCTATGGCAGGTATAGGTTTCCACCTCATATCATCCTAGACCTGGTCACTGAGTGGGAGGATGACCTCACATCACCCACCCTGTGCTCCCAAGCACTGAGCCCCTTGGAAGAGTTGCTCAATGTACTGCATTTTTTGGCCACTGTGTCATTTCAGCGGACAACTGCCATAGTTGGGGGTGTTTCACGGGCGACACAGTTACGCTGCCTACACCAGGTGTTGGCAATCATGACTGCACACTCCTCAATCTGCAGGCACATATACATGCCCAGAACACCTGCAGAAAGGCAGGCTGTGGTCCAGGGCTTTTATGGGGTGGCACACTTCCCCAAAGTGCTGGGTGCCGTTGATTGCACCCATGTGGCCCTACGTCTACCTAGGGCCACAGAGCACATCTATCGCTATCGCAAGCACTGGCATTCCATCAACGTGCAGGTTGTATGTGATGCCAAGGAAATCATCACCTCTGTATATGCTAACCATCAGGGTCCACCCACGATAGTTTCATCTACAGAATGTCACCCCTACACCGGGCCCTGGAAGCTGGGAGGCATGGCAACACATGGCTCATTGGTGAGTACAAATGGCCCGCCAATTGCATGCATGCCTCACGCAGACTAAACCACATCACTGACAACCCATCTCACCTCCACAGAGGACAGTGCCTACCCTCTGAGCACCTACATGATGACGCCAATACGGAACCCCACCACACCACCCCAGGTAAGATACAACGCAGCCCATACTGCAACTAGGGCCATAGTGGAGCGAACATTCAGAGTGCTAAAGTCACACATTCACTCCCTTGACCACTCTGGTGGACAGCTACTATATGCACCAGCAGTAGTGTGCAGGATCATTGTGGCAGCATGCGTCCTGCACAATGTTGCAAAACGGCGGTGCGTACCAGTGGACATGGTAGGGCCCCCACATCCCCAAACACATGCACGGTGGCTACGCATGGGAGGGGAAGGGCTCGTGGTGAGGCTACACGTACAAAGCTTGTGGCACAATTGTTCACCTAAAATCCAACCCCTGCGGAGTGCACACAGCCCTGGCACATGCTAGGCCACAATCGATGGTGACAAAGGGACAAACACCTGTCCAACCCTTAGCACCCTGAGAATGTGGCCTCAGAAGTGCCACATTGTGTGCATTCCCTAGCACTAAAAGTAACACAATCTGGCGTGTACAAAAGGGACTCATGGAAGAAGGAGCTTCCAACCACCACCATGCTAAAGCAACCATCTGACTGCTGGTATGTCACCCAAACCCCTGCACAATTCATGTCACCTGTCTCTCACACAACGTTCCATGGCATGCAATTCCCAAGCAGAGAAACAAATGGCCAACACATAACACCACTGCCACAAAGTGACGAACAATCAATGGACCAAGTCCATGAATCAACCCACCATGTCAACTAAACCAATGTACACAGGAACAATTGCCCAGTACAACATGCCAGACACACAGCACCCAACAGTGAAGCCCTCCTCCCGTGACCAGACACAACTGCACTTGTGCTACAATGTGCAGCGACTTGCGCATGTCACCCTTGGACATATGTGTGTTCCAGACAACCAAACGAATCATCAAATTGTATACAGCCATAAGGCCAACACCAATGAAGACAGAAAAGCAAATAAATGAAGTTACCACACCAACAAAGTATGGGACTAAATGTACAAACCAAAAGGGACAAACAATCATGATTCCCACTAGGGGTGTATACACATGTTGGACTTGAGACTGCCCACAGATATCATGGAAGCCCATTGCCAATGTGTAAGTTACTTTCACACGATGCACTCCTTGCAAGCCCATGGAAAGGGGAAGCAGGAGGCGCACATGTATCTGGACCCCAAGGCACAAACAAGGAGGGTACCAACACAAGACAAGAGACAAGCCTGCATGGGTCCCGCTGGAAACCACAGTGAATGCCTTTGGATGCCACACAAAGCAACACACTGTCACATAAAATCACAATAGACAAAAAAAGAAGGAAAAAAAAGAGAAAAATCTAAATTGCCCATGTGGGACTTGGGGGGGAGGGGCACCCAGGAGGGAGGAGCTGCAGGGTGCACACCAACACCCACATGTGTGGATGATGTGTGAACAACAAAAAAACCTCCATGGGTTTATGGGCATACAGCTATCAGGGATCAGGAGACCTGTTGCTGCTGTCGTCATACTCTGGTGGTGCATCTGAATGTGGAAGTGGCACAGGAGGTACACCACGTATGGTCCTGGTCTGGTCCTCAATGGCAGTGGCCACGTGGGACTGAGATGCATGCAGCTGCAACCTGATGGCTCGGTGGTCTCCATGCAACACATCACGGGATGCACGCAGTTCCTCCGTGATGGCACGAGCCATCAGTTGCAACTGCGGTTCCGCTCGCCTACTGCTGGATGCATCAAGTGCAGACAGTATTGTCCTGAGGGGCCTATACTCCAACCTCAGGACTTCCCTTTGGGCCCGACCCTCTGCAGCCAAGGATGTGCGCAGATCCCTCAGGTCCGCCTGTCGGCTCCTGTTGCTGGCCAGCATGTTCAGCCTGTGTGAGCGGCATGTGGACCGCAAGGCCTGCTGCTGGTGCTCCACCTGTCTAGCCGGACGGATCATGAAATTGCAACCCTATCCATGCCCTGAGCCAACATTTCCTGTGAAGCAGCCTGTTGTCGTGCAACAGCATACATGGACTGCTCTCACACAGTAAAGTGAGTTGATGCACGGCCACCGTGTTGGCGGACCCCACACCCGCCCTGGTCAAGGAAACCTGGCCCTTCATGTGATGGTGCTGCCTGTGGCTGCAGGACTGCATCCCTCCCCTGATCAGCTGGCCCAGGAGTCAAGACTATGCAGCGTGGCCCTGCATCCGTAACAATCACAGATGGACGCACCAACACAGACTGGCCCTGTGAGGGGTTTCTCCCCCTTCAGATGCTTGCTCCATGCACTCACCTGCAACATCACAGAGGCATCCATGTCTGTTTCACCACTGGAGCCATAGGTATCTTCAGAGGCTGACCCAGACTGAGTCACGTCCAGGATGGCTTGCAAAACCAGTGGATTGTCATGGGCTACCACCACACGTCCTACACTGGTGGTTGGTCGTGGCTAAAAATCCTGTACCTCCTCCACCTCCTCCTCTGCTCCCAGTGCCTCATCACCTGCACATAGACAAAAAAACACGTGATTAGTCATGGAAACAGCGTAGACCATACACATAGCCACCACAATGTTGACATTCAAGACATCAACTTGCCCTGTCACAATCTCACACATGTACACAGTGTCAATGCAAGTGATGGACAGCATGAAAGAAGACATGGACATGTGTGGGAAGGGCAAAAACACATTTGGTGCATGGTGCTCAGCACCTGCTCCAAGCACCTGAATGGCATAGTCCATACACCAACATCCAGGATGCAAAGATACATATGCCACGTACCATAGCCTTGCATTGATCTTCTAAATGCAACAGATGTAACATGCATACCTCTGTCACAGAGCCATGAATGAGGGATGTGACATGACATGTAACACAAAAACTCCATACACACAAGTCCCACAAGGTGGCAAGATGCAAGGCTGCCGTGAAATGTTGAATGTGGACACACACATCCCATGAGTCCATGTCACATCGACACCAGTCAAGTAAAAATGCATGCTGCAGGTGATCCCAGTGGATGTAAGTGGGAGTGGCCCGCGCACCACAGGTGAACATCACACTAATCAAACACAACACACTGTCACACTAAGCAAACACAAAAAAGTGACAACCCATGGGAATGTAGCAGCCAGGTGGAAGTGGAAGTGCATACAGCATGTGTCAATAGCGTCTAGAAGGTTGTAGGTGTACATCCAACCTCCCCCGAGTATTGCGTATGGCGTGGATGCAGTGCATGTGTAAAACTGTCGGCTCAGAGGCCTGTGCCTGAGGGCAGAGTTTGGGCAGGTGATGACTAGTGCATTCCATCATTCATCGTGGACGTCAGCAGGGGTGAGGAGTAGTGAAAGCACAACACATGTCCCATCACCATAAGAGGGACCTGACCTGGAAAAGGATCACCTGCAGTCCAAATCAGGCACAGAGACCATACCAGAGGGAGGCCACTGCCAAAGAGAGACCCTCACCACCAACTGATTGCAATGTGAGAAGTGATTGACCCTGAGTGAACAGTGAAGGCATGATTAACAGTCCATAATAGGTAAGCCAATGCGGAAGATGGATTCGAAGTAACTGTGCCCACTGCTCCAAAATGTCCCTATGGACATTGCACCATGAAGGAAATCAATAGCCGTACCCTCTGTGACCCAATTCCAATATCACAGACCTATGGAGATGCAACACCTGCCCCCAAGACAAAAGAACAACCCACACAGTCCGAGGGTGTAACTGGAGGATTGAGCATGTGTGCAGATGTCCATTATCAGGGAGTGCAGCACATCGTGCATGTGCAGGCTGCAGGACAACAAGTACTTGTCAGACCACCATGACATGGTACTCCCATGGTAGTCATGTGAATGCATGCAGAACTGCCAGACAATCAACACACGGCCATGTTGCAACATACACATGTCCTTGACACACACCCAGCACCACTCACCAGGCATTGCCTCATAATTTGGAAGGTCCCCCATGCCCTGGATCAGCTCTGCATCAATCATCTGACTAGCGATGTCCTCATGTGAAGTGAGTACTTCTTCCTCCACTGCTGGTTCACCTCCAGTCACCAGAGTGGAGGAGTAGCTGGCACCCATCTTACCTTTGGCTCGGTGCCAGAGGTCATTCCAGTGCTTCATTGCCTCAGAAGCTGTGTGCCTCTCAATTCCCAGGGCGCTGATGCGATCGGCGACACACTGCCAGTGGGCCATACGCTGGGCGTGTGTATGAGTGCAACCTGCCCGACAAGCATGTCAGCCTTGTGTTCCCGCACGTAGACCAAGAGGATCTGGATCTCTGCATCACTGAAGCTCCTCTTCCTCAGCGCACGAGTCCCCTGTGCCATGGCTCGCGACTGAGCCTGTTTGCCTACTGCCCGGTTACCCTTCCTGCAGGGTTGTGCAGTCCCTGTGTGGCTGGAACCACTTGGGTCAGTAGGGGCTGGAACACTGGTGGCCGGGGCTGAGGCATCAGCCACTGATGCTGTTAGTGGTGGTGGCCCTGCAGGCATGTGTGCCTGTGTGCTGGTGGCAGGTCCCTGCACCACACGCCTCTTGGCCTTGGTAACATGGACATGTGCCCCTTGGTATCCCTGGGCCGGGGCCCGGACCACAACAGGCATGGCAGGAGGATCCTGAGCCTGGGTGGCCGGCGCTGCAGCTGCCCCTGCAGCTACCGAACCCTGGCTGATCATGCCAGCAGATGGAATAGCTGGCCCTGGTTTGCTGGAGCTGCTGCCAGGTCCCTGCACCAAATGCCTCTTGGCCTTGGTGACATGGACATGTGCCCCTTGGTCTCCCTGGGCCGGGACCAGGACCACAACAGGCATGGCAGGAGGACCCTGAGCCTGCGTGGCCGGCGCTGCATCTGCCACTGCAGCTACCGTACCCTGGCTGGTCATGCCAGCAGATGGAATAGCTGGCCCTGGTTTGCTGGCGCTGGTGGCAGGTGTCTGCACCACCCACCTCTTGGCCTTGGTGACATGGACATGTGCCCGTTGATCTCGCTGGGCCAGGGCCCAGTGAGATCAAAAGGCATGGCAGGAGGACCTTGAGCCTGGCTGGGTGGCCGGCGCTGCAGCTGCCCCTGCAGCTACCGGACCCTGGCTGGTCATGCCAGCAGATGGAATAGCTGGCCCTGGTTTGCGGGCGCTGGTGGCAGGTCCCTGCACCATACGCCTCTTGGTCTTGGTGACATGGACATGTGCACCTTGGTCTCTCTGGGCCGGGGCCGGGACCACAACAGGCATGTCAGCAGACAATTGACCTGGGCAATTGGAGTGAGTGGGCAGGGTACGTGATGTTAAACATACATGTGTGCCCAGCAAGAGTTATTGTGAACTCTGGTGGAAAATGGATGGATCGCACAACGCTCAGGCACCCCAAAAACAAAAAACAATGTGTACGCGACCCCTTTGTAGCCCATGCGTGATGAAAAAACATTCTGCAGTATGCTGTGGCCCTCACCAACACAAAAAAAGCATACGCAAGGAACAGGTAGGCTACTATGAGCCCAAAAATGGGGTACGCGACACACGGGGGCAACCACAGAATGAACAATGTGTGCACGACTCACCATCTGCCTCGTATAAAGAAAAAAAACACACACGCGGGTGCGCGGAGGCAACTCCCCCGCCAAAACAAGAAGTACGCAGAGTAGTGAACTATTGGTGTGCGAACCCACAAAGAAGTAAAGTTCACACATCCGTCCCCACAAAAAGCATGTACAGTGCACTGTTGTCCTACACAGAGCTTTATCCCATACTGAACAGCAATGCCCAACGTACAGAGAATGTCACGTAACTTACATGTTTAGGACCATTCCTCTGATTACACGCTAACGCGCTGTTTCCGCATATGCAGAGTCAATCTGTTTCCGGCTGGCCACGCGAAAGAACACGGAAGAACTACGCTCCTGCCTACAAGGCCATTTACCTGCCTACAACTGCCCCGAGCTGCCTCCTACAGCTATCTGCTGCTGCCAGCCCACTCTGTGTGCCTGCTGCCCACAAGCCCTGCATGTTGGTGCCTGCTCTGAAGCCATTGCCAGTGATCCTGTTGTTGTGACCATCTCTGCTGACCCTGAAGACTCCCGACTGCCATACCACCGCTCCACAGCCCAGCCCCTAGGACCACCTTGCCCACCCACACCTGCCATGTCCCACCCAACACCATCTGAGGCAAGTGGCAACTCCCTGGCAGAGAGGCAGAGGGCTGTCAGCTTCTCTTCCACAGAAGTTGGCATCCTGGTGGAGCAAGTCCTGGGGCATTATGATGCCCTCTTCCCTGGACCATCACGAGTCGACAAGGAAGGACAGCGTGATCTGGGCGGACATCGCGGGTGCCATCAACGCGGAGGGGGTGGCACCCCGCGACTACCGACATGTCCGTAAGCGCTGGGAAGACTTCAGGTCCAGGACCCTCAACAAGGCCCGGCACGTCCTCAAGGCTGGTGATGATCGAGCGAGACTCCGGGGCCGGTTGACCAACAATGAGATGCGGGTCCTGGAGCGCATCGACCCAGCGCTGTATGCCAAGGTCTTGGATTTGGTTCTCCGTCTGGAGTCGACTGGTAAGTGTTCATGTGTTCTTGTCCACCATAGTGCATGTGCATGTTGAGGTGTGGCTGGAGTGTGCACCTTGCCCTTATGTCTGCCATGCCTCCTGTACAGATGTCTGTGTGCATTTCCCTGACAGTGCTGCATGTGAGTCCATTCAGGCGTGTCCCACATCAATGGTGTCTGTGTTACAATGCATGATGAGCACCAGCATGTTACGAGGTGCACATGTTTGCATACCTGTGTCTGGACTGGGGCATGCGAGAGGTGTGACACAAGGGTGCTCAGGTCACCATCCTGGACATGCATGGTGTACATGTGCGTGTGTCTGAGTAGTGAGTATATGACTGGCCAACCCCATCGATGCATGAAACATGAGCATCTCAATGCGTGATTGACTCATGCGGCACAGTTGTCCCCAGTGCACTGTGATGGGAGGTGTACATGGCCTGATGCATGACTGTCAGGTGATGTGTGTGTGTGTGTGTGTGTGTATGTGATGTGCATGTACAATGATGCATGTGAGGTTCAGCCCCTCTTCTGATGTGCTCACAGTGCCTTGTACATGGATGTGAATGTTTGTTTCACATGGCATGCATATATGGGTATGTGTGTTGCTTACACTGACCTGTGTGTTGGGGAGGGTGATGATGGTTGTGACGTTTGGCATTGCCACTCATGTGCATTTGCATTGTGTCAAGCAGACATTTGTTCGGTACACTGATGTTTGTGTTCAATGTATCCCTATCCACAGCGACGACGGAGGAAGAGGGCGGAGTTGGCGCTGTGGAGCACCGCAGCAGGGATGCCTCACCAGGCACCGACGCAAGGCCCAGTTATCCTCCCAGGTTATGTCATCTTCCAGGAGCGAGGAGGCTGGTGCCGCGTCAGAGTCATCGGCTGCAGCTGGTGAGGGGAGGCCCAAGAGGGTGAAGTTGGTTGTGGGCTCCTCGGCAGTGGGAGGGACAGGTGAGACCACACAGGGGCAATCCGATGCGGAAGACAGTGGGGAGTCATCCAGGTTGGTGGTGGTGGAAGAGGAGGTGGAGACCACATCAGCCCAGCACATGGGGCCCGGTGGGGGTGATGAAGTAGGTGTCCCTGGTGCAGTCCAGGGTCAGGGGCCGGACGGCAGTGCAGGTCACCATGTAGGGGCTTGTGAGTGCTCCTGTTCAAGGAACTACGACTGTACCAGTGTGCACCTGCGGGCATGCCTCAGGCCGGACCCATCCGCAGGTGGCGATGTATCCACGGAAACGGATCTTCCACTACCTGCGGATGAGGCAATTTGTGACAGGGTTGAACCTCTGCTAGCCGGTATTGCGAGGCGTACATCCAGCATTCGTGAGGATGTGCAGGCTTCCAATCGGGGGCTTGCACATCATCACGATGAGGTCTGTCACCTCATAAACTGGCTAGCAGAGTTCATGGTCACGAATGTGCTACATGTGCTGGTCACTGCTGCAACCCCCTCCTCCT
Organism: Ambystoma mexicanum; assembly: GCF_040938575.1. Taxonomy (NCBI): domain Eukaryota; kingdom Metazoa; phylum Chordata; class Amphibia; order Caudata; family Ambystomatidae; genus Ambystoma; species Ambystoma mexicanum. The sequence goes on from NC_090940.1 coordinate 453,301,559, forward strand.
CTTCCTCCGCTGTGCGCCAGTCGTCCTCCCGGCCGTCTTCCGTCCCAGATGCCACAAGGGCCCTCTGTGTACCTGTCCCAAACCCAGCAGCCAGTCTGGTGGAGACCACATCCCTGCCGCAGTCGGAAGTCAAAGGACGATCATCAGAGGTGGTCACTGCAGCAACAGGACCAATGGCAATGGAGGAAGTGCAGGCACCAAGCAGCAGGGCACGTGCACGACAGCCCCGGGGGTTGTCATCATCCGGATGCTGTCCTGGAGGCGTAGGCACCAGGCTTTTTGGCGGCAGCAGGCTCGATGTAGGAGGCGACAGGACTCGGGGCCCTCAACATCAGAGGGGCAGGTATCGGCCATCAGGCAGGAGGGAAACGTGGACCTTAACACAAGGATGTGTTCCGTGTTGGAGCGAATGGGCCAGCACATCAGAGCAGAGCGGCAGCGGGCACAGGGGTCATGACTCACCAACGCCAGGGCAGAGAACACTCTGTGTTGGGCAGAGAGGCGGGCTGAGTTTCTCGAGGAGGCTCACAGGGAGTTTGAGAGGAGCACGTTCAAGTCCTTGCGGGCCCTCGAGGGGAGAGCACAGGCCTGCCTCAGGAAAATAGATGCAGAGTTCGATGATGACCTGGCCGAAACTCTTGGGGAAAATGGTGAGTCATAGGACTAGCCCGCTGCCTTTGTAAATAGTTCAATGGGAGTAGGTTTAATTTTTTTTGTTTTTATTTGGAGTTCATGGACTTTGCTCCACATCTTGTAAATAGTTATTTCTTTTTGGACTTGTTATGGATGTTGATTTATGTTTTGGGATCATGGACCCTGGAGCTTTGTATATAGTTGGAAGAATATTTCATTTTTTTACATTTTTGTTCACCATGGAGGAATGTTTTTTTAATGATTTCTGTTTACATTTTGAGACGCATCATTGGACATGGACTTTTTTTATTTTTTCATTTTTTACATCACATTTCTTTTTGTTTTCAGTTTGATTTTCATTTAGATTACATTCAGGTTGATTTTACTGGCTGTCTTTTAGTTAGTGTGAGTTTTATGATTCAATCCATTTTTATACCTTGAAATCCAAGTGGTGTCTGCTCTCAATGGTTTGGTGCATGTCTCACTCTTCATTGGCTCTGTTACATGTCCCGGCTGTTGAGCAATGTTGTTCATGTGTGTGCAAACATGCATGTGTGAATTCGTGATTCCCATGCCATGGGGCATGTACTGGGGAGCAGGAGCAATGGATGGGTGTTAAGGTGCACTGTGGTAGGGGCAGCGTCTGGTGGCATTTTAGTGGACATATGCTACATGATTGCATGTTAGGCCAATGTGTTGGGGGTACATGAGTCGGGGCCTGCCTGCAGGTTGCCGTCACTGCTGGGGGTGGGAGGACATGAGTCAGGGCCTGACGGCAGGTTGCTGTCACTACTGGGGATGAGGGGACCTGAGTCGGGGCCTGCCTGCAGGTTGCCGTCACTGCTGTGGGTGGGGGAACATGAGTCGGGGCCTTCCTGCAGGTTGCCGTCACTGCTGGGTGTGGGGGACATGAGTCAGGGCCTGCCTGCAGGTTGCTGTCACTGCTGGAGGTGAGGGGACACGAGTCGAGGCCTGCCTGCAGGTTGCCGTCACTGCTGGGGGTGGGGGCACATGAGTCGGGGCCTGCATGCAGGTTGCCGTCACTGCTGGGGGTGGGGGACATGAGTCGGGGCCTGCCTGCAGGGTATGGTCATGGGTGGGCTGCCTGCAGGGTATATTCACGGCTGATGGGGGGTCTCTTGTGGTGTGGGCTGCCTGCGGGGTATGGTCACGGGTAGGCTGCCTGCGGGTATATTCACGGCTGATGGGGGGTCTCTTGTGGGGTGGGATGCCTGCGGGGTATGGTCACGGCTGATGGGGGTGTCTCTTGTGGTGTGGGCTGACTGCACGGTATGGTCACGACTGATGGGGGGTCTCTTGTGGTGTGGGCTGCCTGCGGGGTATGGTCACCAGTGATGGGGCATCCCTTGTGGTGTGGACTGCCTGCGGGATATGGTCACGGGTGGGCTGCCTGTGGGGTATGGTCACGGCTGATGGGGGGTCTCTTGTGGGGTGGGCTGTCTGCGGGTATGGTCACAGCTGATGGGGGGTCTCTTGTCGTGTGGGCTGTTGTTACGCTCACCTGGCTCCCAGAGGGGCGTCGGTCGGACCCAGACAGCTGCGGTCTCCACCCACGTGATGTGTAGTGCAGCGATGACTGACTGGATCTGCCCTCCTAATCTTGTCTGCTTAACCTGTAGAAATATTCTCCTGCAAGTGGAGAGATAGATTTAGCCACTTGTGGATTCAAGTGATGGCACCCCCACAGTCCTCCCCAACTAATCACCTCCGAAATGCCCTCTCAGCAATCTCACCTTATATTCTTGAAAGATGAGCTCTCCATCCTGCGTGGATTTGCAGGGGCGCCTCGATTCCAGTTACTTCACTGGTTTGAAGGCTTGGGAGAGTTCCGGAGAGTATTGACTCTGAGGTTCCTGGTGAGGACCAGTAAGTATTAAGTTCATAGAGTTCAATATGTCCGATGTTCACTCTTGTTCCCCCCTTCCTTTCTTGTCTTGCAGCTGGCTCGTGAAAAGATGCTCTTGTGGCAGCTAGTGGCGCTCAGGTAAGAGTCTGTATTACCCGGCGCTGTCCGGTAAATGTTGCACGTGGAAAACGTGTTGTTTTGTCTCTCTTTACAGATGCGGCACGTGAAAATATGGAGAGTCACAAAAGGATGCCTCCGGTGGTAAATCAGGTAAGTCTATGGTGGTAAGAATTATATTTGTTGGTTCCCTCGGCTCACCTTGTGGTTTTCTTTTGTCTCCTAGGTGCCGAAGTTCGGCGAAGAAATGGTGGAGGCAGCGCCGACCCGAAGGATGCTGTGAAGACCGGTGAGTATGGCGCAGCACTGCAGCTGGAGGTGCGGCGCGTGCAGAAATGATGTTCTTTACAGGTCCGGAGACGAGATGGATCCAGAATCAGGTGTGGAATAGAAATAGATTTGTTTTCTAACCTTGTCCCTTTCTTTCCTCTTTGTTTTAGGAGCTCCGGATTCGAGGCGGGCATGGCAGAAGACTGGATGGAGGCTGCAGGCACGGTGAGCGTTACGCTGCTGGATGCAGAATAACGCGAAGCATGTGTTGCTGGTCAGGCGTGGTTTAAATAGCCTCAAAAGTAGTCCCCGGCAAGAAATCCCTAGAACCACACCCGAGTGAAAAAAAGTGCCTGTAGAAAAATAGTCCCTTTCAGGCTTCATGTTGGATTGGAGTCATTTGCAGCATGGTCTGCCTGAGGTAAGTAATGACTATGAGCCTGGCGCCTTAGGCGCCAGGACTGATTTCTACTATGAGCCTGGTGCCTTAGGCGCCAGAACTGAACCCAGATAGCCCCTAGCCGGGGCTGCTGATTTTTTACTAAATGTCTAGATACCTGCTCCCGGGGCTGATGGGCTTGGTCCGGATGCCTGAGGTTAGGCATCATGACAGCACTCCCCCCCAAGGCCCCTCCTAAAGTTGTTCTTCCCCTGGGCCCTGGTTTGTCTGGGAAGTGCCGATGGAATCTTTTCACCAACCGAGGTGCATGGATGTGGTCACTAGGTTTCCATGACCTTTCTTGTGTTCCGTAGCCCTTCCAATCGATTAAATAAAAAAGTTTTGATTTAACCATCTTGAAGTCCAGGATATTTTTTACCTCGAATTCAGGTTCTCCATCCATCAAGATGGGGTCGGGTGGTTTGGTTAATCTTGTTCCTGGTTGAACTGGTTTTAAAAGTGAAACATGAAAGACAGGATGAATGCGCATATTAGAGGGTAATTCCAATTTGACGGCTACCGGGTTGTTAATGGCCTTAATAGTGTAAGGTCCCAAATATCTAGGGTTAAAAGTCTGAGTTCCCTTCAGAGGTATGTGTTTTGTAGCCAGCCAAACTTGATCCCCAATCTGGTATTGTGGAGTTTCACTTCTATGTTGATCAGCATTTTTCTTATATTTCTCTTTTGCTTGTTTCAAATGTTCTGTTGCCTCTTTAAAGGCTTGTGTAATAGTAGAATGCAAATGACTAACTGCAGGCATTTCTAAATGCTGAGGCGAATCTAGTTCTGAGGTTCGAGGGTGATATCCATATATGGTATAAAAGGGGCTTTGTCCGGTTCCTGAATGTACATAGTTATTGTATGCACACTCGGAAATCCATAAAATATCTTTCCAATTACTTTCGGTCTGGTGTAGCATGCAACGTAGGTATTGTTCAAGGGTCTGGTTGGTCCTCTCCGTCTGTGGATGGTGATTGGTTGATAACCTAACATCGATTTGCGCTAGTTGACAGCATTTCTTCCAAAAATGTGAAATGAATTGACTACCTCGGTCAGAGACGAATATGGAAGGAAATCCGTGTATTCGAACAATGTTTTCGAGGAACTCCTTGGCCAGAATTGAAGCATAAGGTAATCCCTTTAGAGGAATAAAGTGGGTCATCTTGGAAAAAAGATCCAAGACTCCTGGGTAGGCTGGTCAGTCTTCTGGATGGTCCAGAGACACTTCCGAAGGCTTACATGCAGGAGATGGTGAAGATGCCGAGAATAGCTGTCCCCGCTATTCCAAGGGTCGAAGTACCAGTACAGGCCTTCTGGTTCGATCAGAGGTAGAAAGGGTTTCACAAGGCGACAGCAGTGCAGAGGAGCAGTCCTTCAGCGGGTCACCAGCGATTCCTCGGTTCAGCCTCGTGGTTGCAGGATACTTGGCTCCTGTATTCCTTTGTTCGTGAGAACTCAGGAGATCGACATGGTAGTGGCGTTTCCAACCCCCTCTTATCCACGGTTCCCTTCGCGCCAAAACGGAGGGGACCCAATGGGAGATCCGCTCATCAAACACTCACACCATACGTGGACCTATGACAGACCACGGTGGTCCCAGGCATTCACACCACACTAGACTCTCTGGCACCCAGGATGTGTATTGGGACCAGACATCCCAGCCCACATCCTGGAGGCACACACAAGGCCTGTAGAAGCCCGCGAAAGCATCTGTGTTTCGCAGGAAAGTACATGCCCAAATAAGGAAGGCCCCGGGTCGGCTCGACCTGGGGAAGGTGAAGGGGGCAAGACGGTCAGTGGACAGGACAAAGAGCCTCGTGGTCTGGCCATTTTGGGAGCCAGACCACCATTGTGGGCTAAGCACGAGAAACGCGCTTAAAAGCCAAAAGGAGCTCGAAAACACAAGAAACGATCGCTGCCACCATTCCCGTCCGTGATTCACTTGCACCGATCATTTACAATCCAAACAGAGTATCTAGGGCCTGTAGAAGACTAGAGACCCAAGAGAGCAGTAACTTAGCTTACAGTGCCCTCTTGTGTCATGTTGCACGAAAGCTGCAACATGATAAAGAAACTACGGAAAACAGCGTTTCCCGGTACTGACTGTCTTAAGGGCATGTCAGTTTCCCCGTAAGAATGGAGCGAAAGCCCAGAGGTGTGCGGCAGAAGGCTGCACTTCTCTGGCAAAGTCTAGATCATGGTGAAAACAACAGCAAAAAGTTTAGGGGTTGCCACATGGAAGGAAAATTACCCACAGTTAAGAAATCTTTCCTAACAGCAGCCTGTGCACAGATACTGGGCCCCAACTGGAGAAGAGAACCGGAAGCCCTTCCCATAGGAGGGGTTATGATCACGCACTTATTGGGGTGAGGACAACGATCTGTAGAACAAATGGAGTGGTGACTCACCCACTCATTATAAAAGACAAGAACGGAACACAGCAACTTGAAGGGGAGAAAGGAGGCTACGCCTTGGTGGCCATCAGACCATCACTAACCACAGTACTTGAACCAAAGGATTCCCAGTAACAACGGACAGCTAGCAAACAAGAAGCAGTGTCGGAGTCTGGTCTGCCCTGGGACGAGCTGGATGTAGAGGTGCATGTGGAGATTGCGGGAGTGAAACGTGCCACCCGACAAACGGAGACAGGTGAGCTGAGTAAACTCTTTTACTGTGGGACCCTATTATCTACCGGAAGCCCCTGTCACCGCTATATTAAAAGTCACACTGTAAACTGAATGGGTGAAAGGAGAATACAACTAGATGGCTCTGCACAGCCTCTGCAGGCAGTAATATCTCAACCAAGGGACACCTAACCACCTTGTTCATCCGGATAAATAAAGGGGTGGTGCCAGACTTGGGCTGGCCACGGCAAGGGATCTGTGGGGAGAAAGTTGGTGTGAAACAAGCTTATTAACGTGAAACCTGACCATCCGTGAAGACTCCCTGCCTCTGATACATAACCCCGGACTGCAAATTGTGGGCCTGATTTGGAGGGGCCATGAGGATTACAACAGGGGGACACTCATCAGTCATAAGAGACCCACACCCCAGGATAAGGAATCAAATACAACACAGTGAGTCCACATGATATATATCCCGAAAACAAAGTAGATGTCCAAGTCAGGCAAAGGGGGCAAACAACAGTCCAAATTACACTTCGACACGCACTCTCAAACTAGGAACAACACGACAATGGAAGACTCCCCGGAGGCACGAAATCAGGTGGTGCCCCAAGACCAGGCCGGGGCATTCCAGGATATTAAAGACATGTTTAACCAACTGCAAACCAGCACACAATCCCTAGATGGGACGATGGACACTATTACCTGTAAAGTCGATCACATGCAGGTTCGGCTGGACAAGCACACAGAGAGGTTGGATGAGGTAGAGGGCAGAGTGTCCAGTGTGGAAGACGGGTCAGCATCAGTGGCCAGAGACATGACACTTGTGAAACGGGACGTTGAAAGAACTTGCCGTAAACAGGAGTCGGTGGAGCAGAGGAATATGGAATCCCTCGTGGAGGAGATAATATGGGAAGCGCTGGGACCTTAGGAGTTTTCAGCGGTATATATAGTGGAAAGAGCACAACAGAGACCCAGTGGGAGGAGACATATCCGAGGGGCACCACCGCGCCTGATTATAGCCTGCATGTTAAACTATCGTGACAAGGACACTTCTCTCTGCAAAGCTCGAGAAAAAGGTACGGTGACCTACAAAGGGGGTGCGATTAAGCTCTTCCCAGACTTCTCGAACAAAGTACAAGCTTCTAGGAGGACATACACAGAAGTCAAGAAGCAACTACGAGATAGAGCATGAGGGGCAGGCAGTCTTCTTCAACACCCCTAGAGGAGGCCAACGCTGTTCTGAAGCTACAACCTATGAATCCCAGGCAACAAGGAAACAATGGGTGAAAAGGGTAAACTAATGCATGGTGAAACATATCCTTTACTGCTGCACGGCACTTGAATCCAGTTGGGACTAGAATCGAGATTCCCGGGTTGTAACCACGAAATTAAGAGGTGTGGTGGATGGCTGGACTCCTGGCTACCCTCATGTGAAAGCTCAAGTTTTGTGCACAAGATGGGATGGGGAAACTGCTGATGAGTTGGGGTGATCAGCAGGGTGGGGGCACCAGGGAGTCGACAAGTTGGGAGTGAGAGGGGGAAATTGGGGAGGGGGCGCACAGAATACTAACAAATTGGGGTTGTCGGTGGGGGGAGAAGCTGATGAATTGGGGTTGTTGGTGGGAGTAGGGGAGGGGGGTAAGCCTAATACGAGTACTATACCACATACATGGTGTGCGGTACAAATGAAAGAAGGTGGGAGGGACAAAAGGTCTGAGAGCTCAAACTCCTGGAGATGCCCATACTCTACCAATGATCAATGGCAACACTTAGGTTTATCACCGGGAATGACAGGGGGTTAAACTGCCCATCAAAATGTCGGAAGGTCTTGCTGTACATGCAGTGGCATCAGGCGGGGATTGCATTTTTCCAAGAGACTCATTTAACGCCGGAAGTGGAGGCTAAACTTGGGAAGAGCTGGGGCTGCCACAGATAATTCTTGTCATATTCCTCATATGCAAGGGAGTGAGCACCCTCATACACAGCACTGTTGGGTTTCGTCAGACCAATATTGTCAAAGACAGGGAGTGCAGGGCTCTTGTGGTGCAGAGCACTATTCAGGGAAAATCTTTCACTTTAACTATTACGACCCAAATCAGGATACGGTAGATACTCTGGATTGGATAGAACAGCAGTTGGGGAAGTTACCGACAGGGGAGATCATTTGGGCAGGCGACTTCAATGCAGTCATTAGCCCTGCACATCATCGAACTGGGCATAGCCACCGTACCGGGGGAAGAGGGACAAGTAGACTACAGGGCATGGGTCTCACGTGGGAGGTGGAAGATATCTGGAGGGTTAGAAACCAAAATAAGCAACAATATACGTGCCACTCTACGCCCCACAATTGGGCATTATGGCTAGATTATTTTTTGGTATCACAGTCATTGCTAGAACGAGTAAGGGAGATAGATATCCTCGCTCGCACGCTGTCAGACCATGCCCCTTAACTACTGACCATTGAGCTGTCAGGCCGGGTGAAGGAGAAACTTCCCTGGCGATTCAAAAGTGAGAGTCTTACAGACACAGGGCCTCATTACAACCCTGGTGGAATGGGTTAAACGGCGCCGTAAAAGGCTGCTGCGCCGTTCAACCCGTTCCGCCACATTACGAGGTCCCCTCAAGGGACACGTTAAGCACGCCTGGGAAAACCAGGCGTGCATACCGGGTCCCGCGAGGGGAAGAGGGAGCAAACAACGGGCCATCTCGTAATGGCCCGTTGTTTACTCGCTCTCCCATTCCCATTCAGCCCTATGGGGGCTGAAATGGGAATGGGGATGAACCGTGTCCGTGTCCTCGAGTGAGGAATTACCGGGCCATCCGAACTCGGAATGGTCCGGTAAGTCCTCATTCCGAGGACACGGACACAGGTGCGGTTTTGCCGGCAGCCATGCCGCCAATAGCGGCATGGCTACCGGCATACCTCGTAATGAGGCCCTCAGTGTTTTGTGAGAGCTAAATAAGAGCTATAGATACCTTTTTCAAAATTAATGTGGGTTCAGTAAGATTTGCGGGGACACTTGGGGAATGCTTCAAGTGTGTGATCAGGGGGGAATGCATAGCCAAGGAATCAGGGATACTAAGGCAAATCAGAAGGGAACTGGCTGCTAAGGAACGCAATATACGAGCATTGCAAATGGCTGTGCCTACTCCAACAAACCAAGAACAAGTGGAGATCTTGCAGCAGTTGCAGGATTTCCAAGCATTGGCACTTACGGAGGCTAAATACATTGGTGGGCAGGTGGCGATACATCAGTTTGTGGAGGGACGGCCCCGGGAAAGGAGATTGTCAAGGGAAACTAAAATGGAGCATCCTAGAGGCAGAATTCCAGCGATAGCGGGTGATCAATGGGTGGATCGGTTTGAGGACGAGGAGAAAGTACGGCAGTTATTTGGATTTTACGATCAATTATACTCATCCCAAATCCATGCAGCCCAGGCCGAGATAGACAAGTATCTGGACCCTTTAGCTTTGCATTCGTGCACGGACGAACAAAGGGAGCTGTTGGGCCACCCACTGTCATTGGCGGAAGTAACAAATGCTATCAAATCCCTATCAAAAGGGAACCCGATGGGTTCACGTCAGAATTCTACAAACATTATGCTGACAACCTTGCCCCCCATTTTCTGGAGATGTTTCAACATAGGTTGGAAGAGGGACAACTGCCAGAATCCCTAGGGGAGGCAATGGTAGTGGTATTACTAAAGCCAGATAAGCCCTGTAATGATTGCCCCTCCTACCGCCCAATATCACTTATCGACATAGAGAACAAAATCTTAGCAAAAATCCTAGCACCTTGACTATATCCCATGAGGCAAACAATGGTGAGGATAGACCAGGCGGGCTTCATACCAGGGCGATCTACCTCATATGGGCTCAGGAGAATGTTTGGGTTGATTACAGCGGTACAACCAGAGGATTCAATAGTGGCAGCCCTACTTGATGCCACTAAAGCGTTTGATTTGGTTGAGTGGCCGTTCCTATTCTCCATGCTATGACGTATGGGGGTGGAGAAACAGTTTATAGCCATGGTCTCATTATTATACACACACCCGGTAGCCAAAATAAGGGTGAAATCCCAGCTAACACCGACTATAGCATTGGGAAGGGCGACAAGACAGGGGTGCCCCATGTCCACCTTGCTGTTCGCCCTGGCCGTAGAACCAATAGCGAAAAGAATGAGAGAAATGCACTTGCACCATGGAGTTCATCTGCATACCCACAGGGTAGTAATATCACTATACGCAGATGATATGGTGCTGTTAATCAAAGACCCTAATACTAACCTAGACCCAATTATGCGGGATGTGGAGCAATTTGGGGATCTCTTGGGGCTAAAGGTAAATGACACGAAATCAGTCCTTTTCCCACTAACAGACGAGGTCGAGCGGTATCAAGATGGGTGGGAATTCCAATGGCATTTGGTTCAAACCCGCTACTTGGGGATCAACATAACTAGGGACAGTAAAGTATATAACAGCAAATATATGAGAGTCCTGGAACAGGCAAAGGATGCCATGTCCAGATGGAAGAAGCTCCCTCTTAATCTATACAGTAGGATATCAGTGATTGAAATGACGTTACCCCCCAGGTTTCTGTTTGTCTTTTTGAACGCCCCAATAGCGGTATCAGGGAAATATATCCAAGAACTGAAATCAGCTGTACTACAGTTCCTATGGGCGGGTAAACAAGCCAGGTTCTCCTGGGACAAGCTGGAAGCGCCTATACAGGCGGGGGGCTTGGCACTACCCAAATTGTCTATTCCCCTATACTCCCTGTAATCCACATTCTGGGGATCCCTATCACGAGCGAGGCAGGGTTTGTGGCCCTGATGAAGAGATTGGGAGTGACACACTTTGGGGAACTATTCCCCAACGGGATGTTTATAACACTGGACATGCTGAAGGAGAAAGGGGAACTATCAGCCCTGAATATAGTATTATATTACAGATTGAAGGAAACCCTGTTCCAATTGTTAACTATCTTCCCAGAGCAGCCACAGGTCTCCCGCATACTAGATAGACTGCTTCAGGGAGGGCTAAGTAGCAGGGTAACATCTGGATTGAATGCTATGAGCCTCAACTCTGGGGAGGCGGTGAGAGCCTCGCCTCAGAGAATATGCGAGGGGACTCTAAGACAGGAGATCTCAGAAGAAATGTGGAAATATTGTTGTGACATGACTTAAAAGGGGGCCATCAATGCAAGGTTTAAACTAATTCACTTAAAATACTTACATCAATTCCATTACATGCCAGCTAAACTGAAGGAATACTTCCCGGACGCTCCAAGTAGGTGCACCAGATGTAATAGTACGCTGGTGGACTGCCTCCACATGGCTTGGGGCTGTTCTGCCATATGACCATTTTGGGAACAGGTATTCGACACGATCAGTGGTATTAAAGGGCAGGAGAAAGATCCGGATCCGCTGACGGCTCTGCTAGGTTACACTAAAATGGTGCCCAAACATAATCGGAAACTTGTGGGGCTGCTCCTAATGCTGGGCAAGCGACAGGTAGCATTGCTGTGGGGGTGGGGTGGGGAACGGAGCCCAAAGATATCCCAATGGAGGGCGGATATTCTATATTGTAATGATATGGAAAGTGATGGGGGCCAATGACCCGTAACCGGTGTGGTGACAGAAGCATGTGGGACGATTACACACAATTCTTGATCAGACAATATGATGATGGAGAGACAGACCTCCACGCCTTAGCTTAAAACACAGACCGATGGGGAGAACAGGACACAAATGGACTATGTAAACAAACCCCCACAATGCAAAATCAGCATCTGCCTTTCAAGAATCTTGAGTCAAATCTAGCACTGTATGATATAAATATGATCCAGGGTATAACTAACAAAATTTATTACACGAAATGTGGGGTCTTACGGGGGGGGGGCGTGGGGAGTGTTGTGCATGTTGGCACATGGTGCCCGTTAAAATTTTAAATGGCAATAAAATGAAGTTTAAAAAATATGTCTTATGATATGGAAAACATAGAGCTTTTAGAATCATGATTTGTAAATGACAATCTGCACAATTTTGCCTCTTTTTACATTTTCAATTTAAAAACAAACAATAAAATGAGCTCTACGCATTTGGGGATTGACCCTTCGTCAGGCGCATATATCTGTGTGATGATTTCTACTTCTTAACATTTCGTGGTATATCTGGAGAATAAATGAAAGTAAGCATACAATAAGTAAGTGCCTAATGTATAAATCATAATGACACTTCTAAAGAATCTGCAATCTTGTCATTGAGGACTGACTCATTAATCACCTGGTTGAATTCATGTACATAAATGGGTCAATGATGTCTTCTCTTAATTTAGAGTCTGTTTGACCCACAGTGCTCAATGAGATGACTCCCACCTATTAATAGGTCAACACATAGTCTGCCTCAGTAAAGTATTATACATCTGTAGACCAGTATTGTAGAATTAATTAATGTACTTCTTATTAAAAAACATTGATGCAGTAAATGCACACCTTGTAAGGAAATGGAAGACACTTCTATGTCGTAACCGAAGGCTGCTGTGGTGATTCCATTATCCACATTCAGTGACAACCATAAAACAACATTCCACACATAGCTCTTCGAATCATCACATATCTTCACAGTGGTAACCCTAACTTTATTACCATCCATGTGTGGACATCGATATTCACACACATTATCACATTGGAGAGCTCCACATCATCATACACCATTCCTTTGTGGACTTTAATATCATGAGAAATATTCTACTTGGGGACTTTTATATAATCTCAGACCATCCTTGCAAAGACCTGAACATCATCAAACACTTTTTCTTGGAGGGACATCTATATCATCAAACGCCATAATCTTGGACATGTTTTGTCATGAAAGAGCTTCCATGTTCAGACTTCAATTTCATCATGTATCATCCTAATGGGACTACAGATTCATTACACACTATCACTGTAGGAACATTCATAATATCACACACTGGGCCTCATTATGAGTCACCCAGTATGGAAATAACGGTGGCGGTAAATCCGCCACCACCTTTGTTTCCATACCGGGTGATCTCAAGTCCTGCAGGCAGAGGTGTCATTGGCGCCAGGTCTGACCCGGCGGGTTTAGCACCACCCGCCTGCAGGCGGACGTGGAAACACCGGCACCATCACGAGATGGTGCCGGTGTTTCCACTTCCCCATTCCCATTGAGTCCAATGGGACTCAATGGGAATGGGGATTTACCGAATTCCGCCTCCGGAATTCCCGGGTCACCAGGGTCGTAATGCCCCAGTAATTCCGGGAATCACAGAGGCAGAATGGTAATATGAGTCTGGCGGCAACCTGCCGGAATTTCAGGCACGGTTACCGCCGGACTCGTAATGAGGCCCACTGTCTTTGTAATAACTTCCATAACATCAAACACCACACTTGCCAGAGTGTCAATATCATCAAACGTAATTCCTGAGGGGATTTCAATATCATCACACACAATCATTGCATGGACCTAAATATCATCAGACACCATCCCTGTGGGAACTTCCATATCATCAGAAACCATCCCTCTGTGTACTTCATTTCACTCAATGCCATACCCGTGGGGATATAAGTTGTCATAAAGACTTTGTTGAGTATGTTGTATATAGTATGAAAGCCAAGTGATAATTCAGTTAATTCACACAGTGATGTCAAGAATCTTTCAGCATAATCATACACCTTCTTGTGGATAATTTCAATTTAATCAAATACCATAGTTGTAGGATCTTCAAAAGCATTATGCACCATCTCTGTGGGAACATCAATATCATCACAGACCATAATGCTGAGGCTATCAATGTTATTACATGTCATCAACCTGAAGACGTCAATATAACTGCATATCGTGGAACCTTCCCTATAATGGCACATCATCCTCAGAGGGATATCAAAATGATAACCAATTATTTCTGTTGATAAATACCATCATGGCAAAATCACCATCTCTGTCTATTCAGGTACTTGTATGGGACTTCAGCACTGCTAAGGATGCTGGTATATTTTAGTTTGAATAAATTGAGCAATTTACAATACTAGCGGTATTGTTTAGGAAATATTACTATGGAAAGAGGTAGGCGTGATTGCCCATTCCAAAAATCATGTAATTACTTTTATGCAGATCTAGTATAGAGGTCAGTCAGAAAATGTGTTTTAGGATGATGTATATTGCTGTTCTTTTTATTTGTATGTTAATGTGATTTTTAGAGAGGAAGTGTTTTTGAAGATGCCTTTTTTAGACTGAGAAACATTTGAAAGAATAACATTGGATTCGCTTCTGCACATATTTAATGCAGTGAGTTAGCTGCGCACAGTCTCTCTCCTGTGACAGCGCATAGCATGTTCTCTGTGCAACCAGATACCATTTGTACTGGCCACAAAGTAATGGCAACCCTGTGTGGCACGTCCTGTTGGTTGTCAGTACCCGCACAGCCAAAAATGATTATTGAAACTCACATGATCGCCTCCCACATCAAGCAAAGCCTTTTGGAAACAAATACTGAAATTCCACAGGCCTTTGACATATCTACAAGGAAATGCTTTCCTAGGCCACAACTAAAACATGCTCATCCAACTGCAGCAAGGCCAGCCTTCTCTTACCTGCTTTACCGACACTACCCCAGTAACTGCCTGTGGTGTCATCAAACACTCATGTCACATGACAGGGGACATGGGGATACGGGAAGAGGAGGAGCGGGTGGCGGGAAGGAAAGGCATTCTGATTGTTGACTCTGAAGAATAAAGGTGTGTTAGAACCGCTCCCCACCTCCCGTATGTCACTGGTATTCATGCTTGAGGCCCGGTGGGAGAATATAGCAGGTCCACCTGAGATTCTACACTGGCGACGAGGCGCCTACGGACCGGGAAAGTTTGTGTCACACCGTGCTCGTGGATTTTGAGCAGAGAAACCACTGGCGCAACAGAACCACCAGCAAGGCGGAGGAAGTTTCCTGCCTAAGGTGAGAAGTGGGTTATAGAGCACTGCGGCTCCCCGCGGGTGGGCAGAGTGGCCCCCTTCTCACCCAACAACTCGGGGCAGTCGAGTGTCATCTCCTGCCGACAGCAACGTGGCACACAAGCGAGTCAGAGCATCGGCTCCCCGCAGGAGGGAGCGCGACCCTCACACGCAAAATCAGCACCGGGCAGTTGAGCAAGTCTCCTGCTGACGGCAACGCCTCCACGCGGGTTGGAGCACCAGGGCTCCCCGCCAACGTAATACCAGAAGCGGTTGAGCACATCTCCCGCACATAATTGGAAGATCGGGCCACAGCCCGCCAAATTCGAAATACGGCAGGCGGTGCCAGCCGAAAGCTAAAGCTGCAGGCCGGAGCCCACCAAAAAGCATAACCATGGCCCGGAGCCTGCAAAAACTCAAACATTGGCGGAGCACACCGCAGCCCACCCAAACCTGAACACTGCAGGCCAGAGACGGGAGAAAAAGCAAACACTGTGGGCCAGAGCCCACCAACACTGCAGGCCGGGGCCCACAGCCCAACCAGCCGAAGCCTGCCACAACTACAGCGGCCACAGCGACCGCACACCCAGGCTCCAGGCCCAGCAAGAGAACACCGCCTGCGCCACAGGAAGAGGCCACGACGCACGTGCTGCCAGAGCTAACAGCACGCTGACACCGCCAGAGCACAGGAGCACGTGGCCCCACACCCACAACAAGGTCAGTCCAGAGGGGGTAGTGGACATGCGGCGGCCAATTGAGGCCATACTTCGTGAACACCACCAAGCCCCATGCATCACAGACATGGTGCACCTCTAAAACGGAGCAACCACATTCTCCAAGTTAGACCTCAACAAAGGCTACCATCAACTGGAGCTCAAAAGAACGTCCCGATAAATCACCACATTTGCCACCCACCTGGGTTTATACAGGTACAAGCACCTCAGCTTTGGTGTCTCGTCAGCAGCAGAAATATTTCAATCCGAGATACACAGTGAGCCTCATTACGAGTCCGGCTTTAACTGAGCTGGAAAACCCATCAGGTTACCGCCGGACTCGTATTACCATTCCGCCTCCATGATTCCCGGAATTACCGGGGCATTACGACACCGGTGACCCGGGAATTCCGGAGGCGGAATTCTGTAAGTCCCCATTCCCATGGAGTCCTATAGGACTCCATGGGGATGGGGACCATGGAAACACTGGTTCCGTCTTTGACAGAGCCGGTGTTTCCATGTCCGCCTGCAGGCGGGTGGTGTTAAACTCGCTAGGTTAGACATGCCGGGAGTGACACCTCCCGCTTGCAGGACTCTCAATCTGCTGGTCCGGAAAGAACGGTGGCGGCGGTTTTACCACCATCGTTCTTTCCGGACCGGCAAGGTCGTAATGAGGCCCAATGTCATTAAACATATACCCAACTGCCTGAACTACAGTGATGACATTCTAGTGTTCGGGCAGACTAAGGAGCAACACGATAACACACTCATGAGAGTGTGCATGGCCTTAGAGAAGGCTCACCTCACCCTGAAAAAGGACAAATGTGAGTTCAGGAAACAGACATTGCGCTTCTTTGGACACATATTTTCTTCAAACGGAATGACACCAGACCCAGAAAAGGTCAGTGCCCTGACGGAAGCAGAGCCACCCAACTCCACAACAGGCCTACGATCATTCCTTGGTTTGGCAAGTTATTGTACACGCTATATCAAAGACTTTACATCTGTCAGTGAACCCCTCAGGGCACTCACAAAGCAAAATACAGAATTCAAGTGGATGGAAAAATGCCAACAGGCATTCCACCTAATAAAGCAACGCATTTCCGACGTCCAGTACTTTGCATACTTCAACCCAAAGAAAGCCACTGAACTGGTAGTGGACGCAAGTCCTGTGGGTCTTGGAGCCATTCTGACCCAACTGGATGAGAGAGACAACCAGTCAAGACACATCATGTCCTGTGCCAGCAGAAGCCTGCCCAAGACTGAGCAAACCTACTCAAAGGCTGAAAAAGAAGGACTAGCGGTTGTGTGGGCCTGTGAGCATTTCCAACTATACCTATATGGAAAACCCTTCACGATTGTCACAAGATCACCAGGCATTGCTGTTTATCTACGGGAATCCACATGCCAAGATGCTGCTGCGCATAACAAGGTGGGCATTAAGGCTGCAGGACTATCACTTCAACATAATCCACAAGCCGGGGAAAGGGCACAACCCCGCTGATTTTCTCTCATGGCACCCCTGCAAGGAGTCCCAACCCCCTCTGTCCATAGCGGACCAATACATCCATTACGTGATACAAGGGAACATCCCGAAAAGGCTTGAGCCCCACCTACTTGCCCAAGAAACAAACAACGATCAAGGACTACAGATCATCTTAAGAATCCTGGGAACAGGACACTGGAAACAAGACCGGCAGCTGAAGGAAAACATGAGGGAGGGTGTCAAGCAAGACATCACCTGTCTTCTTTTTTTAAAAATTATTTTTATTGATTTTTTCAACATGTAACTGCAGAATAAACAGCAATACATAATAGTTCATCTTTTCCCCCTTTTCATCGCCCTCTCCTTCCCCCCTCACCCCTCCCCCTTCCTACAGTTCATTCCCCTTTCAATACCAATTAACTTTTAAATGTCATAAATTGAACCAAATTTCCTCAACTCATTTTTCATCGCCTACTGATTTAAGGGAAGGTTAACTCAAAGATCAAAACGTGGGGAGGGTGAAGGAAAGAGAAAAAAAAAGAATAAAACAAAAACAAAAAACAGCAGTTAGGTCTGGTCGACAGATTATCAATTCATCAATTCACAAGGTCAGCATCAAGTGTCAAGGGTTCATAAAGCGCTTCATAAATTGCGGTTGAAAAACATGTTTTCCCTGTCTGAGACATAGTCCAAGAATGGGCTCCAAATTTTCCCAAATTTTGAGAGTTTCCCTTCCAGCATGGCTGTGAGTTTCTCCAGGGCCAGCAGTTCCCATACTTGTATCCACCAATAAGCTATTTGTGGGCCATCTATCGTTTTCCAGAACCAGGCTCTTGTGATGCGAGCTGCAATAAGAAGCTGTGAGATCAAAGTCGCCTTATGACCTGTCATTGGGAAAGCCCCATTTTCTGGCACATCCCCCAGCAACAGCACTCTTGGGTCCATGGGGAGCAAAGAGCCCGTAATCAGCTTAATGTTTTACCTCACCTCCAGCCAGAATGTTTGGATAATGGGACAATGCCACTACATGTGGGCCAGATCCCCCCGGTCCCCACACTCATGCCAACATGTATCTGGATATTCGGCATTCATCGAATGGAGTCTACTTGGGGGGAAATACCACCTAAAACAAATTTTGATGGCGCTTTCCTTCTCTATCGCACAGCAGGAACTTTTCTGAGCTCTATACCAAATCCGCTGCCAGGACTCTTCTGAAATATCCAGCCCCAATTCCCTCTCCCAAGCTTGCATGTAAAAGAGTTTCTCCTCTGTTGGAGAATTCTCTTATAGTTGATAACATGAGGCTATTCTATGCGATTGTTGCCCCTCAAGGGTTTTAAGTTCTATGCCCACTGTGGTTCTTGTTGCAAATTGACGGTACCCCTATTGGTCAGCCAGTGCCAAAGTTGAATATATTTAAAGCGTTCTGTCTCTAGGATACCAAAATTATCCTTACACTCTTGAAAAGTCAGGGGTTCTTGATTGAAGTACAAGTCCCTCAGCCTTAGGGGCTTATCCTGACTCCAGTTTTGATATGACTAGGCATCTAACCCAGGGGTGAAAGCCGGATTCTGGGTGATGGGGGATAACAGACCCAGCACCAGCGGAATACCCCTCTGTGAGCAAGCCCTATCCCAACTGCAAAGCGTGGCTAGAGTGGTGGGAAACATCTCACCCCTGTGGTTCCGAGCCTACCTGGGAAGAAACGGGAAATAGGCCAAGGGAAAGGAGCAACGCTTGCTCAATCTCCTGCCATTTAGGAGGATCCAGTAAATTTCCCCAGGGAAGCATCACCGCCACCTGAGACGCTCTGAAATACCTTGACACTGAGGGGAGGCCCAGGCCGCCCAGCATCCTACCTCTTGTCAAGAGCTTGCAAGGAACCCTCAGTCTTTTCCCCTTTCAGATAAACCGGCCTATCTCTTTCTGCACATTTATAAGCTCAAACTCAGGAATGGAGATTGGCAGGGAGTGGAACGCATATAGTAGTAGCGGGAGAAGTGACATCTTAATCGCGTTGACGCGGCCTAGCCATGAGATCTCTTTAGACTCCCACCGTTGCAGCCACTCTTTTGCCTCCTTAAACAAGGCAGGGATATTTGCCTTATAGAGGCCGGCGTAAGTCGGAGTCAATTTTATCCCAAGGTACGGGATCTTCGTTGAGGACCATGGAATGTGTGATGTTGCCTGTATACCTTCTAGCCTAATGGGATCTTCAGTTATGGCCATCCCTATAGATTTGGTTGGGTTCACCTTGAAACCAGAAATGGAGGCAAACCGAGTTAAAAGGTCCAAGAGGGGTGGAATCGAATTAGGGGCATCGTTCTGGAAGCAAAGTAAATCATCCGCATATAAGGCCACTTTATAGCATTGCCCCGCCATCTCAAAGCCTAGGGTATCTGGGTGTAATCTAATGTGTTGGACAAGGGGTTCCATCGCCATGGTGAAAACTAAAGGTGACATGGGGCCTTTGCCCAGCGCAATCATCGGGGTCCAATTTCCATTTACTTTAACTTTGGTCAAGTGGATTTGAAAATTTTAAAGTACTAATTTGGAAAATCCTGGGCCAAAACCAAACCCCTCTAAACCCGCTTCTAAATACCCCCAGGACATACTATCAAACGCCTTATGGGCATCTAAGGATAACAATGACAACCGTCCTGGGATCTTCGGGGCAAGAGTAATCAGATCCATAGCTCGGCGAACATTATCATAGGTTGATCGGTTGCATATGAACCCCGTTTGATCATTTGTTAACAAGGAAGGGAGAATCCCACCCAGTCGCCCTGCGATTATTATCCCCAGCAGCTTTGCATCTGTGTTTAACAGCACCATTGGCCTATAGGAGGCACAATTCGTAGGGTCCTTTCTGGGTTTCAAAAGCAGCGTCGTAGCCGACTCAGCCATTGACTTAGTTACTACCCCTGCTGTCAACACAGCATTAAAAAGCTTTGTTAGAAAAGGAGTCAGCTCCGCTCTGAAGGTTTTATAAAATCTATTTGTAAAACAGCCCCGCACCGGGGCCTTACCTAATGGAAGGGAACGGATCGGTTTATCCGTTTCTTCCACTGTGATCGGATCTTCTAAACTCTCACACAGTTCCCCCGAAATCAGCGGGAGGTACGCCTTTTGTATGAAATATCGGTCCAGCTGTGAGTCTGTTATATGTGGGGGTGATTGGCCTCTGAAAAATGTTTCTACTATCTGGAGTTTCTCTGACTCGGCATAGACCTGCCTCCTGTCTGCCCCTCTTAAAGAGTTTATATGGTTACGCCTTGTTTGTTTTTTGAGTTTGGCTGCAAGCAGCCAATTGGCCTTAGTCCCTTTTGAATAGTAATGTTGTTTAGTGCGCCTTAACCCATAGGCTGCCCGGCTCATGTGGTGAGCCTCGAGTGCCTTCTGAGCCACATGGACGTCTCTAAGGGCTCGCCGAGAGGCCCTATTCTTATGTATCTCTTCTCTGCATTGGAACTCCAATTCCAACTGAGTTTGAACTTGCCTTTTGACTTTCCCCCTTTCTATTGTCTGAGCCATGATTTGACCCCTGATCACTGCCTTTGCTGCGTCTCATACTACTGCATAATACATCCCCTCCGTGTCATTATCCGTAAAGTACTGAGTTATATTATCTGAGATGCAGGAGCAGAACTGAGGATCCCCCAAAATGAGTTTGTTCAGACGCCAAGTGCGCGGGGGCTCCGAAAATTCAGTAAACTGATCCATAGTTACCAACACAGGGGCGTGATCTGATAAAGCCTTCGGGAGGATCTCTATGCCCATTGTGCGAGGAATAAGATTGTCCAAAAGAAAAAACATATCCAGCCTAGAAAAACCTCTATGTACCGCAGAATAAAAAGTGTAATCCCGCTCCACTTGATGAAAGAAACGCCAAGCTTCTATTAGCGAATGCTCCCGAAGGAGTGTAGTAAGTGCTACAAAAAAAATGTTGTCAGCTGAGATTGGGGGAAGGGATTTATCCTCTAGCAGATTTATCACTGCGTTAAAATCCCCACCCATTATGAGGTCTCCTTCAGTCTGCTCGTGCAATATCTTTGACACAGAGGTAAAAAACAAGTCCTGGTGGGCATTCAGTGCATATTCTTTTCCCTTGCAATGTGGCTACCACTAGAATGCAGGGTCTTATGAACCTTTAGCAATACCTCTTTGCAAACCAGAATGCCTATGCCGCATCTCTTCAGCCCTGAGGAAGCGCAAAATTTGACAGGATAAAGTTTATTATTAAGCCGAAATTCATCAGTGAATAATAGATGAGTTTCTTGCAAAAATAATATTGTAGGGTTGCGTGTGGCTAATAGATGAAATAGAGCTTTCTGCTTTAATGGGGAGTTTAAACCCTGTACATTAAGGGTGAGGCAAGTTACAGTCGGGGTAGCCATTCTGAAGATAACCTGATCCCGTTACGTGTCCGACCCAATTGATTTCTCGCGCAAGATTCTACCCAAGCAGTTCCACTGTTCCCTCCCCTTTGCTCCAACATCATACCTCTGATTTTGATGAAGCATCCAGTATACAACCCTTTCCAGATTACCCAGGCTGACAAGTAAAACAGCTCCTTTTCCATGATGCCAACAGTGCGATCCAAACAGCATTTCCAATAACATCGACCATCCTTTAGACCATACCCAGCATTAAGAACCCAAATAAGAGAAAACGTGACAAAAACGAAAAAGAAAAAAGGAACAAGAAGCAGCATTATTGACTAATGAATTACAAGATTGTCAAGGTTATAATCAATAGCTTGTTCTAAAACACTATAGTGGGCGCAATCCGTGTGGTAGGCGCCCGCCCGTACCCACTTTTGTATACGCCTGTTCCCAAGTTGCGAAGCAAGATACAAACTGAATTTGTGGTATTCAAAGTTCCAACTTAAACCATCTGTTCAAACCTAGGTCGACGGCTCCTGAACTTTTATGTGAGCCCCCTAAAAACCACAAGAAAAAGGAATTATTATTCTTCGTGAACTCTTCTCTAAACCTGTAAGGACACCTCACCTGGTGCCTCTATTCAAAAAGGGCATCTATAGCCAACTAAACTTTGAGCTTCTCATATTTGCAAATTCAAGGTGGCCCCCTATATCAAAGTATAATCATACTTAAGGATCTTTCATTGTAGGGGGAGCCAGGACCAGTCTGAGGCCTGATCATGTGGGATCTGTCACGCCTTTCGACGTGCCTGTGGCCCCTTTCACCATCTGCCAGCCTCTGGGATTCCTCTTTACATCTTTTGGCGTAGGGCTTCGTGACCGATCATCCGAAGGGGTGTTCTTAATTCCGGAGTCAATGTCTCCCCCCTCTTCTCCACGCATTAGTTTCTTGACCTCCTCTTCAGAGCGGGTTGCATGGGCGCGGTTATGATATTCAAAAAGCAGCTTGCATGGAAACCCCCATCGATAGCGAATCTTCCTCTCTTGAAGCCACGTTGTGACCTTCTGAAGCCTACTTCGATCTGCCAGAGTAGAAGGGTAGAGATCCTGGAAGAGAATCAGTGTGTACTTCTGGAATTTCACCGGTTCTGCCTTCCACGCTGCCGCCATGATTCTCTCTTTTTGATGGAAGAAATGAACTCTAGTGAGGACATCTGGCAAGAGGTCTTTCTTTTGTTGAACAGCAGAGTAGATTCAGTGAGTCCTATCCAGGATATGATCGTCTGTTTCCTCTAATCCTAGAAGGGAATTCCACGCAGCCGAATATTGTTCTTTCTAGATCGATTTTCTTGATCCACGTGTTTCGCCCATAACTCCTCCAGGCGGTCTTCCACATTTTGCGTTCTTCTGGAGAGTTCCTCAGAATCATGCCCTTGTTTGCAAGTCATATTTTCCAATTCGTTAACTCTGTCTTCCAACCCTTTCAAATGGGAGTCCATTACTGCGATGGATTGCGCCAAGGAGTCTCTGGAAGACTTTATTTCAGATTGTATTTCTTGTGTGATATCCATTTTTAAGGCTCTCATAACCTCCTCGAAGTATTGCTTGGAGAGGATAGGCTCCATGGGGCATTCCACTTCTGGTGGGGAGTGTATATCTGCTTTTGTCGTTTGCATTGCCCGCTCCCCGATACCACCAGATGTCAAGAATGCTGTGATTCTGCCCCTCTTGTGCTTTTGTGCGGATTTGGGCATCACCAAACCAGATGATCACGCCAATTCACTCTGGGTTCTCAAGCAAGTACTGTCTCGAGGAAGGGCGCGCCAGAATTCGAGGCGTGCTAGCTATACATTTCCTAGTTTGGTTCCAAGTCCAGCTACACTTACACAGCGTTTCTCCCTGGATCGGCGTCAGATACTGCCCACTGCCCTATTCATTTGAAGAGAGGTGCACGTGAGCTGCTGCCACTGTTATCCCGCCTAGGTAGCCCACACCAGCCATGGCCGCCAGTCAGTATTAGTGCGCAGTTTAGCCCGTTCTCTCCTGGAGCATTTCAAATTTCGCCTCCTGCTTCCTTGCATTTGCTCTTAGCGATATATGTATAATGAGTATGAGCAGGATCGCGCCTGCCACATCCAGCAATCTTCCGGGAGAAGTCACGCCACACCCGCTGAAGCTACTTACCTCTGCCGGACCTCTTTTTTAGCCCACCTTAGTTGCTCGCTCGCTCCTTCAGCCGAGCGCAGGGGCCAAATATGTACACTCGCAGGGTTTTCAGTCCCGCTAAGGATCAGTCCTCCAAGGAGCCTGCTCGACTAGCCGCGTATGGGACTGGATATGCATCCATGCGAGGCTTTCGGGTTTCCCAGGAACCACTCCACACCGCGCCTCGCTGTGCCACCAACCGCGGATCACCGGTGCTTCCCTTGATGATGACGGCTGCTCCCATAGGGATTGCGGTGTTCGTCCCTGCTTTGCCGCAACCCTTCCTGGTCCGGGTTGCTGTGGTGCCAGGAGCCTCTTGCCTCTTCCTTTCCTTTGTAAACACCAGTTTTCATGGGTGCGCCCACGCCGCACAGGACCACCGTCGCTCTCGCCTCACTAGTTCCGCCGTTGAGCAGTGCCGCCCGCCCTTTTGTTCACAGCAGCTCCGAGAAGTCACACGAAAAATGCTGGCGTAGCCCAAACAAGTCCACTGCTACCTCTGCGCACGGTGGTTGCTGCACCTTCCGACCACCATCTCTGCCAAAATTTCTCATTCAAAGCGCCATAAATGGTAGGAATAGGCGCCTTAACACAGAGCCTACAGCAGCTGCTGCCGCATGGCGCGCTGCCTAGCCACGCCCCCATCACCTGTCTTCTTGCTGTAAAAGATGAACTGGCCAAATCGGAGGATGGATTACTGCTAAAGGGCACCAAATTAGTAATTTCCCAAAGCCTGAGAAGGAAGGTGCTGGAGTTAGCACATGAAGGACACCAAGGCATTGTGTCCACTAAAAGGATGCTGAGACAAAAGTTCTGGTTTCCCATCTTGATGCACAAGTAGAGGATTAGAGGATCTACTAAAATACTGCCCCACCTATGCCGTCATAAACCCACACACAAGACCAGAGCCATTGAGCATGACAGCGTTGCCAGAAGGAGCATTAAAAGAAGTCGGAGTGGACTTTTTCAGACCACTGGATGGGGGAGAACATATACTCGTGGCAGTAGATGAATACTCTCGCTTCCCCGACATTCAAATCATGCCATCCACCTCGGCATTTCACACCATTCCTGCTCTCGACAGAATGTTCGCCATCTATGGCATCCGTAAGGTAATAAAGTCGGACAATGGGCCCCCATTTACAGGGCAGGACGTTAAGACATTCTCGGAATACACAGGATTCCACCACAGGAAAATAACGCTACTGTGGTCCGAGGCCAACGGCACAGTAGAGCGCTTCATGAGCAACATCAAGAGAACAGTGCAAATTGCGCGACTTACAAGAGAGCCAGTAGAGAAGATGTTATGCCAGCTCATGAGAGACTACCGAAACACTCCTCACACCACCACAGGAAAAACTCCTGCCGAGGTGATGTTTGGAAGAAGCATAAGTACCAGAATCCCCCACATAACCCGAGAAGAAGAAAGGTACAAAGGTCACCGGGAAATGCGAGAGCAAGACTCAGGGGAATAGGAAGAAATGAAGAGAGGGGCCGTTGAGAAGAGAAGGGCACAAGAAAATGATTTCAAACCTGGAGACGTAGTAATAGCAAAACAAGTTCAAAGCCGCAAAAGCATGGCTGCATTTGGAAAAGAACCCCTGACAGTCGTCTGTGTGAAGGGGTCCCTCATCACGGCTGAAGGTGACTAGAAAACTACATCCAGAAACTCATCACACTTTCGATGGATGCTGGAGTAGTGCCTGTAACTGATCAATACTCACCTTTCCCAACTGCAGAGTGGGACTCACCTTATGAAGGGGATAGAGAAGAATCCAGCACAGAAACAGCACCCTGGTCCCAAGAGGCACGTGAAGAGCCAGAGGACCTGAGACCCCAAAGAGTGCGGAAGAAACCTTAAAGACTCATTGAGGAAATGAACTAGAGTTGAGTTCATGTTTAGTATCAGGGGTGGTGTCGTCAAATTCTCATGTCACGTGACAGGGGACACAGGGACAAGGGAAGGGGAGAAGCGGGTGGCGGGAAGGGAAGGCATTCTGATTGGTGACGCTGAAGAATAAAGGTGTGTTAGAACAGCTCCCCGCCTCCCGTCTCGTATGTCGCTGGTATGCATGCTTGAGGCCCGGTGGGAGAATATAGCAGGTCCACCTCATATTCTACACTCCCATTGCTCAGAGCGCCTTAGCAATATTAAATATTGCTAGGCACTATTCCCTACTTGGTCTGCTTGTTGTTTCTGTTTCAAAATAGCAAAGTCGAATATTTGCCATTGACTTGCATACCTTCTACGAGATGATTCTATGATGTCATCGCATAAGTGTCAACCAGACTAAGGGCCTCATCACGACTTGGGCGGTAACGGTAACGCTATTAGCGCGGGCGGTTTTAGCCCTACCGCCGAACTCCCCGGCGCTAATAGCGCCGGATCACGAGTTCGGCGGTAATGTCAATCCCCATTCACCATTGAGCCCATTCAGGAATGCCCCATTCCCCATTGGGCTCAATGGGGAAATTTCGCGCTAATACAGCTGGCGGATTTCCCGCCGGCGGTAATAGCGCGAATTTTCGGCGCATTTCCCCCCAGCTCAGAGCTGGGGAGAAATCCGCCGAAGTCCTGCTTTGGCGGACCCTTAAATCCGGCGGTAATAGCGCTACCGCCGGATTTAAGGGTTACCGCCAAAGTCGTGATGAGGCCCTAAGAAACAAATCCTTTAAGTGTGTGAGAAAGGCGAGAGAAGATTAAACATATCAAATGTGCCCTTTCCTTATTACATGGACGCGGTAGCGTCCATGTAGTTATGGTTAAGTTGGTGTTTCCATAGGAAGAGCATTTTTTGGGTGGCTTATAACTTCGCTCCCTCTGGACGAATCCTCACCAAACTTTGCAGGAAAAGTATATGGCCCACTCTGAATTCATTTGCAAAGTTTGGAGAGGTTTGGTCTAGGGGGGGCAAAGTTATAAGGGGGGTCCCAAAACTTTTGTTTTTTCCTATAGACATAATGGGAAAAAACTTTGCGCACGACCACAGGCCAAACCGCTGGACGGATGTACACCAAATTTGCAGCAGGAGCGGGGGCTTGGTCCCGAAAGCGTGCTTTTGCAAATTTGGTGTAAATCCGTCCAGTAGTTTTTTATCAAATGACCAAAACGTAAGGCAAAAAAATTAGTGATATCTGTGTTTGCTTCGCGGACGGACTTCCCTGTTCGCTCCGCGGACAGCACCCCGATTGGCCCATGGCCTTGCGTCATGTCCGCGGACAAGCGACGTGTTCGCTGATTGGACGGCGAGGGGCGTGGAGCTCGTCAGATTTTCTGTGGCGTCTGCCATCTTGTATTCGCCGTCGACCGCGTACAGCGCGGTGAAACGTGGATAAAAAATTGTATTTAGTGCCGTGTGTTGGTGTGTAAGAGTGTTTGGGGAGGGTGGGGGAGTATGAGATAGGTTCAATGTTTTGTTTTTTTATGTGCTAGACGTTTTTGTTGCGTTCGATTTGTCCGCGGAGAACACGGCTGTTCTGACATTTTGTAAATAAACTAAATGGTGGGGTGTTTAGAGGACGGAGTATGTGTCATTTTTGTTCGCAAGGAAGGTAAAAATGAGCTATGAACACTCGCGGTGTACTTAATTGTTTGTAAATACACAAACTGGGGGTGTCCTCAGGACGCTGTCCGTATTGTAATCTGTCTAGTTGAACGTGTTCTAAGAACACTCGCGGTGTCCCGAAATGGTTGCAATTACACAAAATGGGGGTGTTCTGAGAACGTTGTTTGTATTGTTTGTTGTCAGGGTGAAAGTGTTTTAAGACCACTCCTTTTGTCCGCTAATAGTACAATTTCCTATGGGCGTCAACCGACTTTTTGTCCACTAAAGAAACGATAAATCCGGCTGGTGTGCGCCGACATTATGTGATAATCCTATGACTGGCGCTATTGACCTGGCTGACTTGCTTTTGCGACACTAAATCATATCTCCCGCCCCTAAGCCTGATATTATCAAAGCATTCATATTCCCCGCCTCTCTCCGTGACGTTACAGGGTGCGTCATCAAACGCGCCCAGTTCTCTGCAGTCCTAAGTGACTTTACACAGAACCCGGAAGACAACACATATTATGTCACAACACAGCGCGCCACAATTCGGAATATGAAACAGTGATTTAAAAGCAAACAGCAAGATTGTAAATTTTGTAAAGTACATTTATTTGACATCAAATGTTTAGAGAATATTCAGCAATTTGCATTTGTCTTTGTTGTCGATCCGCAAAAGTTCATGTTGAGGCACGGGATGTTCCTTTGCGGTACAGAGGGTGTTAGATCAGCTTACAACTCAGTGCGCCACAATTCGGAATATGAAACTGTGGTTTAAAAGTAAACAGCAGGATTGTACATTTGGTAAAGTACATTTATTTCACATGAAATGTTTAGTGAATATTCAGCGATTTGCTATTGTCTCTGCTGTCGATCAGCAAAAGTTTATTTTGAGCCACGCGTTGTTCCTTTGCGGTAGATAGGCTGTTGGTTTATGATAAAAGCAGTAAATGGTCGCTCTGATAATCGGAAGGTTGCTCCAACAACGAGCCATTAGACCACCTTATTGGTTGGTATGTTGTTTGTAGCCGCTAGTACTGCGTAAGGGCATATTGGTCCTTGGCGATTGTCCCATAAAATGGTGAGGGTCATGAAGTTGCATATTTGGACCTGCACCTGGCAGTTGAAGACCCCATCCGCTGGAGTCTGTAAATCGTGACATAGGCAAAATGGGGCCACATACCTGTTTTAAAAAACATAAATTAGTCTCACCAGCCGATCTTCATTAAAAATCATCATTTTATTTATTAGGGCGTGAAACTATTTGCTATCGAAGATAGTGCAACGGAGTATGTTAATAATAAAATAATATTTTCCCATTCATATAGCGCTAAGAACCGTGAGGTATCTAAGCAGTGCTTATTATTAACCACGGTGTGTGGTGCTCATTTGTCGACCACGGAAGGATGAAAGGCTGAGTTTGGCCTTGCAGGGATTCGAACTTGCGTTAGCAAGCTGTGCACGGATGTCAAAGCGAGCGTTGTACTCGCTGTGCCACTTGACAGGCTACAGTGAAGTGGCACAACGGGTAGAGCGCTTGACTGCCTATAGACCGGATAAATTATTTCTATTAACCCACCCTGTGTCGTCTGCCTTTTTCAGAGCCCTCTAAACGACAGGGGATCAATTCGGCGGTGATAGTGCGCGGTAGAAAACATTATGCCACTTTCAACGAACAAGTTCAACTTGAGCGGCCTTTAATGCTACGCTACTGTAATTATATTTGGTATAAAATAATCTAAAGGGTTACTTACAGTACAATTGCAATTTCCATTGTCTACGAGTAGTGCAGTCCCAAAATATGACTCCGCGTGTGCGAACGATCTTTCGCATAGTGATATAATATATAAAAGTGGTTTCTTTTCAGAAATTTCATCCTTATCTTCTCTTACGTTTTAGCAACACTCCTTCAAGAGAAGTCTTTCATCACAATCTCTGTCTATCAAGGTCAAAACACAATACAACCTTATAGTCCGCTTCGTGAGCCTCTCCGGGGCCCGAGAAAAAAATGGAAGCAGCTGACCTTCACTGTGAACGAGCATAAATTCTTACTTTGCAACATTCTGTGTAAAGCCATCTGTAGAAGTTGGTTTTTGCACGCCATGTTTGTATATTGTTTGCGTGATATTAAAAAAAGTTTGTTTAAGGGACGTTATGGTTCTAAGTACAGCCGAAAGACCCCTGAAAATCGCAAGTTATGGTAAGCTATGAAAAATAACTCGCGCCACCACCGTGCACTGCTAAAACTAACACCCAGGACATCAAAGATGACATCGCAAATGTCATTGATGAAATCACTGATGACATCACATGTGTATGTACTTTTCATGGAATTTGTGTACTAGGGATTTTTATTATAATGTTGCGAAAAAAGTGTCAAGGATATTGCAATAAATATCATACCATTATTAGTGCTTTGAACGATGCATTGATATAAATAGCATTGAATTATGGGATTCTATCTAGTATACTGTGCTACTAATGGAGAAACATAGCATTGTGTGCAGAGTACAAGATGAAAGTATAATATTTGTAATGTTAATATGTTTAATAATGAAATGATAATTGTCCTGAAATGTTTGAAAATTCACAAAATGGGGGTGTTCTGAGGACGTTATTCGTATTGTTTGATTGCTTAGCTGTATGCAATGAGGGAATGGCACAGAGAGTAAAGTGGATGCCGTCCGCGGACACCACGGCTGTTCGTGGACAGGGCGTGCTACATCCGGGTTTTTCCAGGAAATCCAACATGGAAAGAAGACTGTACGGATCAGCCAATCAGATGTCGAGGTTGTGGATTTGTGTTGAAAGAGACTGTGTGTGGTGAAGATGGCATAAGTAGAGAAAGTCAGGGTGTTGGTGCTTGTAGATATGTTTGTGTATGGTTTACAACAGTACGCTCAATGCAGGCATGTTGCAAAGAACTTTGATGAGAAAGGAGTGGAGGTGGTGTGGAGCACTGTGCCTGATTGCAATGTACAGGGAAATGTACAAGTTTGTGAGGATATGGCCACGATGAACAGTCCGCATGTGATAGTTTTGCACTATGGTGCTTTCCATTTGGGCAACGTCAGTGCCCCTACTTTGTTGGCTGATTTGGAACGCTTGGTTCAAGCCGTAATGAAGATCCTTCCAAATGCGAAAGTAATTTTTTCTGGATTACTACCTTGGGCAATATGGGACAATAGTTCAGTTTTTTGTCCTCAGCAAAACATTGCTAGGTGTGTCATCAACCGAGGCATGTGTGCCTTCATGCTTAGAGCTCGTATGTTCTTCTGTAATAATGAGAATATTGATGCCAGTAATGCTGTTAATTTTAAAGAAGATGGCATTTCTTTATCTTTTACGGGAAATGCCTTTCTATTTTGGAATGTAAGGGTTGCTTTGGAGAAGGTTATGTGAAGATTTTAGGAGTAAAGTAAGAAAAAAAAACAAGAAAAAAAATACAAAATAACAGGTGTCTGTCAAGCATCTGTAAAAAAACAAAAAAAACGGCTCTTTTCAGAGCCAACTTCAAAGGGGAAATGGGGCACACTATTTAAATTTACATTCACCACGCTCAGATTTTCGATATGTCCACGGACATGGCGGTAGTCCGCGGACATGAAAATCACTACGAGGGGGTTAGTATGTTCTATGTTACATGTATATGAAGTCACGGATATTATGGTTAAGTTGTGCTACTAAAAACCTATGAAATTCAGTGAAAAAACTTTGTTAAAGGGACGTTATGGTTAAGTTGCGCTACTAAAAACCTATGAAATTCATTAAAAAAACTTTGTTAAAGGGACGTTATGGTTAAGTTGTGCTACTAAAAACCTATGAAATTCAGTGAAAAAACTTTGTTAAAGGGACGTTATGGTTCAAAGTAAAACCGAAAAACCCCTGAAATTTGGCAGTTATGGTAACATAAGCAACCATAACTCGCGCCACCGTGCACTGCTAACACTAACACCCAGGACATCAAAGATGACATCACAAATGTCATTGATGACATCACTGATGACATCACATGGCTGGCTCTCCCTTTTTATTCTTTACTGACATATCGAAGCCACATAGTTTTCTTCAGTAACAGTCAGGAATTAAAAATTGAAAAGGTACTATATTTGTAGACTTAGGGTCAAGTCACATCATATGAAACATATACATAGCGGAAGACACAGGCTTGAAAGAGAGCAATCCTTTCTGTGCATGAAGATAATCATTAGGGTTATGAGCACTTTCTCATAGTTTTATTTTTATTACTCTACCTTCCCTGTATATGCTCATATTTGTATACATTATACTCACTCTCCTTTCCTTTGGGTGCAGTCACATCATGTGATACACATACATATGGTAAGTAGCAGCTTTGAAACAGAGCATTAGTTTCTCTGCATAAAGACAATCAGTTAGGTTATGAACTCTTTCTGCTACTACTTCTGCTTTTTTATTTACTTCACTGTCCCTGTATATACTCATATGTGTATGTGTTGTTGTCTCTTTGTGTTTTGTCTGTATTAAGTGTAATTATGTATTAAGTGGGTTTTATTATCTACTTTTTACATGTTTCACAGTACGCCAAACTCTAATAAGAAAGCAGTTATCATTTCAGTATTCAACATGGCAAGATTATGAATATGGCACCTTCATCATGTATGCTGCACACACTGCCTATGTTTTTGCATGAGTAGCTTAGTATACTGGATAGAACTTCATAATAGAATGCTATTTATATCAATGCATTGCTTAATGCACTAATTAGCTCATGATATTTATCCCAATGATCCTTGACAGTTTTTGGTCAGCATTATAAGAATCCCTTGTACAGAGTTTTTATGAAAAGTAAATGCACATGTGATGTCATCAGTGATGTCAGCAATGACATTTGTGATGTCATCTTTGATGTCCTGGGTGTTAGTGTTAGCAGTGCACGGTGGCGCGAGTTATGGTTGCTTATGTTACCATAACTGCCGAATTTCAGGGGTTTTTCGGTTTTACTTTGAACCATAACGTCCCTTTAACAAAATGTTTTCACTGAATATATATATATATATATATATATATATATATATATATATATATATATATTCCCTATACCTCAAGCGATAGTACTGTAAAACATTCAAATACCTTCCTTCTAGATGTAAAAGTCAAAATGAAATTATGGTGCTCATATTCCAGTTCCCTGTAATTTGGTGGCGTGGACCAGTTACGTTTACACTTCAATTTAAATGTGTCCCAGTTGTCAAGTTATTTCGTCATTTGCATGGCAGAGTGCACAAAGGGAGGGCAAAAGGCGGCGTTTAAGTGTATACACTGCCTTTTGCCCTTCCCTTTTGCACTCAACCATGAAAATTGAGAAGACGCTGCCTTTCATGTATGCATGGCAGGCAGCATTTACAACGGATTCCTATGGAATCTGCCTGCTTGTTGTGCAAAAAGCTGATGGACTGTATAGGAATCTCCAACATTTACACTGGAGTGAAAATGCACACCAGCGCAAATGCTGGAGTATTTGTATGGCAGAGAGGAAGGGAGGCAGCAGAAACATAAATCACATTCTGCCCCTCCTCTCCTTAATACAAATCCATGAAAATAGGAACTACCGAAAAGAAATGCGTAAAAGCCTTAAGCAAAGCTGTTAAGCATGGCTGTTAGGCATTTTGTTTCCAGTGCTCCACGCTCCAAATTATAAACCGCTTGTGAAAAAAGAGATCCGTGTGTGCTATATAGTCTTCTGTTTTATATTTACTGTAACTATGGACCAATCAGAGGAAGGTCAAAAAAGGCTTCCAGTATGTCAGTTCATACAAAGTATATCTCCATTACAAATGTAATAGTAAACTATATGTTATTGTGAAATGTAGATACATTTAATAAAAGTGTATCACTTTACCCTATATATGTCTGCTTTATATGTTTAGTTCTCCCAAGACTGCATCTCTATGGAACTCCCACCCCATGCCTACTCTCTCCACGCACACACCCACTCTCTCTAACGCCGCACCCGCTCTCTCTAGCCCCACGCACCCCACACCACCCCACCCAACCCCAATTTTGTGTGCTGGTTGGGTTTGGTTTGGAGTATTTTGGACTACATTTGATGAGTCCTGCTGAGGATGCTTTGTTCTTCATGTTTTCTGTCCCCAACCAACTACCATCACCCACCCAGCCTGCCTTCACTCTCTCTACCTCCACCGTGGCACCGCCCTACCCCCACTCTCTTTACCCCCACCGACCAACCCTACCCCCACTCTCTTTACCCTATCCACCCGATCCCCACTCTCTATACCCCATCCACCTTACGTCCACTCTCTTTAACCTCCCACCCACTCTACCACCACACTCTTTAAACCCCTACCCACCCTACCACTACTCTCTTTACACCCCCACCCACCCTACCACCACTCTCTTTACACCCACCCCCAGCCACCTACCCTACCTCTGCTCTCTTTAACATTAACACCTACTATCCAAGCAATCACTGCTCTCTTTAGCCCTACCACCACTCTCATTACCCACATCCACCCACCCTACTACCACTCAGTTTACCCCCACCCACCCACCATCATTCCCTTTACCCCCACCCTACCACCACTCTTTACAATCCCAAACCACATGTCTCTTTACCCCCCTCGCACCCTAGTCCTACCACTCTCTCTACCCTCACCTACAAACACCCACTACCTCTACCCCCACCTACCCCTACCCCTGCACCCAATTCTCTCTACCCCCACTAATGCACCCCAACCCGCTCTCTATGCTTAACCCCACCTTCTCCAGCACCACCCACCCTTCGCCCACTATACCAACCCACTCGCGCTACCCCATTCTCTCAACCCCCACCAATCCACCCTACTCCCTACTCTCTCTACCCCTACCCACTCTCACTACCACCACGCACCCTACCCCACTTTCTATCCCCACCCATCCGACTCCCACTAAATCTACTCCCACCTACACTACCACCACTCTAGCTACCAACACCCACCCAACAACCACTCTCTACCCACAAACAATACATTTTCTGTGCTATTTTGAGATGCATGAGATTTTGTGAATCAAATCAGCAATGTATTAAAAGAACAATATTTCAAATTGTATATTAGCATCCAAACAAACTAGTCCCTAGTGCAGAAATATACCATGACAACTCTGAAATGTAAAGGCAGGTAGCAAACCAACAGCCAGTGGTAGTTCTGCCGAAATTCCCATGCAGTTCGATGAACTTCAAAACATGGGGATTTACACTGCCTACCACCACTTGTAATCTTGTGGTAAATCCACAGGAACAAGTGGCAGTAACAGTAATTCCATTTGGCGGTAGTTCGGCAATAATTCTGCCAAACTGCCACCATACTCAGAATGAGGACCGATGTGTTTTGTATTTAAGTGTTTTCACAACTTAGCCCCAAACGTGTGCTGCAAACTCTCACCTCAGAACAGGTTATCATGCCATGTTCTTTCTGGAGAGGGGCGCCTGTTACCTTTTTTGAAAAATGATTGCAAGGAACTTGGGGTTGGTCACCCTGAGTTACCTGGGGGAACCCAGACGTAGACTCCCTGCTCACTGTGCTCAGAGAGGCACAGCTCTTCCTCAATGATGAGGCCCAACAAGGCTGAAACACATGCATGGGGTTGCTGTTGGTACTCTTCTTCAGAAGTGAATTGCCATAGCATTTCAGTACTGGACCTCCCATGTGGGCGGGACAAAGACTGATATGCAAATGGTTATTTCACATCTGTGAAAGGTACAGTGAGCAAAAAGCGATGACTGCGGACTCTCAAAGTGGGGAAAAAATCACAGAACAGGTTATCATGCCATGTTCTTTCTGGAGAGGGGCGCCTCTTACCTTTTTTGAAAAATATTCAAAATACACCACAAAGCAATAACTGTATGCTTAACTTCCAGATTCTGCAATGTTTGAGTTACGTGCATAGTTTATTGAAATTCAGAGCTTGAGTTCTGCTAGCTTCAGACCATTAAAAAGGGCTCCAAACAATCTAAGGTGAAGAGACAATGGGCCTCATTCC
Organism: Ambystoma mexicanum; assembly: GCF_040938575.1. NCBI lineage: Eukaryota > Metazoa > Chordata > Amphibia > Caudata > Ambystomatidae > Ambystoma > Ambystoma mexicanum. The sequence goes on from NC_090940.1 coordinate 453,336,839, forward strand.
GAGTGTGGCCGTCTAGTAAAAAGTGACAGTAATACAGGATACTGCCACTTTTACTGGACCGCCAAAGTACGAGTCAGGTGAAGCCACCCGAAGGCTGGAAATCCGCCTATGGCAACCGTTACATAGCAAGTAAGGAGGCAGAGAAAGTGGCACCGATGTCCACAGGCCGGGCACCTAAGACTTGGCGGGAACACTGCCATCACTGTAACACTGCCATATCACGAGCCTCACGTATCCGGGAATACTGGCAAAAGAATTGCGGTATCACAGGCAAATCTTAAGCGGCAAAACCCCTACCTGAAAGCAGGCAGTAAACTGAAATAAATGCATGTAGGTGTGGTGAATGAGGCCACAGGTGCACCTAATGCACCCAGGTGCACCACATGCAGCCTGGAGTAAGTGAAAAAGGCCACACCTTCAACACACTCCCAAACTCCACAATGCTGCCACTGACTTCAGTCAGCATTGCCCTGCCGCTGCTCCAAGCCAACATTGCGCTGCAGTGACTGGAGGACCAACAGAGGGCCCAAGAGGCATTGGACAGGTGGGTGAGGATGAGGAACCGGAGGAGGAGGCACCATGCAAGGCGTGAACCAATACCCCGTGTACGGGCCATACCATGGACCCTCAGTGACATTGAAATACTAACCCTGTATCGCCTGGACAGGGAGAGCATAGCATATGTCCTGAGCATGATCCAGGAAGACATTGAAAGCAGGATTTGCATCTGCACAGCCATACCACCGCTGGAGAAGCTGGTGTCTGTCCTGCATTTCCTGGAAACGGGCACCTTCCAGCATACTGTGAGTCAGCTGCATGGATTAGAGCAACCAACATTTTCCAAAGTACTGGTGGAGGTGCTGGACGCACTCCTGCTGCATCTGGGACAGCACATTGTACCCCCAACCACCCTCGCACAGATGAATGCCCCTAAGGCAAGATTCTACACCATGGCAGGCATGCCCAATGTGATGGCAGCACTGGACTGTACGCATGTCGAGCTGGTTTCACCCCATGCCCAGGAGGAAGTATAGAAAACCGGAAACAGTACCACTCACTGAACGTCCAGGTCACCTATGATGCTGATCTCACGATCACCCACTGCTGTGCCCGGTTCCCAGGATCAACACATAATGCCATGGTATTGCGTAACAGCACACTGCGAGCATACATGGAGAGGCACAGACGACAATGTACTTGGGCATTGGGTGAGTAGGAATCATAGTACACAGAGACAAGATGTTTGGGTGGGGGATGGTAGGCACAATAGTGGTGCTGGGAATCCCCCCCCTCTCCAGACCTTCTGCAACATCAGTGGCTGTTGCCCTCCATCATATAAAAGAGCAGCACTGAATGCCCAAACTGTGCTACCCAATCAGCATATAGACGCACAGGACAACATGTACCACAATGCAACAGTGAGAGACAGACAAATAGCATGATCCATCATCGCGGCCTGGCATGGGTGCACAGGTGAGCCAAGTACATGTGCATGGGAGCGACAAAGACCCACGATGAGCTCAACATCAACATGTCACAAAACACCCCTGTACCAATGGCAACTTACACATACAGCAGGAGCACCCATCACATGATCAAAAAAGTGAATTAGGGGCAATGCATGGCATTGTGTATCAGCATGGGATGCAGAGCCATAGGCACACTATGACACATGCAAGATAGAGCACCAGAGCATGGCACAGCCTGCCAGGGCTGCCAGGGCTTTCCCTAGTGACTTGTGCCGTTTTATATTTTCGGCATTTTTTGTTTAAAAATGCCGAAAATATTAAACGGCACAATTAGCATGATGCGGGAGCATGGGAGAGGCCAATGTACAGCACCACCTGTCCAGCAGGGTGTCTGCGAATGGGATCAAGGTGCTTCTGTCCTGGGTACGAGCACCAATTGTGCAGTGGGTGGAAAACGGGGGCACGCGACAGCACTTTGGCATATCAAGCGCCCAACAGTTGGGGTTCATGGGCAGGGTGATCCCAAATCTGGGACTGTCAGACTGGCTCCCAGACCCATGTCATTATCCAGTAGCAAAGCCAATGTTTGCCGATACTTGTTGCAATTAATCCATACCTAGATAACTGCCACCTGGAAGTGCCACCACAATGGGACTGTGCATCGCCACACACATACAGGGGTATCCTGTTAGTGACAGGGTCAGCGATATGATGCTGTGAAAGGGAGATGGGGACCCCGCTCAACAGGGTGCCACAGGCCTCCCAGGGTGCCAGCCGGTGGCCAACCAGTGGTCCATGCTTAGAGACCTCAGCACATTATAAATAACCAATTACAATTACGCAGTCTGAAAAACAATATCGCATTATGTTATCACTTGCGATTTATAGCGAACGTACTGGTCTATTTCGCCCACTCAATGCGCTGGATTCGGGGATCGAACCCATAGTACATTGCATTGTTGAATTTCTCTTTTTACACCTGGGAAGACTTGTTTGCTAGGTATCTCTTTGTCTGCTGTTTGGAGCAAGAATGTGTGGAACAATGGATGGGCCTTTCCATTTATTGGGCAGCTTTAACTTGTAGTCCAATTGGCTGATATGTTTGATTATAACAAAAGGAAATAGGAACCGAGGAGACAACTTTTGGGAGGTTTTATCTATGTTTACGTTGACAGCCAAATGGCATCACTGGGTAGATACTCATGAGCTTCTTTTCTTTTTGTATCTGTATTTTTTTTGTAAATGCTTTTAGCTCATAGCTCATACTTCTCAGCTCATAGTAAATGTAATTGTGCTTCTTGACGAACTGCCGTCCCAACGTAGCTCAAGAGGATTCATTTTCATATGTATTAGGGCGCAAATATCTTGCTTAGAACAGATAAAGGATTAGGAAACGTTCAATGAATGTTCCGAACAACATTCATTGAAGGTTTCAGATATAGGAATGATGGAGTGAGGGAGAAGTCTTTTGCGATGTAAATTCCTAACAGCACTACCAGTGTGAGGGCGGTCCACGAGAAGGAATATGGGCCTACAGGGAGGAAAAATACTGGCCAGGTAAGCGCCCCTGCCCATCATGTGAGGTAGAAACTTCAACGCCAGAATTCATAGAGGAGGGAGGGAGCTGAAAGCCGACTACGTTTGGAATACTTTACGCAATCAGTGTTTGTCAGGTTCCGAATATGCAGCCTGATTGGCGTATGTCTGACACAAAAGGCAACCGTGTTTGCAAACATGCTGTCAGGAAACTTCTCTAGGGAATTCAATGTAATAGGCTACACATGAATGTGACCAACCAACATGTCATTGGTTACATGTTTTATTTTGGTCAATTTACTAAAATCTCAAGAAGAAATCCTGTGCAGATGATCTATGACAGAGTGCATGGCAACTTACCAGCGGATCTTTTATCCATTACCGATGGGCCAATTAGTCAATGTGACTGTGCCCAGTTTACGGACGAAACACTTCTTAGCAAATGTTTCGCCAGGGCGCATTCCTGTGGTGTGCTGGGCGCAGTCCGTGTTCTTATGATGCCAGCCCAGCCAGCAGGCTACGTGAGAGCAAGAGTGTTGGGCAGGAATTGCATTGAGATGATCTCTCATGACAATCTTTGAAACAACATAAGAATCTGGAAAGAGTAAATGGTGAGAGGTATTTCCGTGTGTAAATAATTATGCACCTCAAGGGTATGCGCCCCCATGTTGTCTGTCTTTCCCAACCCTGCGCTTTACTACTCCTGCACCCTACTTAGCTGAATGCCCTTTCTGCTGTTTACCATCTGGTTGATACTTTGCTTCCTGGTCCTGGGCTGTGCAATGTTGCACCTACTTGCATCCATTGATCTGACTTTTGAACCACATTCCTTGATTTCCCCCCTTCTCTGCCTTCTGTCCTCCATGTTCTTTGTTACCCCCTTGCCCCTCTTCTCTCCGATCTACAACCAGTTCTCTGACTTGCTGTTTCTCCCTCTTGCTTATCTGCACCCCTGGTATTTAACTGTCAGCCTGTGCTGCTTCTTCTTGCTGTTTACCCACCTTCCCCTTTGACCTCGGCTCACTGCCTTGTGTTGTGCTTGATCTGTCTACCTTCACCCCTTCATCCCTTGTTGTGGCCAGGCACAGCTGTAGCACAGCTACACTTGCCAGGCACAGCTGTAGCAGAATTAACTACCCGTTGTTGTAGAAGCAGAAACATAGTGCAAGTTCCTGGGCATCATGATCTAATAGCAGTGTCTGGCAGAAGCTTACACCGTATGCACAAGGCCAAAATGTTGGCTTTGTCAATGCTTGTGTTTGAACAGGATCTCAGTGGCTTTGCCAATGCTGTTTTTAACAGGACTTCAGTGAAGGACACGCAGAGTGCTTATAAATCGGGTGCCTGAAGGGCTGCAGCAAATTAATTTTGTAATGTGAGCTCCGCAAAGTGCACTTTTAAAGCCCCAGAACGAAAACATTACAAAAATGTATATATTGCAGCGTTATACAACTGATGACTGGCACATGGTGGTAGTTGCTGGTACTTTCTTTACACATTGTACTAATGATTATTCTGGTGCAGCTTCAATGTTACAAGCAGTTAACTCTCTCTCCTTCATGTGTGAAAACCATTTTAATACTGCTCTGAGCCTATGTTGCCCTTTCTCAGATCAGTCTCTCGCTTTCTCTTTACAGACCTTCAGCAACACCTTACATGAACAAATCCAACCAGTCCAGGGCAATTGTGCAACTAAAAACATCGGACTTCAACCTCCACAGTGCACCTTCCGGGATTCGGATTTCCCATAGCCTGCGAAGGAGTTCATTGCAGTGACCATTCTCCAGAACGAGGTGAGCTAGCATGAGTCTTTTGTAGGGTTTGGTGCTCAGGGCACTCCAACTCTGTTTGTGTTCATCTGTAGTAAAGAAGGCACACAGCTATCTTGTTTAAATTTTTTTTTAAAAGAAGCCCATGTTTGTGGGGATCAATGAGGTGGGGGAAAATCTGTTGCACAGTACAGACTACAGAATGTCATCTATGACTAGCTGAGAGGGTGGAATGTGAAAATGGAAAGTCATACATATAATGCAAAAAGGCCTGCTTATGGTTCAATGGAAGCAAACCTGTCCATTTGGAAACTATTTTTCGAAGGATAGGATTGGGTGGTGGTTCCCACTTACCTCATGATGTCCTGGTATCTTCCAGTTGAATGGTATACAGTATTTTTTTTTACTGCTGTAAAATCCCTCAGTCTTTAAAACATCAGAATACCTTCTTTCTAATCTTCACCATTGCTCCCACAGTGCTTGGGAGGGGTTGGGGTTGTGTCATGCAGTCAGAAAAATCTCCCTACATTCTAAGCAATGTTTTTTTTAGAACAGTATTAACAGAACAAACTTGCCTCATTTCTTCCATAAGTACTCATTTGCCAAACAAGCTGCAATACGTACTGTGTGGCTGGTGTCACATTTGCTAATGGGCATGTGTGTTAACGCATGCATAAATAACATTGGCAATTATACTCAACTGTACTGGTCGATGATAAGTACAGCAGAGTTGGGTATAATTGCAGACGCTATCTGTGTCTAGTACCGACTAATTATACTTATGTGTTATTGAAGAGCATACCTAACAATGACTACATGATCCCATCTACATATACATGTACATAATCATTTTGCTTATTAACAGGTGTCACTGTTGCCGAAAATGAATTCAGTGGACCAATTACTTTCAAAACCATTTTCCGGACTCGCACACAGTGAAAAACTGGAGGTGAAAAGACTAGGGCCTGATCGGCCAGATGTAAATGTTCAACAGTCCGCAAAAGATAGGGGAAAGGCTTACACACGCACATTTTCCATGGTGTGGTATCAAAAGAAGACATGGCTCACTGGTAGCATTGCTAAGCGGTCTTTGTTCTGCTTCCCTTGCCTGCTGTTTGGAGGTGAAACGGCCTGGACAAAAACCGGAGTCACTGACTTAAAGCATTTGTCAGAAAAAAGCAAGAGACATAAATCGTGTAAATCTCATATTGAGAATATATTAGAGCTGCGCATGTTGGGAAGTGTAAACATTGCAACACAGTTGGATGATGCCTATGGCCGGAGCGTGATGAGGCATAATGAGGATGCAGATAAAAACAGATACATCTTGTCAAAGTTAATAGACAGTGTGCATTTTTGTGGTGCGTTTGAATTGGCTTTATGTGGCCATGATGAAACTGAAGACTCTTTAAATCCTGGTGTATCTAGAGGCCTGGTGGATTTTGTATCCAGCATAGACAGTGCAATGGAACTACACTTAAAAAATGCAACAGTATTCAAGGGCACTTCAAAAACAATTCAGAATGAACTGCTGGACTGCATGCTCACGGTCACCAGAGAGATCATTGTAGAGCAGTTAAAAGGCACTGATTATGTGGCTATTCAGGCAGACGATACAACTGATGTTTCCACTAAGACTTAGTCTGTGCTAGTCTATCGCTACATTGATGAACGATACAGAATTGTTGAAAGGTTTTATGGATTCTCTCATCTGAAAGACTCTAGTGCGCAGACCATTGCTACTACCATAATGGAAAAATTGGACAAAGTATTCCACAAAAAAAAGTAATTACGCAAACATATGATGGTGCGAGTGTAATGAGGGGGGTGTCTGGTGGTGTCCGAAAGAAAGTAGCTGAAGTGTATCCAAATGCACATTATGTACATTGCTATGCACACCAGCTTAACCTCATCATTGAACAGGCTGTTTCAAAAATCTCAGAAGCTCGAGTTTTCTTTTGTGATATCTCTGGCTTCTGTACATTTTTTTCTCGTTCTCCAAAAAGAACCGCAGTTCTAGATGAGGTATCAGAGCACAGACTTCCAAAACCATCTCGCTGGAGCTACCATATTCCGGTAGTGGAAGCCATATATCAGCACAGGGAAGCACTCCGTACATGCTTTGAGCTCATTATTGAAAGACGGACTGATTTTGAGGGGGTTACTGTGCATGAGGCCCAGGGATTCATTCGAACTCTGAAAGAGAAGGAGTTACTTTTCTTCCTTTTTTTGTTCAATGACATAATGCCCCATGTCGACATTCTATATAACCAGCTTCAGAAGCGAGACATTGACTCTGTGTATGTGCAGAAAGCTACTGCAACTTTTATCAAGTGCATTGGCAGAGTACGTGGAAGCACTGACAATCTGGAAGCTAAACTTCCATCAGAGGCAACTTTTTCAGGTTGCAATGCAAATATGAACACTTTGAATCGTTTGGCTAAAGAAGTATGTGATATTATAGTTACACAAGCCCAAGAACGCTTTGCATTTACTAACCACTTGGAGGGGGCCAAATTGTTGCAGAGTGACCTATTTCAAACACATGGACAGTCTTTTCCCAATGATGCACTGAATGCAACTGTCCAAGCGTACCCCATGTTAAACAAGGAAAGACTGCGCACTGAGCTTTCATTTGTTTATGAGAGTCCATAATTCTGTAGTTCAATGGGGTAATTTCTTTACTAAAATTGTTCGTTGAAAACAATCTCGAAGAAACACTTAGTGAGACAGTGCAGTTTTTAAAAATTCTGATTACTACACCCATGACAACAGCTGAGTCTGAGCTCTGTTTCTCCACCCTGAAGCGAATTAAAACATTCTTGAGAAACACAATGGGCCTCATCACAAGGTTGGCGCTCCAGTAAGAACGGCACCGGTAAGGCAATACTTGCATCCATTACCGGGCCGGTGTATCATGACCCTAGATGCCGTTGCTACCGGCATCGTCAAGGACCCCCTGTGGCCGTGCACCACCGTACCGGCATGCAGGCACGCGCGCAGATGGGGAGGCCTTAATACCGGCATGCCGCAAAGAAGGCGACACCACGAGTCACACGTACAAGTACATACCGGCATCGAGATGCCGGTAAGAAGGGCAACCATGATGCCGGCAATACCGGCATCGCGGACCACCCGTAAAGAGCAAACTGCTGTGTAACCAAGTGCCACAGGTGCACTCAATCAGCACAGGTGGAGGCAATGGAGTCAGGGTCAGCACAAAAGGAGCACACCCACACACCACACCCCCCTCCAAGGCAAAATGCTACCACTTGTACTTGCCATACTGGGCCTGGAGGACATGCCTGCACTGCTACTCCTTCAGCAGGCAGTACAACAGGAAACACAGAGGAGACGCCGGAGGAGAAGGAGGGTGAGACATGCCCAGCAAATCCCACCAGTGCAGGCAGTCGCTCCCCGCAGACAGCCAATAATCCAACGTATAAGGGCTAATCCATTTGACTTAACCGCAGCAAGATCCACACCCTGTACCGCCTGGATAGAGACACCATCACCAACACAGTGGAATTAATACAGGATGACTTGGTCAGCCTGATCAACATCCGCACAGCCATCCCCCCTTTGCTGAAGGTGGCATCTGTGCTCCACTTACTGGCCACAGGCACTTATCAACACACAGTGGGCCAAATGCATGGCATGTCCCAATCATGCTTCTCTGTTGTGTTAAACCAAGTGCTGGATTCACTACTGAAGCACGCAAATGCCTACATATCCTTACCAAGGACACCACAGGAGGCAAATGCCACCAAAATAGTATTCCATGCACTGGCAGGCATGCCCAATGTAATTGGTGCCCTCGACTGTACCCATGTAGAGTTGGTAGTCCCACATGCCGTGGAGGCGGTGTACCGCAATCGGAAGCTATACCATTCCATCAATTTGCAGATGGTGTGTGATGCCAGCCAGATAATAACACATTGCTGTGCCAGATACCCAGGATCCACGCATGATGCCATGGTGCTGCGGAACTCCTCACTACCCCGCTACATGGAAGGAGACGTTGTACAAAGTGGCTGGCTGTTGGGTGAGTCTGCCCTCTGGGCCATGGGGGCAGATGGATTGGGGGGGGAGGTACATGCATATGCTAGGGGAATGCCCTCTGGGCCATGGGGGCAGATGGATTGGGGGGGGAGGTACATGCATATGCTAGGGGAATGCCCTCTGGGCCATGGGGGCAGATGGATTGGGGGGGGGTACATGCATATGCTAGGGGAATGCCCTCTGGGCCATGGGGGCAGATGGATTGGTGGGAGGTACATGCATATGCTAGGGGAATGCCCTCTGGGCCATGGGGGCAGATGGATTGGGGGGGAGGTACACGCACATGCTAGGGGAATGCCCTCTGGGCCATGGGGGCAGATGGATTGGGGGGGAGGTACATGCATATGCTAGGGGAATGCCCTCTGGGCCATGGGGGCAGATGGATTGGGGGGAGGTACATGCATATGCTAGGGGAATGCCCTCTGGGCCATGGGGGCAGATGGATTGGGGGGGAGGTACATGCATATGCTAGGGGAATGCCCTCTGGGCCATGGGGGCAGATGGATTGGGGGGGAGGTACATGCATATGCTAGGGGAATGCCCTCTGGGCCATGGGGGCAGATGGATTGGGGGGAATGGTAGTTTAAGTCATCCGCCCTCACATTTGCATGCAAAATGCCCCTAGCCAAGACATACATTGCCTGGTGCTTTAAAATCCTAGGACCCTAGGTCGTGTATGTCACACAAGGCTCCCTCTATGGATTGGCATGCACTGTACAGGGCTGACAGTCATGTGGATGTGGCTGCCAAAGACGAGATAGTGCATATAAACTTGAATGATGTACAGGCTGAGCACACCTGTCAACTGAGCCTCATCCTCACACATACCTACTTCTGCTCCCAAGTAGGTGATGCTGGATATCCCCTGAAGCCGTGGCTACTCACCCCTGTCAGGAACCCGCAGAACAGGCACGAAGAGGACTTCAATCGTGCACATACACGTACACGTGTGGTCATTGAGCAGACGTTTGGCCTTTTGAAGGCACGGTTTCGCTGCATCAGCAGGTCGGGAGGGGCACTCATATACGGGCCTGAGAAGGTGGGCAAGATCATCACGGCATGTGTAATGCTACATAACATGTGCATCCGGCGGAACATACCCCTGCCACCTGACGTGGAGTTGCCACCACCTGGTGAAGTAGAAGGAGAGGAAGGAGTAGAAGTAGGACATAGGCCAGGACGCGAAACTCGTGAGGGTCGCGCAGTGCACAAAATGGTCATAGACCAATCATTCTGATGTACTTTAATGCAGAGGGTGCCATGTGTTGTGTACTGTTGGCACTGGTTGTGTGGACACATGTGCACGAATCACCATGAAGCAATAAATTGACATACAAAAAATCAGCAATGTCCACTCATGTGATGTTTGTTAAACAACTGGTGTATTTGTGAGAAATTAAGTACAACATGATTCAACAATCCACGCGCCCACCACCCCTCCACCTCCCCCAACCTACTCCCATGCCCCCAAACGCCCCAGTACTAAACACTAAACCCACCACCACCCCTCCACCTCCCCCAACCTACTCCCATGCCCCCAAACACCCCAGTACTACACACTACACCCACCACCACCCTCCACCCACCCCCTAACATCCAAAGTCAAATATGGCACAACATGTGTCTGGATGTATGCCCAAAGGGATTATGCAGGGTGGACCTGCTACTGTAGAGCCCCCTTAGGAGGTGGGGGTTGGATCTCTGAGCGGCGCGAACTCCGCAGGGACATGCGCACGGGGCTGGTCTGCCTCGAGCCCGATGGCATGGATGATGCGGATGACCCAGATGGTTGTGATCCAAGGGGCAGGGTTTGCCGTTCGTCCATGCGGTCAGAAATCCTGGTGAGGATCTGACCCAAGGCATTGAAGCCATCACGCACTTGCTGTGCACTTGAGTTAATGGCCTGGATAACGGCTGCGGTGCTGTCCTGGATAATACGGCGTGTTGTCTCCCCTTCAGCAAGGTACTGCTGCACATAGCCTTGCATCACCTCCTGCCGGGCCTCCATCCTGGAGAGACGTCCCTCAAGGTCCCGTATGGCAGTGTGGGTTGTGGTCGGTGGGTGATGTGGTGGCACAGCATGGATCATGGGGCTGTGCATGGCCGGAGACCACTGTCCATGGCTGCTCTGGTCGGATGAGTCCCGCTGAGGTGTGTCCTGTGGGGTGGCCTGCCGGCTTGGTGTGTGCACTACAGGCTCCGAGTGGACAAGTCCTGCATCGCCCTCATTGTCCGGCCCAGCTACCTCATCAACACTATGATCTGCCGATGCAGCCATCTCCCCAATTGTGCTGGCAGCAGCAGAATGTGTGCCATCCTGCATGCCTGCTGTGTCCTCTGCCAGTGTGGATGGTGTGACCACGGATGCAGGTGCAGGTGTCAGCTCGTCCTGTGTACTTGTCTGTGGTGCTGTTTTTGCACCGGTTCTTGGCCCGCTTCCCGCATGGCCCATCCTTGGTCCACTTGAGGTTGATGGACCTGTGCCATCAGATTGCCTCCTAGGCCTTTTGGCTGGTGTTGTGCATTGTGCACTCCCTTGCGCTTCATCACTGTCAGCATCCGTACCTGTCGGGGACAGAGAGTGGCAGGATATCAGTGATTGTTCCGCTTGCATTGTGCATGCCTTAGTCATTGGACATGTGGCGCCATCTGATCAGTTGCATTCGTGGCTTTGTAGGGGACTGTGTACATGCAATGTTGAAGAGTGGATTTTGATAGTGTAGTCGTGTCCACATGTACGCATTGTTTGGTGCAGTTGGACATTGATGTGTTTTGGGAGGGTCGTCCTGGGTGGCACATGCCCATGAAATGTGTCTTGTGGGTGTATTCGTGTATGACCGCAACATGCATTGGGATGGAATGGTGGTAGACCCAGAATGTGTACATGGATATGTGTAGGTGTGCATGATGGCCCATTCGTTGGCTGGTGTAGCAGCCACATTTGGGGGAGGATGATTATGATTATTTTTACTGTTTCAGTAGGGACACTCACCTTCATCTGCCAATGTTGGCACGCCAAACTCTGCTTCACTTCCTTCAATGGACTCCACGTCTATGATGGAGCTGCAGGTCTCCTCCCATCTGGCCAATTTCAGTGGGGAGTGTGGTCCTCCTCCTGTTGTCAGCCCCTGGCTCCGATTAGCTAACAATATGTGCCGGACTCTCAGCCTGAGGTCGTCCCAACGTTTTTTGCAATCACGCACTGTGCGTGCGGTGGTGCCGACTGCACTTACTTTCTGGGCAACTTCTTCCCAGATGGCCTTTTTCTTGAGCTGGGCTGGACGCCTGAGGTCGTTGCAGAACACCACTTCTGCATTTGCCACAAGGGTGTCGGCCAACATGTTCAGCTCATCGTCTGTAAAACGTGGTTTGCGCAGGCGGGCCGTGCCTCTCCGGGTGGTCTTCGACATGTTGTCCGTGGTTGCCTGGGAGTTGGGGTGTAGAGGGTCCTGTAGGTGGAGGATGGCGATGGATTGTGTTTTTAAAGATGGCCACCATGGCATTTCCCTTTCCGGCGCGATGACGTTACTTCCGGGTCCGGTATTAACGCACCCGTTATTTGCACTATGTTACTAATGGTAATGGTATTTAGGGGTTGCCGAGGGCAGAGCCGTTCTGTGCGTATTGGTCGATGCTGCTGTGTGGGGGTTTGGGGGTCGTTACCGGCATGCCAGTACGGCCGTAACCGGCATGCAGGGATGCACGCGCCCGTGCACTCTTGATCGTCCGCAATTTGCGGGTCGGTGCCAAGCCGCACATGTTATTACCGCCATGCCGGTACGGCCAGATTTTTAGCGCCAACCTTGTGATGAGGCCCAATGACTGAGGATCGTCTGAATGCTTTGGCCATGCTGTCCATGGAAAAACAACTGATTCAAGAGATCCCTGACTTCAATACACTGACTATTGATAAATTTGCCTCTCTGAAAAATAGACGTGCACAATTTGTGTACAAACTTTCAAAATGATTGACCAGTGAATGTTCTGTTACAAACAAGCTATGTGCAGTTATTTTGTGGGTTACCTTGAATTCTTTGTTTCAATGGCCTTATATATGTTAGGATTTTGTGTAAGGTTTTGTGATCTATTTGACAGAACAGTGAGAAATGTGAAGTATGTTTGGATGTTATGGTTGTTGGTTAAATATAAAGCACTCAACATAATGAACTTAGTAAACTATTTCTGCTGCATTTTTCTCCTGGCAATATCTATCTGCTATTTCTGAGACCTGTGCATTCCACGTGTTGCAACTTTGAGCAACTGAAGCAATGGCAACTCAGCGAGGCAGACAGCCATTAGAGGTAGGACAAATGTCGCATTAATTAAGTGGTTAAAAACTAAAGTAATATTTTAGCTTAGTTTCCCCCTTTCAGAAAATGCCTAAAATCCCACCTTAGTAAGAGGAGGAACACATGTGAATGCCAGTAACAGCATGACAAACATATGTTTCCATCATTACTGACTATGTAATGAATTTCTTTATGCATACACCATAGTACCAGCTATTCTCAATACAAGCTGCTGTAAAATACACCATCACACTTGCACACGTAAGAATAGTGTACCACCATTAATATGTAAAACCAATGCTTTTTTCATATTTCGGTGGGTTTTTTGGACAGTAAATTGCACATTTTGTAGGCCATTTTTCCAAAAATGTTGCAGGGGAGAAATCCCCCGCACCGCCCTTGGAGGGGGGGGGGGGCGGGCTCGCGCGCTGGGCGCGCTCGCTACTAAATTCGCCCTGGAGAATTTACGCCCCGCCAGCTTTCAAACTCACCAGCTGCTACTGGGTACTTTTCTTACCCTGACCATTGTCTCAGTGCTTGAAACGTACACTCATCCAATGTATCCACTGACATGCCCTATTTCTGTCCCCCTTGCAGGTGACTCCGGATATCCGCAGCTCCAATGGCTGATGACCCCCGTGAGGAATCTACAAACACCACAGGAGGTGGCATACAATTGTGCCCACAATCGGACCAGGGTGGCAATTGAGCACACATTTGGCATGTTGAAATACATTGTACTGGGGGGGGGGCCCTCATGTACAAACCAGATAATGTGGGCAAGATTGTGTTGGCATGCGCCATGTTGCACAACATATGCATTTGGCACATAATACCCCTGACCCCAGATGTGGACATGCCCCCCCTGAAGATGATGAAGACGTGCATGCAGATGCCACACATGTGGATACTGCACGTGCAGAGGCCAAGAAGGGTCGCATCACCCGCCAGGAGCTGATTGAAAACTTTTTTTATGCTGCCTGCCATTTACCTGGGCAATGCTCACTTCACTGTTCATCTCACACAATAAATGCATGCACACATAAAGATTGATGTCCATTCAAGGCTGCAAGTGTGAGTTTTCCTTTTATGATTTAGAATGCCATTCTGGATATACATGCAATGTACATTCCATCCCAACACCACCCCAAAACACCCTACCTACTAAAAATCCCCCAAAACACCCCACCCACTCTAAGTACACAATAGTATGCATCAGCGTGACCAACATGTCCTTGCATTAGTTATGGGCACATTTGGCCTTGGGAGCTGAGTCCTGGAGCCTTGTGGTGAGGAGGCGGATGGACCTTCGCCTTGGTGTGCTTTCTAGTGAACCCTCAGTGGGCGTGTTGGTGGATGAGGGCTCAGAACTCTGGGCACGGATGTACCACAATGTCAACTGCATGGCCTGTGATAGGGACTCTGCTATGGCAGATGCAGCATCTGTGTGCTCAAGCACCCTCTGCCTAAGTGGCACCATGGTAGATGTTGCCTGTCCGAGTGCGCGTGCCATGCAACGGTTGCTCCTCTGCATGCTATTGTGGATTTCGCGCATCCCTGTGAGTTGCTCACCAGCCACTGTGTGGATTTCCACCTGCTGGCACTCGCTCTGGTCCAGCCGTGCCCTCATTCCATGTAGGTTACCATCTGGCAGTGGTTGCGGGCTGCGTGGTTTTGGGACTGTGGCTGGAATGAATCCATGTGTGGTGTCATTGTTCAGAGGAGTCCATGGCCACTTCCTGTTCACCGTTAGAGTCGGACTCCTCTGAAATATCCACATGCGACATCTGTCTGTGGCCATGTGGTGGGGGGGTACTGGTGCGTGCGCAGGCACTGTCCTGCGTCACGTGTGTACTCTTGCTGCCTGTGGTGTCGTAGGGCACAATACCAGTGTGTGCAGGTTGCATAGGTGGTGGCTGCGCTGATGCTGCCACAGGTGATGGAGGCTGGCCTACCACTACCTGGGGTGGTGGTGGCTGGGCGCCGGCAGTTGTTTCCACTGGTGACTGTGTTGGTGTCGCCTCACTGCCATGCTGCCTGCTGCGTCCGTCAGTGTGTCTGGGCTGCGCAGGTTGGATTTTCTCACATTTCCCTGTCAACTGATTCCCAAAAGTGAGAGCAGGAGTACAATTCCAAACCCTAATTTTAGCTGTGGCGAACAAGACGTTCTTGTATCCCTGCGCTATTCGGACAATGCGCCCTGGGCAACTTTCTGCATCTTTCAATTCCTCTTGGAAGACTCCTGTTATGTGCCCAAGTGGTGGGGGGCTGGAGTGGATAATACTGTGGTCCTAACATACAATAGGGCCCACCATGGCGGCCCAACTGGTGCCTAATCCCTCCCAGCGGGGGACACAGAAGCCACTTGACAGGAGACATTTTAATCGAAATCTGTAAGTGGGTCGGTGGAAGGACCCACTGCTCCATTTCGAGGAGACCCTTAATAAGATGAGGATACTTCACCCTGACTTTGATGGCATCCATCCCATGAGGGCCCATTAATCTCTCACACTGTGAATTATCGACAAACACCCCCTCCTATGCCTTCGCCAGTGACTAACTTTATTCAACAAGCTATCACCCGGTTCCTGCCTGGGATCCTGCTTTTTGGAGCATTCATAAGATAAAAACATTCCTGATTCGTAAGTCCAGGAACCTGGCGAGGGGGGCGTAAAATTCCATCAGACCCCCCCCCCTCCACCACCCTGGCCCTGGGGAGAAACCTTAATTTGGGCAGAAATAGCAGCAATTGTTATTGGCAAAGGAGGTAGCTTAGTGGGTAGGATTGGACAATTTGCTTCCTGCCCCCCCTCCTGCTCCACCCACGCCCCACTCTAGCCAGCCCCATGCCCTCAGGCACCCAATAGGGATTGGAAACCCGTAGCATCAAACCCTCCACCAGTTTAGTCAACCTACATATATCGCACTTAAACTTGGCATTTTCTTCCCGCATATGCTCCATGAATTTGAAGGCATGCTTGCAACCCTAACAGCCCATCTTAACCATATCACCATCGCTTGGGATGTAAATCAACTGAGGCCCTCTAGTCAAGGGCAAGGCATGGGGGTCAGGGGGTCATGAACATCCCGTCCCGTTGCCAAAACCCCACTTAAATTTGAGACCATGGGCCTCATTACGGGTCGGGCGGTCCGGAAATAACAGTGGCGGTAAACCCGCTGCCACTGTTAATTCTGGACCGCCCGATCTCGAGTCCTGCAGGCGGGAGGTGGCGTTCCCGCCAGGTCTGACCTGGCGGGTTTAACACCGCCCGCCTGCAGGCGGATGTGGGAACACCAGCACCATCACGAGATGGTGTCGGTGTTTCCACTTCCCCATTCCCATTGAGTCCTATGGGACTCAATGGGAATGGGGATTTACCGAATTCTGCCTCCGGAATTCCCGGGACACCTGGGTCGTAATGCCCCGGTAATTCCGGGAATCACAGAGGCGGAATGGTAAGACGAGTCCAGCGGTAATCAAGCCGGAAAAACCGGCAGGTTACCCCCGGACTCGTAATGAGGCCCCATGTCTTCAACCATAGTGGCCAAAACCTCAAATCTATTGCTAGTGGTGACCCCCTGTGGGTATTGCATATGCTCATCTGGGGCACCGATGACTTCACTACTGGCACCTTCCTTTTCACCCAGGGGTGCCACCCTCCCTTTTACCATCCGGTGCGGTAGATGCTCATCAGCCTTAACCGGGCTTATTATTAGCGCCATGTTTGCTGCCAGGTTCGCTATAGGGGTAACTTCTATTACACAGGGTGCAACTCCTTTTCCTGAATCAGGATTCCTGCCACCAACCTGTACCCTTTACCCTCCTGCTGACCGGGCTTTTTCTTGATAGCATAGGCCTCCAGTGATTCCTTCGATAGGGGTATTGGCTTCCCCAAGGAAGTACTTTTTAGAGGAAGATTCTAGGGGCCAATCAAGGGATCTAGGGTGATCTCAGTGATGCCTTTTATGTGATCCCTATCACGCAGTTATATTTAGCATTAGGGAGTGGCAAGGCATGGGGGTCAGGGGGGTCATGAACATCCCGGCCCGTTGCCAAAACCCCACTTAAATTTGTGACCATGTCTTCACCCATAGTGGCCAAAAGCTCAAATCTATTGCTAGTGGTGACCCCTTGTGGGTATTGCATATGCTCATCTGGGGGACCGATGCCTTCACTACTGGCAAAGTCCTTTTCACCCAGGGGTGGCACCCTCCCTTTTACCATCCGGTGCCGGAGGTGCTCATCAGCCCTAACCAGGCTTATTATAAGCGCCACGTTTGCTGCCTGGTTCTATTACACAGGGTGCAACTCCTTTTCCTGAATCAGGATTCCCTGCCACCAACCTGTACACTTTACCCTCCTACTGACCAGGCTTTTTCTTGATAGCATAGGCCTCCAGTGATTCCTTCGATAGGGGTATTGGCTTCCCCAAGAAGTACTTTTTAGAGGAAGATTCGGGGGGCCAATCGGGGATCTAGGGTGATCTCAGTGATGCCTTTTACATGATCCCCTATCACACAGTTAGATTTGGCCTTAGGGAGTGAGCCCACCTCCCCTATGTCATGCAGTAACCCATCAATTTTGGAGATCAGGAGGTTAACATCCTGCATTGGTTTGAATAGTTTAAACATTCTCCTAGGCCCACATCCCGGTGATATCTATGTAGTGGCCTTTCTTTTCAACATTATTCACTATTATTTAATAGAGTTGTCCTAGTACTCCACCCTATGTAATATAAAGTGCCATGTCAGAGACTCAGCAATTAAGTTAAAAAAATCAAATATGCTGCACATTTGTCAAACAGTGAAAAATTAGCACTTTAAGAGTAACAATAACAATGAAAACAATTAAAAGAAAAAGGATAAAAAAGATAAAAGGTTAAGAAAAAGCATAAAAACAGTTAAAAAGTTTGCACAGTTAAATCGAAGGGAAGTACGGTCTTGGTAAGGTTAACCAAAGCATGTGTGAACACAGTCAATAAAGCTGCACACCCAAAAGGTATTTTTTCTTACGGTCAAAGTTTGCCATAAAATGTGTCATGAAATTCAATGTCAGAGTCACTCTTCCAAAACAAGGGTCCGGGTCGCTGTCAGGGTCAGTGAGCCAGAGAGGCATGCCCGACAGCTTAAGGAGCGCACAGAGTCGGAGGCTCCTCCCTCCCTGGCCTGTTACCTTCTATTTGCACCTCAGCAGCCTCTTGTCCTGCCCACTTAACCGATCCTTCGGTATGGCTTATAGACTTTGTGGGGTTAGAAGTAGGAGTTGCTGGGGGTCCCTCTGTGACCCATACGGCGGTTCCCGTGAGCCCCCAACCCCACAGACTCAGGCACACACGTCGGTTCAGTTCGGGCTCCCCGGTCGCACTGTCGTGGCTGGGAACGCCCCCTTCATTTATAATGCACGCGGCGGTGTGAAACATCGCGCCGTCGCATGCGCTTCCCTTAAGGGGGCAGCACAACACTCCTCCTTTTCCATGAGGACAAACAAACGTGTATCAACAGTTCCAAACAACAACAACAAACATATCAAACAGTGCAACTACGAAAACTGTTCCACGGCTCCCCTTTATTCACAACCACCCTGGATCCCCATAACAACCACACACGGCCCACGGGCCGTTCAGGAAACTTGTCTCAGCACGTAGTTGGTGAGGTAAGTGGGTTTCCCTCACCCAGCCCTCTGGGGGTACCTCGCGCTGACCTCCGGCACAGGCAGTCCATCCGGCAGCAATCCCCGGACTGGGGATGAGGGCAGGGGGGCAGCACCTCCACCTTCGTCAGGTACTTCCATACTGCCTGGTTCGTGAGTGGGTTCAGTTCTTGTGTCCCTGAGTCTCTTAAAGAAGCTCACGTTCCAGGTAACGGCCGACCTCCCGTCCGAGGCCATCACCATGGATCCCTTGACAGCCACCACATCTAGTGGTTCGGGTTCATATGGGAGGGAGAGTTTCCTGTGGGGGTGCCTATTCCTTATGAGCACCTCATCCCCAGGTTCTAGGCGTTGCGGGCAGAGCCCTCTCCTCGCATTTTCCTGCTCCGTCCGCAGTCTGCGATCCAGTTCCACCTGCTGGTCGTTGATCACTCTGGGATCCTTCTCCCCAACCTCGGGCAGCAGCCCTCGGAGACACCGTTTGAAGAGAGCCTCGGCCGGAGCCACACCTGTAGATGCATGGGGAGTGGTGCGGTAGACTCGCAAGAACTGATATAGCGCTCTCTGCAGACAGCGTCCCTGGCCTTGCGCTATCCGAAATGTCTTGTTCAGGGTTCTCACCAGCCTTTCCGCCTCACCATTGGCTCTTGGCCAGAGCTGGGTGATCTTTCGGTGTTGAACCCCATACCCCTCCATTAGTTCTGAGAAGCGCTCGCTCTGAAACGGCGCCCCGTTGTCCAAGCACAGGGTATGAGGAAAACCATGGGAGGCAAAGACTTTCTCGAGGTCAACCACCACTTGTTCAAGGGCCACTGAGTCCACAAACTCCACCTCCGGGTAGCGGGCGTATTCGTCCACCACCACCAGGAAATGTGTCCCTAGTGTGGTGGACCCAAAGTCCACATGCACCACCTCCTGTGGCCGCATCCCCCGGGGCATGGTTTCGATCGCCGGCACTTGTTGTATCGGGGACGCCACCTGGCACCAGACGCACGTGGCTACAAAGTCATTGACCCTCCATTTTAGCTCGGAGAACCACACTTTGAGGCGTAGTCGGGCCTTGGTCTTGGCGGCCCCTTGGTGTCCGTGGTGGGACAGACTTATCACCTCTTTGATCTTGGCTTGGGGCACGACTATCCGGTCACCCCTCAACAGGAGACCCGTAGGTGTTCAAGCCCCACCTTGGCTTCTTGAGTGCATCGGGCCAGTGACTCAAGCACGGTCTTCATCCTGGGCTGCTGCCGCCTCTAGGTCCTCGAGGGCATGGCATTCGGGGTGGCCGCTTCCACCACCATCCGAACGTGGTCATCCTCCTCTTCTGCACATGCATCCACTTCCTCCTTGCTGCCATGCCCCGGGTGCCTCGACAAGTAGTCTGCCACATTGTTCACGCCAGGCCTGTATACTAGGGAGACACCGTACTCCAGGAGAGTGAGCATCCACCGTTCAATTCTTGCCAGTGGTTTGGACGAGGACCTCGCCAGAATGGGCAGCAGGGGCTTGTGGTCCGTCACGACAGTGACTGGCCGGCCCAGGACGTAGAGTCTAAAATGCCTGCATCCCCACAGCACTGCGAGAGCCTCCCATTCGATCTGGGAGTAGCGCTGCTCGGTGTCAGACAGCGCCCTGCTGGCATACGCTACGGGCGGACGCTATCATCCCGGCCAATTTGTGTCAATACGGCCCCCATGCCGAACGGGCTGGCGTCAACAATGATCTCCGATGGGAGTGCAGGGTCAAGGAACACCATGGTGTCTTCGGCCATGAGGGCACTCTTGATATCCTCAAACGCAGCCTGTTCGAGCGGACCCCAATGCCATGCTGTTTCTTTTTTTGTGAGGGCTCTCAGGGGCTCCGACCTGGAGGCTAGGTTCTGGATGAACTGACCACAGTATGTCAACATACCAAGAAAACTCTGCACCTCCGACACAGTCTCGGGTGGTCGGGCCTCTTTGTTGTCTTTCACATTTCTCAGATCTGGCTGTGATGCTGGAAATGCATCGGAGGGACAGGGCCTCCTTATCCTTGTCCTTTACTGCTTTTCATCGTGTGTTCTGTCACGTTTTCCGCGCAGGGGTTCATGTGGGACTCCTGGCGGTGCAGCTCTCTCTTTTGGTTTGGCGAACAGACCCATGGGATACCCTTATGGCACCCATGGGTAGGGGTGCAACCCTGTGCCCCTAGTGTATGCTTTTGGTCACCTGTGTGTGACCCACAGAGCAGGGGATGGGTTGGTGGCAGCTCCGTGCTGAATTGACTGGTGCTTTGAGCGTCCTCCATTTTGGGATGCCCAGGCCCTGTCATTGGAATCGGTAGATTCCTGATGGAGACAAAATGGCCCCCATGGCCTCTTGTCTTCCATCACCTGTTACCTTGATCTTCCCATAGTCCCTGGAAGCCCTGTCTCTGTCCCTTCCCCCTGACTGGCTGTTGGGAGGAAGTTCCTTATATGGTAGTGTGGGGAGTGCTGACCAGACTGGCTGGAGCCTTCTCAATGACCGTATGTTGTGGGTACGCCTGTGGCTGTGTTAGGCAGAATCCTGTACAGTGCCCTTAGGGACCACTACACTACACACAATCAAGACCACAGGTGGCAGTACAAGTTTACCTTTGGTACAAGCCTGTACTACTAAGTTATAGTGGTAGCAGTAGCAGAGCAGCCAGGCTTATCTCAAGAGTATATGAGCAGTAGCAGAGATTACACAAAGGGACCACAATTACTGTGACTCAAGCAAACACTGACTCAAGTTTTTAGGTAGAAAATATAAGTGCATTTATTTTTAAACTGTCAGTTATAAACACAACACTTCTATTAAACTGTAAACAAAACCACACGTTAAATATACTACAACTAACCAATTCACTTTGTACAGTATGTCTCAGGGTAAGTACCCTTTGTTTGAATGAACCGGAGTTATGAACAAAACACAATACCGCCGATACAGTTGCGATCACTTTTTGACAGTTCGGGCTACTAAATAAACGCATATCCGTGACATGAAATGCTACCAGGGCAAAAACACACTTCGCCCCTGGGATACCCAGAGAGAGTTGGAGGCAAAAATCACAGGCAATATTTAGGTTAGTCAAACAGTATCGAGAAACACTCAGAAACAGAAGTTCAAAAGTCAAAGGGTCGGAGCCAGGATTAAGTGACACCGGAGACCTGTTGCCGAAGATCACACCGTTAGATAGTTCACGATTCAGTGTAGCCAAGAGTACTTTGATATTGTCAATGTTCGGAAGCAAAAGTTATAAGAAGGAGGGAAGACAAGGGCAAGCCTTGGAGATGAAGAAAAGGGATTCACCCAGTTTCATCAAGCAGAACACAGTACCTTATTCCAATGGTGCAGCTGGTGCCCTGGCAGTTGTTCCTGTGGGTTTCCCACAGACCCACGATTCCTGGAGCTTCATTGTGAACGAGGACGTCTGAAGGGCGTCTGCACCACACAGGGATGAAGCCGGCAGCAGCGACAACAAATAAAAGGTGTGCTCCTTAAAAACAGGAGAGGCTCGTTGGGTGGCTATCTGGACCACTACAGCAGTGTGCAGCGATTTCGACCACGAGGGTGACCTCTGGCTGAAGAAGATGAGCTGGTTATCCCCACCAGGCTCAAGGGAAGAAGACTCCGGACTGGATCTCCTCTTAGTCGTTGAAGGTTAGATAGCTCAGGACTGCAGCAGGGCTTTACCAGGACGGGGTAGTTGCAGCAGCCGTCGTTCTCTCCGCTTCTCTTCAGTTCCTTGTAGTTCTAGTGGCGACTATGACTTCTAGCCCAAGAGACCTGCCTTTTATGCGCAAAACCCCCATTCACACAGCCTGGCTGTCAATCACGCAGCAGGGGGGGATGTCCAGCCGGGATAACCACCTCAGCCAATCATGGCAAAGTGCGACTTGGGTTTCCTAGGATACCCTGTGCAGGGGGTGACTACACCCCTTCCCCACATTCAGTCTACCTAGACACCCAGGCGCCAAGAGGTGGGCTTCTCTGCAGAAGCCCGCCAAAAGACGGTGAACAAAGAAGGCAAACCTAGTTTGCCGCGCAAAGTAAAACACAAGAAGGACTTTAACAAAAAGAAATGGCGAATAAACCCAACCGGGGCCAAAAGAAAGACGATTTGGTCAAGCGGGTTTATGCTTAAGGCTGCAAACATAGCCAAAAGTATTACCACGGTTATCTATTATAACTGCAGTAGAAAAGTTAGGGTAGATACCACTGCCACCAGCCAAGTCTAAATGTTAAAAGAGCGAAACAATGCTCAGGGAGGTACAGACAGAAAAGGGGTACAGATTAGCCCTTTCCAGTACTCCATGTAAGATGAGGTGTACTGGGTCTGTGGAAAAAGTGACTATGTAAAGTAAATGGCAACTTTACTTTTCTCTGGGGGACAGTAGTCAGCCCCAACGAAATGGAGTCAGAGGGTAGTCTTAAAGACAACCCTGGTTCACTACACTGAAGGTGCAGTGTAACCCGTACAGGAACTGAGGCCCCTGGAGTGGTGTGCTCCAATGCCCAAGATCACACAATGAGTAAAAACACATAGGCCAGAACCCATGTAAGAGTGGAAAAAGGATGTACTCTCTTACCAGGTGGAAAAACAAACTCCAGAAATCCATCAAAGCTGCTGGGGGACTCACTAGGTGAGGGAAATTAGCCCTAGAAGGAGAATTCTCCCTAACAGGGTGGGACCCGGGTGAATGGAGTGCGTGACGAATATGCATTCTGTGTTGTGGATGTCTAGTATCTGGTGTTTGACACAATGGTTGAGACAGCCCTGCCCGAAACCGGTATGAATGCAGCTTGGAGTGTTTAATGGCTCGTTACTTGTCCCAATACACATAACTTGTTGTGAGTGTCTGGAGAGAAGTGAATGGCTTGAATACCTTGTGCCCCTGATTGGCTGGCTGCCTGCCTGAATGCCTGTAGTCGTGATTGGATGCTTGAGAGCGACCCAGCGGAATGAATGGGAGATCAACAGTATATCTGTGGACCTCTCACTGGTAGGAATCGTGTTCGGAAGCTGAAGTCCACTACGACAAGTAACTGGAGTAACAGAAGCTTAACCTTGAGCCCTGCTGGACGAGAAGAATTGCTGTTGCTCTCCTTCGCAATCTGAAAGCTGCTGTGCTCAAGAACTGACCCAAAGAGGACCTGGTAAGGCGCCCTCTTCCGAAGCTACGAGGGACCATCGTGCACTGCGGATCTTTGCCTACGCTCCCTGGTAGACAGACCTTTGAAAGGCTGCCGACCCGATACAGGGATTGCTGCAGAATTCCAAGGAGAAGTGCCCGGACTGTTGTCCACCACTGTCGCCGACCGCCGTCACCGACTGGAGCCGCCATGCTCCTGTTGCCTAAGAACTTCATTGATCCAAGGACGCTCTCATCCGCATCGTCGCTGCTGTATCCTGCTGGAGAAGGCCTGACTGTCGACGCGCCGAGGAGCATCAACTGGTGGGTTTCCCGCCACCCAAAGACCACAGAGACGCCGACGACTCGACGCCCTTGCTGGGCCACATTTCTTCAAACTCTTTGCGGTCCAGAACTATCGACACCGAGGTGCCCCGCACGCCTCTTCCTTGCAGGACGTTTGCACTTCCACGCCAACGAGCACCGCTAGGAACGACGTGGCCACTTCACCGTCGTAGCTCAACCTGTTCTCCGTCAGACGTTCGATGACCCGTGACTCCTGCGTTAAAGGGAGGGCACTCAAGAAGGGTTGTCGATTCTCCCGACAAGGAACGCTACAACGCCAGGTACTGTGGGGTTGCAGAACTATTGCAAAGTCTGGGGTGAACAATATATGGACTGGGCGTGTATCTTTATTCTACAGGTTGCCCAGGTGGGGGGATCTCCACGCAGAACTGTGTTTAACGGTAGTGACCAGTATTCTGCCAATTGTTCAACCCCTTCGCTTTCCTTCCTCTTTCTATGGTTGGTTTCCTTTATGATGATCTGTGTGTCATTCTGATCGTATACACTTTAACGAGATCTAATAACGTTGTGGTACCACTTTAGAACTGTATATATTTATCTTTGCTGATTTTCCAAGTACAAAGTGAGTTATCGTGATACTGTACATAACTTTGAATATTGATTATATAAAGATAGTGTTTTAACCGATCCAGTGTGCGGACATTCCTTTCTGGGTGCTTGGGGACTACACTGTACTTAAGAACCAGCCCGCATCACCTCCCGAGAAGCTAGGCCTTGATTGCTCGACCACGATACCAATAATAGAGAATCTTGGCAGGGGTGCTTCTGTGCCTCTCCTCTACCATATAGAGAATGGAAGTACAGACCCCCCCTCCAGCCGTCTTTACACTGGTGGCAGCGGTGGGATGCTTATGGTTTTAAGAATCAGTGTATAACCGTGCCACTTACGAAGGATATCTGCACTTTTATTAAATTAAGATTTAGTTGTGTACACGATTACAAGCATTACAAGCAATGGAATCTATTGCGAATGGTAAATTGACTCGGATGAGGCTTAGAGGCTCTCCAGAGTGCTTGTGAAGCCAGGGAGTTAGACTTTGTGGATAAGTCTAGGGCTGAGCTGATAGCTGCCCTGGTGGACTAACAGACTGATTGTGAAGCTCTTGAAGGGGGGGATGCAACTAATGAAGGCTCTACCCCGGGGGTTGTCGCCGAATCTGATTCTAGGAATGCCTCCATTCCTGCTGCCTCTGTTCCGAACCCCAGCAGTTCCTTAGAGCTTGAGTTATTAAGGATGAAATTGACCTTTGAATATCGCAAGTTGGAAATCGATGCTGAACTTAAGAAAGTGGAGTTGGCACAAGTGGAGCTCAAGAATCGAGATCTTGAACTCAAAACTAGGGATCTTGAACTCAAAGACAAGGACACTGAATGTCAGTGAATCCAGCTAGAGAAAGCTCGAGTGGAGACTTCAGCTAAACCAGTTGAGAGTGTCAGGTCCCCAGCAACCAAGTTTATGAAGGATTTGGTTGGTGTGTATGCAGAGGGTTCTGATATCCTCCAATGGATTGAAGCGTTTGAGATGGCTTGTGCAATTCATGATGTTGATAAAAGAGATTGGGCTAAGTGTTTGTTAAGCAGAGTGCCTCAAACTGGATATGACTGTATTCTGAAGATGAGTGTGGAAGAAATGGGTCAGTATGAGTGCATGAAGTCTGCTTTGATTGCCAATTTTGTCACAACACCTACCCAATATCTTAAACGGTTCAGAGATTTAAAAAAATGAGAGAATGTGTCTTGGGTTGACTGGGTGAGTGCTGCGCACATGAACATGATGGGGTGGATTGATGGTTACAAAGTGAAAACGTTTGTTGAATTGTCTCACCTCTTGTTTTTTGAGCATTTTTCGGAAGCCTGCTCACCAGAGCTGTGTCAGTATGTTGCTGACCAGAACATTTTGGACCCATTTAAGCTGGCTAGGTTGGCTGACAAGTGGGTGTCCCCTAAGGACTCCAGTGGGAAGGACAAGGACAAAGAAAAGGGGGCCTCTCAGAAAGCTGAGGAGTCCCAAAAGCAATCACAGTCAGGTAAACCAAAACCTTCCTCTCCGAAGACCCAAAAACCTAGTGGGGATAAGTTTGTTGTAGGTGGGAGTAAGAGTAGTGGTCCGCCTGATGCAAAGCAGGGTCCCAGTGGTTCCAGTTCCGTACCCTGCACGCCCGGCACATGTTGGAATTGTGGGGCTTGGATGACCGAAGGGGTGACCCCAAGTGTAAGGGTAAGGCACTTGGAGTCCAGGCTGTCAGCCTGACCTACCCCTACTCTGTACCTGAGGTGGAAGCCACCGTCCTCCCCTCCTCTACTGGGAAAACTTTCGGTGCTCCCGTAGAGATTTCCTTATTTTCCCTTGAGGCCTCGGACCAGTACGCAGAAGTACTGGTGACTATTTCGCAAAACACTTGTAGGTTTTTGAGAAGTGTCCTCTTGAATGGCCAGCCTTCTACTGGTTTGAGAGACACTGGGGCAAGCATGACAGTGATGGACAGGTCCCTGCTCAAGCCAGAGGACTATGTAGGTGCTCCTCTGAGAACCACCAGGTTAGCTGGTGGGCCTCCAAAATTATCGCCTGTAGCCTTAATCAACATTACGATTGGAGACAAGACAACGAAGCTTCAGGTCCTGGTTCAGGACAACGTACCTGCGAACATTTTGTTGGGAAACGATTTGGTCGAGTTAGGGATGATCACGGATGGGCTACCCATGGCTGCGGTAGCGGTCATCCGATCGCAGGTCACACAGGGTCCGGCTGCGAGCCCGGCACCCTCACTGACGGGGAAACCCAAGGCGTGAAGGAAACGGAAGAGTAAGAAGGCCGCCTCTGTGGAGGGAGCTCCTCCTCTTCCTGCTATTCCGACAGCACCCATTGGGATCCATGCTCCGGACGGGCTGGGTCCAGTGGTGAATCCCGTCTCAACTCCTGTGGGAGAAGAGCCAGAAGGCTTTCCGGTAGGAGAGGCTCTTAACCCGGAGGATCATCCCAACCTTCAATGCTTGTTGACTGAAGGGGGACCCTCCTGGGCGGACTTCTGTAAGGGACAGAGAGAGTGCCACTCTCTCGAGGGTCTGAGGACCCAGGCCCTGTCCCAGGCACAAGGAGAAGTGCCTAGGACATTCCAATTTTATTGGGAGGGTGAGCTCCTTGTTAGTGAGCCCACTAAGCCTGAACCTGGTGCCCTCAAGAGGTTGGTGGTACCCCAGGTTTATAGGCCCGTCCTGCTGCAGTTGGCGCATGAGGTGCCCTTGGCTGGTCATCTTGGTACCAAGAAGGCTAAGAAGAGGCTCTCTTCCCATTTCTACTGGCCCCGGATGGGAGTAGAAGTGGAGTCCCACTGCAGGACCTGCCCAACTTGTCAGTTGTCTGGCAAGACTGGAGGCAGAGTCATCGCCCCACTGCAACCATTGCCAGCGGTGGGCACACCGTTTGAGAGGGTTGGCATCAACATCGTCGGTCCCTTTGACGCTCCCACGTCGGGTGGACATCGGTACATCCTAGTTTTGGTAGATCATGCCACCAGGTACCCTGAGGCTATACCCCTTCGGACGGTTACAGCCAAGGTGGTTGCCAGGGCTCTCCTGGGCATTTTCACCCGTGCTGGATTCCCTAAGGAGGTTTTCTCTGATAGAGGATCCAACTTCATGTCAAGTTACATGAAAGCCATGTGGAAAGATTGCAGAGTAACTTACAAATTCTCCACCTCTTACCACCCTCAGACCAACGGTTTGGTTGAGAGATTTAACAAAACTCTCAAGGGCATGTTAGGCGCTTCGGAAGAGCCCCTCAGGAAGAAGTGGGATCTTCTTCTGCCATGCCTGCTGTTTGCTTACCGAGAGGTGCCTCAAAAGGGTGTCGGTTTCAGCCCCTTTGAGTTACTCTTTGGACATCCCGTGAGGGGGCCCCTCGTCTTGATCAGAGAAGGTTGGGATGCCACCCCTCCAGGTCCCGCCAAGCAAGTGGGGGACTATGTGGTCAGGCAACAGCGAATCTTAAGGCCAGCCAGGAATTGAATAAGTACTGGCATGACCTTAAAGCATCACAAGTGGATTGGACTCCGGGGCAATAGGTCCTTGTGATGGAGCCTACCAAGCCTCAGGCTTTGGCAGATAAAGGGACTGGACCCTTCAGGATAATCTCCAAGATGGGCGAGGTCAATTATCTGGTTGACATGGTAGCCTCTGGGGTAGCCCCTCAGATATTCCATGTTAACAGGCTCAAGCCTTTCCACAGGCGGGCTGAAGTCTCATGTCTCTTGCTAGCATCAGGGCAAAAAAGGATGAGAGTGAGCCCCTTCCTGATTTTCTGCATAGCAACCCTCAGGTTGGCTCAGTGGAGGGAGTGTATCTCTCTCCAGATTTGACAACAGAGCAGCAGAGGGCCTGCAGGACTTTGCTCCAGCAGTATGCCTCTCTGTTTTCACTGATGCCAGGCCTTACATCGTGGTGTAGGCACGAGATTGACACTGGTGACAGTGTGCCTATCAAAAGCAGATGCTACCGTATGTCAGATACCGTTAAGAACCACATCCAGGCTTAGGTCGCCAAGATGTTGGATCTGGGTGTTATTGAACCCTCCACCAGTCCCTGGTCCAGTCCCGTGGTCCTTGTGCCCAAGGCAAGTTCCCAGGCAGGTACCAAGGATTGGAGGTTCTGTGTGGACTACCGAGGAGTCAATGCCATCACCAAAACTGATGCGCACCGTTTGCCCCGGGCTGATGAGCTCGCAGACACCATAGGTGCTGCCAAATTTGTGAGCAATTTCAACGTTACCTCAGGCTATTGGCAAATAGCTCTGACAGACCATGCCAAGGAAAAGACGGTGTTCTCAACACCAGAGGGACTCTACCAGTTTAGAGTCATGCCTTTCGGGCTGAAGAACGCCCCTGCCACTTTCCAGAGATTAGTCAATTATGCGCTCAGTGGGCTGGAAGCCTTTTGTGTGGCTTACTTAGATGACATTGCCGTCTACAGTTACACCTGGGAAGAGCATTTGACTCATCTGGATAAAGTGTTGCAGGCGTTGAAAAGTCATGTATCTTGGTCATGAGGCAGGAGGGGGTCATTTCCAACCTCTCCCCAGTAAGGTACAGGATGTACAGGACTGGGAGACTCCCACTACTCAAACCCAGGTGAGAGCCTTTCTGGGCCTCACTGGGTATTATCGCAATTTCATGGCAGACTATAGAACCATAGCTGCACCGCTGACAGCGTTGACTTCACCCAAACAACCTTGGAAGGTTAATTGGACTGAAGACTGTCAGAGCGCCTTTAACGGCTTGAAAGGAAGTCTGTGTAGGGCACCCGTGCTGTGTGCGCCTGATTACAGCAAGCCCTTTATCGTTCAAACTGACGCCTGCGACACCGGAATTGGAGCTGTCTTGTCCCAGTTAGATGACAAAGGAAGAGAACATCCGATCATATTCATCAGTAGACAACTTAAGGGTAGGGAACTTAGGTGGGCTACTGTTGAAAAGGAGTGTTTCAGTATTGTTTGGAGACTTAGGCGTTTTAGACCATATCTTACCGGGTCTACCTTCAAGGTCCAAACTGATCATAAGCCCCTAATGTGGCTTATGCAGATGAAGGGTGAAAACCCAAAACTGCTCAGGTGGTCCATTAGTCTGCAAGGGATAGACTTCACCATAGAGCACAGACTAGGGAAGAGTCACGATAATGCAGATGGCCTTTCCAGAAGGTATGTTGACCGTCTGTATGAGGGTGTCTATCCCGTGGGAGATTAGGCACCGTCCACCTCAGTCTGGGGGGGCCACTGTGATGCTGGAAATGCATCGGAGGGACAGGGCCTCCGTATCCTTGTCCTTTACTGCTTTTTATCATGTGTTCTGTCGTGTTTTCCGCGCAGGGGTTCATGTGGGACTCCTGGCGGTGCAGCTCTCTTTTGGTTTGGCGAACAGACTCATGGGATACCCTTATGGCACCCATGGGCGGGGGTGCAACTCTGTGCCCCTAGTGCATGTTTTTGGGCACCTGTGTGTGACCCACAGAGCAGGGGACGGGCTGGTGGCAGCTCCGTGCTGAAATGACTGGTGCCCTGAGCGTCCTCCATTTTGGGATGCCCAGGCCCTGTCATTGGAATCGGTAGATTCCTGATGGAGACAAAATGGCCCCCATGGCCTCTTGTCTTCCATCACCTGTTACCTTGATCTTCCTGAAGTCCCGGGAAGCCCTGTCTCTGTCCCTTCCCCCTGACTGGCTGTTGGGAGGAAGTTCCTTATATGGTAGTGTGGGGAAGTGCTGACCAGACTGGCTGGAGCCTTCTCAACGACCGTATGTTGTGGGTACGCCTTTGGGTGGGACCCGGGTGAATGGAGTGCATGACGAATATGCATTCTGTGTTGTGGGTGTCTAGTATCTGGTGTTTGACACAATGGTTGAGACAGCCCTGCCCGAAACCGGTATGAATGCAACTTGGAGTGTTGAATTACTCGGTACTTGTCCCAATACACATAACTTGTTGTGAGTGTCTGGAGAGAAGTGAATGGCCTGAATACCTCATGTGCCTGATTGGCTGCCTGCCTGCCTGCCTGAATGCCCGTAGTCGTGATTGGATGCTTGAGTGCGACCCAGCGGAATGAATGGGAGGTCAACAGTATATCTGGGGACCTCTCACTGCTAGGAATCGTGTTCGGAAGCTGAAGTCCACTACGACGAGTAACTAGAGTAACTGAAGCTTAACCTTGAGCCCTACTGGACGAGTAGAATTGCTATTGTTCTCCTTTGCAATCTGAAAGCTGCTGTGCTCAAGAACTGACTCAGAGAGGACCTGGTAAGGCGCCCTCTTCCCGAGCTACGAGGGACCATCGTGCACTGCGGATCTTTGCCTACGCTCCCTGGTAGACAGACCTTCGAAAAGCTGCCGACCCGATACAGGGATTGCTGCGGAATTCCAAGGAGAAGTGCCCGGACTGTTGTCCACCACTGTCGCCGACCGCCGTCGCCGACTGGTGCCGTCGTGCTCCCGTTGCCTAAGAACTTCATTGATCCAAGGACGCTCTCGTCCGTATCGTCACCGCTGTATCCTGCTGGAGAAGGCTTGACCGTCGACGCGCCGAGGGCCATCCACCGGTGGGTTTCCCACCACCCAAAGACCACAGAGATGCTGACAACTCGACGCCCTTGCTGGGCCACAGTTCTTCAAACTCTTTGTGGTCCAGAACTATCGACACCGAGGTGCCCAGCACGCCTCTGCCTTGCAGGACGTTTGCACTTCCCCGCCAACGAGCACCGCTAGGAACGACGAGGCCACTTCACCGTCGTAGCTCGACCTGTTCTCCGTCGGACATTCGACGACCCGTGACTCCTGCCTTAAAGGGAGGGCGCTCAAGAAGGGTTGTCGATTCTCCCGACAAGGACCGCTACAACGCTGGTACTGTGGGGTTGCAGACTATTGGAAAGTCTGGAGTGAACAATATATGGACTGGGCGTGTATCTGTATTCTACAGGTTGCCCAGGTGGGGGGGATCTCCACGCAGAACTGTATTTAACGGTAGTGACCAGTGTTCTGCCAATTGTTCAACTCCTTCGCTTTCCTTCCTCTTTCTATGGTTGGTTTCCTTTATGATGATCTGTGTGTCATTCTGATCGTATGCACTTTAACGAGATCTAATAACGTTGTGGTACCACTTTAGAACTGTATATATTTATCATTGCTGATTTTCCGAGTACAAAGTGAGTTATCATGATATTGTACATAACTTTGAATATTGATTATATAAAGACTGTGTTTTAACTGATCCAGTGTGCGGACATTCCTTTGTGGGTGCTTGGGGACTACACTGTACTTAAGAACCAGCCCGCATCACCTCCCGAGAAGCTAGGCCTTGATTGCTCGACCACGATACCAATAATAGACAATCTTGGTTGGGGTCCTCTGTGCCTCTCCTCTACCATATAGAGAGCGGAGGTACAGACCCCCCCTCCAGCCGTCTTTACACTGGCGACACGCCCCCTTCCTTGAAGACGAATCCAAAGAATTCGATGGTCGGTCGCAAAAAAAATCACACTTCTCTCTGTGGAGCGTGAGGCCTAATAACTGCAGCCTTTCGAAAGTCCTGGCCAGCTTCAGTAAATGGTCCACCTCAGTCTTGGCGAACACCAGCATATTCTCACTGATGTTTTGGACTCCATCCAGGTCAGAGAGGGCACCTCTGATGATGTTTTGAAACACCTCTGCTACCGATGACACACCAAAACTGAGCCTCTTGTACCTGTAGAGGCCTCGGTGTGTTGTGAAGGTCGTTATATACCTTGACTTCGGATGCAGGACGACCTGGTGGTAGCCGGCCCGAAGGTCCAACTTTGAGAAGAAGCAAGCCCCTTGTACCTCCACGATGATGTCATCGATGGTTGGGGTCAAATGTCTTTCTCTTTTGATGGCCTTGTTGGGTAGCCTCATATCGACACATATCCGTACTGAGTCGGGTTGTTTCGGTCTTCTCGCCACCACTATCAGTGATACCCATGGTGTGGGACCCTCGACCTTCTCAATAATGTCTAGGTTTACTAGATTGTCCAGTTCCTTGTCTACCTGTTCCCTGAGATGGAACGGCACCCTCCGATGTTTCAAGGCTATGGGCTGCACAGACACATCTATGTGCAGCCTCACTGGGTCACCGACCATCTGACCAATTCCTTGGAATAGGGCAGAGTATTTGTCCAAAAGGTCATGTATGTCCTCGAGATATACAGAGTAGGCAAAGCTCACAATGCCTAAGGCCTCTGCCACAGCAGAGCTCAGTAGGGTATTTGTGCTCACCGGTGTGACAAAGAATCGGGCTGTGATCTTTGATCCGTCATGCTCCACTTTTGCCACGAATGCGCCATCCAACGGGATCGTTTCCGACCCTCCGAATGCAAAGATGCGGGCCTTCGGGCTGACCAGTTTCGGTGGTGTGTCCATCGCATCGTAGTGTCCACGGGCCATCACATTGACAGATGCCCCTGTGTCTATGCGCACCGGGACGGGCAACTTGTTCACTGCTACCACACATCTCGGTTGTCGTCTGCTCTTTGATTTTAGAGCCCCCACACTGGACAGAAAGAAGATGTTCTCCTCCTCTTCTTCCTCCTCATCCTCCGTTGGGGCACCATCTTCACCTTGGTCGACCTATGCCACGTTCTGTGGGTGGGCTTGACGCAGGAACCCTGACCGAACTGGGCCCCTGGGCACCATCACGGGCAGGGATGCCTTGCACACACGGGCATAGTGATCAAAAAGACTGCACCGCCCACAAGTTCTTCCCGCCGCTGGGCACTCAGCGGGGTGGGGCAGGTCATAGCCACACTTCTGGCACATTCTCACCAGCTCCCCCGCCCCTGTCGTGGACACTGGTACCGGACCTCCTGATACCTCTGCCACCCCACCACATGGCACACACCTCTTCCGTCTTCACCGGGCGCGCCCCAGCTTCCATCTTGGACGCCCTGGCCTCCGACACCTCATGGCAGCGCCTGAGTTCAAGGATGCGGGCAAGTGTAGTGCCTGATTCCCTCAACACCTGTCGCCTCCATTTTCCCAACAAACAGGCCTGTATTAGCAGAGTCCTAATCATGTTGTCCGGGTCACCCCAGGCACACGCCAAGGAGAGGCGTCTGAGACGGCCATAAAAAGTGTCCAGCGTCTCGTCTTCCTTCTGTCGGGCGGACAGCATGACGAACCTCTCATAGTCAGCATTGGCGAGTGGTAAGAAATGGTTGTGAAGGGCTGTCTTGGCAGCCCCATAGGAAGCATCAGTGGTCTGAAGTGTCTCGAAGATCTCCTGCACTGCAGGCCCAGCAGCATACAGCAGGGTTGCCAGATTACTGTCCTCATTCATCTCCATGGTGGCCCTGAAATACATGTCCAAACAGTCCACCCACCGTTTCCACCTGTGCCCCATGCTAGATAGGGGGCCCGAGACATCAAATTCTGGAATCGGCTGTAGCGCCGCAGGGGCCCGCATCTGCGCCATGACTTGGGGAACTGGCTGAATAACTGGTTGTGCCACAGGCTGGACCTGAGGCTGCTGTTGGTCCACAGGCAGTCTACCGTCCTGGTTACCAGGCGCACTCACGGGTTAGAGCGCAGAGGCACCCCCAAAATGAACTGGGGGCTGCAACTCACCCAACCAGCACAGGCCCAATGGGGGCCGTGGAGTGCACCAGTCCAGACACACAAAGGAATCAATTGTCCAGACCAGATGATGATGATGATGATGGGTAGCAGAGACTGCAGGCCACAGAGAGTTGCCAATCCAAATTGTGCCTTTCCACACAGCAGCTGGGCATGATGATGAAGGTGACAATGAAGATGGAGATCCTCAGCTGCAGGATGTTGTGTAATATCTGCAATCCAGCATGAATGTCCCAAAAAGGGAGCCAGGGAGGTGTAGGGGTTAAGCAGGCCCTAGCATCTTTCCCCCTCTTCCTCTCCTTCACTCGACATATCTCGCCCAAAAATCAAAAAAATTCAAAATTCAGGCATGTGTGGGCAGGTACAGCTGCCCGCTATCAAGATTTCCAAAAATTAGACATGGATGCCCTGCACGGGCCCTACCGGAGCCCTGTGAGTATCCCCTGCCAGGAATACAAAATGGCCACTTACCGCGTGGCGTTTACTCGGCCCATGGCATGGAACGAGTAAACACAGTTATCCGCTCTGCATCCAAAATTGAAAAAATCTTCACAGCCGGGCCCAGGCAACGCACCAACCTCGTTGCCACGGTTGGGGGTCCCTCTGTGACCCATACGGCGGTTCCCGTGAGCCCCCAACCCAACAGACTCAGTCACACACATCTGTTCAGTTCAAACTACCCGGTCGCACTGTCGCGGCTGGGAACGCCCCCTTTATTTATAATGCATGCAGCGGCGTGCAATGTCACGCCGCCGCGTGCGCTTCCCTTAAGGGGGCAGCACAACAGGAGTGATAGACGTGAGTGAGTGAGTAATACTTGCTGCACGGGTCGAAGCAATTGAGGAAAAGAAAATGCCTTCCACTCTCCAAACACCTTTCAAATTTTGGGTCTCTGTGGTCTATTAGGCCGCTTTTTAACCTTTAATGATGGAACCATGAGATATAATTAAATCCATGCGGGCCGACAACCTGCGCTCCGCACACCCCCCTCGGCACGAACACCCAGCAGCGCCAACACCGCCCTTGCACCGCACCAGGCTTTCACCGTCTGGGATGGTGCGAGCATTGATAAGTGGAGGGGTGGGGCATGGCAACAAAAATGAGCAGCACGGAAATCCTCATAGGTCTCTCCCCCATCGGCGCAGACACCGCCCTTGCCCCACACCCCCTTACGCCTCTCTTGGATGGTGCGAGCGTTGATAAATGGAGGGGGGGTATGGCAATGTTAGGGAGAATGTTCATTTTAGTGCTTAATTCCCCCAATCTTAGAGACCTCCAGCTCTTTTGCTGTACTTTAGGACTTTTTAATTTTCACACTCGAGTGAGTGAGCTTTTTTTCTCACTCTCATGTGTTTTGATCTGATTTGGATTATGTGTTTTCCTTTGTTTTTGGAGTGTGACAAACTTCATAGGAATCTACTTTTTATGGTGACACACGGCACTTTCAGTGCAGTGTCACAGAGAAATCCTTTAGATTTCTCTTTAGGTTTAAACGCCTTTCCTTGGGTGAACTACAGTTCTCAAGGATAGTAAAGTGAAATTGACTTTACTTACCTTTTCTCTTTGTAAGTCCTGCACACCCCATCTTATTTGGAGTGCTGGGGGGGGTTACTTAGGAGCCCCCTTTCCTACTCGCTCATGTAAAACTCTGGCTCCAGTGTGTCTGCAAGGGCAGGAAGCAAGGGAGGAGCCCGAAACTCCCCTCTCCTTTGTCTCAATGGTTACCTGAATGAACCCAGTCTGGATTGGCTGACTGGCTGTCCTTGCAGGACAGCCACGCTGCTGTGTGAGTGACAGCTAGGCTGTGCATGAATGGGAGAAACCTGCTTAAAAGGCGAGGCTTCTTGGACTGAAGACAGAGTCGACCACTGGGAAGGACATCCGAAAAAGAAACCATGAACATAGCTTGCTGCATCCTCCTGGACCGTTGAACTGCCCGGTGAAGCCCTGCTGCTGTGTTGAAACTCCTTTTTCTGATCGACAAGAGAAGCTCCGGATGGAATTACTTCTCCCCTTGGGGTGTGGGACCAACTAACCCCGAGACCAACTTTGCTGGAAGACCTTCCCCATCTGGATGTACTTCTTTGCTGCTGCAGGAACCGAGTGCCAGGGGTCGAGAAATCCATAGTCGAGTGCAACGTCTGTAAGCCAGCTAAAAGCTCCAGGACGATCCCCAGGACCCTCCAGAAGCAGGACAACCAAAGCTCAAGTCACCTCACCAGAGTGCTGGACACAGGGAGCGAAGGAAGCCCAACCGGTGCCCAAGATCCACAGTGGTGCTATTTACCAAGCGCTGAACCTGCGAAGTGCCGCTGATCTGAAAAGAGCTCGTAGCTGCCACTGACCATCGAATTGCTGCCACAGGAGTCCCCAGACGTCCTCCCTCTCTTTCCCATGACTGAGGCCCAGGAACACTGGATCTGCATCGCTGCAACCAGACAGGAGCCAGCTGGACCCTCTTCTTCAAACCAAAGGTACTGTTCAGACTTGGGGTACTTACCTCAGTGACTGTAGCTTGCTCTTCTCAGTTGAGACTTGCAGTAGCTGCTTTTTCTAGAGTTGATCTCAGCTCTAACTTTCACAAGTGCAACAGCTTGTGATCCTACATTGATTTTTCTTCAACAAACTCTCTAACTTTGTGCAAGACCTTTGCTATCTAAGAAATGCCTCAGCTCCATAGACTTTGCTCCAATTCACTTTGGCTGTCCTGGCTCCCTGCAGACTCTTCTAGTCCATTGACTTTGATTTTTACTGTCCCTCATATGTGATGCACTGGTTTTAAACTAATATAGGTAGGAAAGGTTTTTATCTAGACTTCATTGGAAGATTTAAAAGTGCTCACATTCCCTGAGACCCTGTTTAACCTTTTTCCTTCCTTTAACCTTTCCTTCTACAAACCTCAGAATTTACAAAGTGTACAAGTGATATATAAATGCCATTACTGTCTTAGTGAAGTCACCTCAGGGTGTAGGAAATGTGTATGAAGAATCTCTAAAGAGTATCTACTAGCTTTGTATTGATTCTGGAAAAGTATTTTGAAGTGTATTTTTATTGTTGTACATTGCCCTTTTTAAAGAATGCTTATTTAAAACTGACCGTTAAATAAATAATTATTTTAACTAGAAAACATAAGTGCAAGTGTTATTTGGATACTTGTATTGGCGGATTTAATTGCTACAGCTCCACAACTCACATTAACCCCTCTTGCGATAAGTCTGGCTGCACAGTCACACTACCAACTTGTGTAGTACAGACCTATACCAATAGGTGGGTTACCTAATAGCAAGAGGACAAGGGTTGTGTATTCTCCCCCAGGGTTACTACATCAATTCTTGCCAAACAGGCAACAAGAATGAGCAGCAAGGAAATCCTTCTAGGTGTTAGGGAGAATTCTCTTTGATGGCTAATTTCCCTTACCTATGGAGTCCCCCAGCAGCTTTGCTGGATTTGAGGGGTTTATTTTTTTCTCCTGCTAAGATTGAGACCCTTTTTCCCACTCATAGACAGATTGCTAGTCTGTGTTTAAGGCTATCTTGTGTGCTTATTGTCTATGGGGTTTTCTCACCCTCATAGAAATCATCGTTTTTTACCTGTGTGGTACACAGCACCCTACATGCCGTACCACAGGGTTGTCGTAGCTGCCTTTTCATACATTTGGGTACCGTTCCAGGCTTTTTCGTGATAAAAAGTAGATTTTGGGCAGCATTGGGTTAATGACATTACATTGATTCACCTTTTTAATTTCCAAAACGTTCTTCATGTGTGTCTGCATCGTTTTTAGGTGGGTTTCGCTGAGTTTTTATATATTAAGGTACCGCTCCGGCCCGTTCCGATCCGTTCTGGGTTGTACACACACTCGCAATTTTCACATTCTCCCGGCTAAAATAATTCCAGTGGCAGTGCATTCCTATGGGGAAACGTCGATATCCCGATTTCTGTGACAATTTATCCCTCCCAGGTGCGTCCGAATGTTGGCATGTATGAAACATACATACATGCATAACATTACATACTTATATACCCACTCACAAAACCATCAGATATGCACGCACTCACACATACACATTTTTTTAACAAAGAAAAGGTTTTCTTACCAGTAATGTGCAACGCTTCGTCTTCTATTCAGGCCTCTGCCTTCATGCTACAGGCAAACAGGAAGCAGGGACCCCACTTCCTGTCTGACATGCGCAGTGGAGCCGAAGGCAGTGCACACATACCTCTCAACCATTTGTCTCACAAAGGCGGGTGAAATCACCCGATTTTGTTTTTGGCGGGTGAGACGCCCATTGGAATGAATGGGCGTGCAGGAGGCTTGGCGGGTGAGTCAGCCCTTTGCAAGGCGGGTGACACCCGCCAAAAGCGGGTGAGTTGAGAGCTATGTGCACATCCTTCCTGCGCTGCCAGTTCCAGTCGTCCCAGCTCAACCCT
Organism: Ambystoma mexicanum; assembly: GCF_040938575.1. Lineage (NCBI taxonomy): Eukaryota > Metazoa > Chordata > Amphibia > Caudata > Ambystomatidae > Ambystoma > Ambystoma mexicanum. The sequence goes on from NC_090940.1 coordinate 453,375,665, forward strand.
CACCCTAACTTGAAGTCAGGGTGAGGGTTGGACATGGGGTGACAGGGCTCCCAACACCGTGGGGCCCCATTCAGCCACTGCTCCTTCCTCATAACTTCCTCTACTCGTGCTATGGCCTTTGTACCTTCCTTGATGCTTCCAATAATTCTCCTCGATCAATGTTTGAGTACGTGTAGTACATTCTGTGGTGCTGCTTTCCTGAGTTCTGTATGTAAGAAGGGGTATATGTGAAGCTATTTCATCTGACTACTGATCTGTTTTCTCCATCTGCACTGCACAGTGTATGCCCACACCGTGGCTGCTACTTCTAAAATGCGTCATGTACCTATGCTAGAACACGCTTCTAATGTTGCTCTAGAAATGCCACTATTGCAGCACGGAAGAAGGGGATCATGAGACTTCAAACAAGCCCCATGCCTATTTTGAACATTGCCAGGGCAGCATATAAAGCTATGGGTTGCGTCTTGTGATCGTTAAGAGGGTGTGGTAGAACTACGATTCTTGGAACACTTTATATCTTTTGTTGAAGCGCAAATTCTGTTTCTAACTAGGCCCCCAAAATCTATAAAATGGCCCTTTCTTGTCCGGCCTGGTGCCTATCCCAGCGTAGTAGAATCCAGCAGGATTCCCTGGTTCTTGTCTCTTAGCTAGCAAAACAGCAGAGTGCTTTGCTGGTTGCATTCTTGAAAGAATTTCCCTGCCCTCCTAAATCAGACACGCATTAAATAAAGTATTTACGTGGGTGGCCAACTTGGCAGCTCATTAAGTGCATCGTTTAACAAAACAATGAGTTCTCATAAAACTGGCATTTCGTTTTTATGGTTTTTGTAGTGCCAGCCTGTCGAGGCTCAGTGGGACTTTGTATAGATGAATAGACCGGACAGTTGGCCTCCTTATTTATCAAAAAGCTAGAATGTGTTAATTTGTTAGCAAAGACCATCTTCTTTTGATAATGCCTGACCGTGGAATATATATTACACGGCCTGCGGTAGCAGCCGTGTAGTTATGGTTAAGTTGCTAAACTCATAGGAAGAGCACTTTTTGGTAGTTTATAACTTCGCTCCCCTGGAGGAATCCTCACCAAACTTTGCAAAGAAAGTATATGTTGGGCTCTGAATTCTTTAACCAAGTTGTGCAGGGTTTCGTGCAGGGGGGGGGCAAAGTTATAGGAGGGGTCCCAAATATTTTTTTTTCCATACACTGAATGGGGAAAAACTTTGCGCACGGCTACAGGCTGAACGGCTGAACGGATTTTCACCAAATTCACGGGAGGAGCGGGGGCTTGGGCCAGAAAGCGTGCGTTTGTGTGTTTGGTGGAAATCCGACCAGTACTTATGTTGGAAAGGACTGAAATGCACGTCCCAAACAATTTGTGATAACTGGGTGTGCTCTGCTGACCCATTTCCCTGTTCACCTCGCGGACAGAAGTGTCATTGGCTTGTGGTACGGCGTGCTGTTGGAGAACTTTGGACGCGGCCGGTGGTTGGCTGGAGGGAAGCCTGCTGTGCGTCAACATTTTTTGGGAAACGCCGCCATTGTGTATCGGAAGACAGCGCGGCGGCGGAAGGGTCTGGAAAATGTACCGTATGCCATGTGTTGGCAGCAAGAAGGGAGGGAACGGGTGGGGCAGCATCCACATTTTTTGGGACACGCCGCCATGGTCTATCGGAAGACAGTGCGGCGGCGGGGAAGGGTCTGGAAAATGTACCGTATGCCATGTGTTGGCGGCAAGAAGGGAGGGAACGGGTGGGGGAGTGAGAAGTGGTTCATGCAACATATGTACATAGGTGGAAGAAGACAGAGGAGTGCCTGCAGTATTCATACGTATTGCGTCAATTTGTGGGTACTGAGACAGGTGAGTGCTTTGTGTGGTGATTGGAGGCAGCTGTCATAACGGCCGATAGCTTCTAGAGCGACCTGTTTGCAGCAACCTCTTTTCGTGGTGAGTGGTGGCAGGTGAATTTTAGAAGGGGAGTGAATTGCACATGACATCGGTTGGGTGGGAGGGCGGGTGGCTGTGTTCTGCGGATGGAATGCAGTAGTTGGGCACATGGTGGCATGTATGGGTGAATGAAGTAGCGGTGGGTCTGTGGAAGGATTGTGTGCAGATTGGTTGGAGTAGGGCCAGTGTTGCGAATAGAATGTGGGTAGGCTGGCAGTGACACAATACTTTGTGAATGGAAGTGGGTACGCCCATAGTATGTGAATGAAAGTGCACAGGGGTCCAGGAGAGAGTGTTTTCTGTCTACATTATGGTAACTGTTGCAATTTGTTGCTGCAATGCTCCATGGTGGTGCACAGATTGGGTAGGAGTGCTGTAGGAGTAGGATAGTATGTGGATTGTCGTAGTTGGGTACATGGTGAAATTCAGGGTGGCATTACGTTGCCATGAGTGTGTTCAAGGCCTAGACTATTGGGTCCATGGCTGAAGGCCTTAGGCCGTAGGCCATGCACTCAAGAGCCTAGGACTTGAGGACACCCACGGCAGTAATGCATTTTTGACTTTGCATCAATTAGAGGGTGGTGACCTGTAAGGAATGATCATGGAGCACATTTCAGATGCCATAGAACAGCAGAAGTGAGCTACCATGCGTGTATGTTTGGTTTCTCAGGTGAGATCACTGTTAGAACATGGTAAATGTTTTGATGCGTGCTTGGAGATGGTGCAGTGAAAAGTCATGCAGTGTGAGCACATGGTGCACTGTTTGCATACTGTCAGTATGGAAGAGGGTATGGTGGAAGTGTGGTAAAGGTTTTGATGTGTGGTTGGAGATGGTGCAGTGACAAGTCATGCTGTGTGGACACTGGGTGCAGTGTTTGCATACTGTCAGTATGGAAGAGGGTATGGTTGAAGTGCAGCTTATATGTGCTTGGTTACTATGCTGTGTGCAGATTTGTTGAAGTAGGCCCAATGTTCTGAAAATGTTGTGGTTAGGTTGGCAGTGCCACACTACTTTGTGAATGGCTGTGGGTTGGGGTGGTGGCGGCAGTAGTATGTTTGTGGATTCTGCTAAGTGCTACCTGTTTTTTTGAATGGGTGTTTTATGGGGAGTTGGGGTGAAGTGCCGCTACCTACCTATGTTATGTTTGTGCATATTGGTAGCTGCCCACATGGGCGCATGCACGGATCCACAATATTGTGCTGGGTGTGGGCAAGGGTGGACTGTTGTGTGCATAGCCAAAGGTGTGCTGGGTGCACCTCAGGATCTTTGTGGATGCTGAAATAGTGCATCCTTTACTAGAAGTTTCTGGTGGAGGGCCTTTGGAAGCAAAGGGACCATGCACTGAAAGTGGTGAACGGTAAATATGGAGTGGTGTGGGTGGTGACCTGTAAGTAATGGTTGTGGAGCACATTTCAGATGCCATAGAGCAGCAGAAGTGAGCTGCCATGCGTGTATGTTTGGTTTCGCAGGTGAGGTCACTGTTAGAACATGGTAAATGTTTTGATGCGTGGTTGGAGATGGTGCAGTGAAAAGTCACGCAGTGTGGGCACAGGGTGCACTGTTTGCATACTGTCAGTATGGAAGAGGGTATGGTTGAAGTGCTGTAAAGGTTTTGATGTGTGGTGCGAGATGGTGCAGTGACAAGTCATGCTGTGTGGGCACTGGGTGCAGTGTTTGCATACTGTCAGTATGGAAGAGGGTATGGTTGTAAGTGCAGCTTATATGTGCTTGGTTACTATGCTGTGTGCAGATTTGTTGAAGTAGCCCCAATGTTCTGAAAATGTTGTTAGTTTGGTAGTGCCACACTACTTTGTGAATGGCTGTGGGTCAGGGTGGTGGAGGCGGTGGTATGTATGTGGATTCTGCTAAGTGCGACCTGTTTTTGTGAATGGGTGCTTTATTGTGTTGGGGAGTTGGGGTGAAGTGCCGCTACCTACCTATGTTATGTTTGTGCATATTGGTAGCTGCCCACATGGGCGCATGCACGGATCCACAGTGTTGTGCTGGGTGTGGGCAAGGGTGGACTGGGTGTGCCTCAGGATCTTTGTGGATGCTGAAATAGTGCATCCTTTAGCAGAGGTTTCTGGTGGAGGGCCTTTGGAAGCAAAGGGACCGTGCACTGAGAGTGTTGAACAGTAAATATGGAGTGGTGTGACATGGTGACATGCATGGTGGCATTACGTAGCCGTGGGTGTGTTCAAGAGCTAGACTATTGGGTGCATGGCCAAAGGCCGTAGGCCATGCACTCAAGAGCCTAGGACGTGGTAAAGTTTTTGATGTGTGGTTGGAGATGGTGCAGTGAAAAGTCATGCAGTGTGGGCACAGGGTGAACTGTTTGCATACTGTCAGTATGGAAGAGGGTATGGTTGAAGTGCAGCTTATATGTGCTTGGTTACTGTGCTCTGTGCAGATTTGTTGAAGTAAGCCCAATGTTGTGGTCAGGTTGGCAGCGACACAATACTTTGTGAATGGCTGTGGGTAGGTGTGGTGGAGGCCCTGGTATGTTTGTGGATTCTGCTAATTGCTACCTGTTTTCGTGAATGGGTGTTTTATGGTGTGGGGAGTTGGGGTGAAGCGCTGCTACCTATGCATGTTAGCTTTGTGCATAAAGGTAGCTGCCCCCATAGGCGCATGCACGGATCTATAGTGTTGTGCTGGGCGTGGGCAAGGGTGAACTGTTGTGTGCATGGCCAAAGGTGTGCTGGTTGCGCGTCAGGATCTTTGTGGATGCTGAAATAGTGCTTTAATGGTAAATATGGAGTGGTGTACAGAAATGTGCTATGTAGAGGGTCAGTATGTGATTGGTGCCTGCGTGTTTGAAAATTTCACAGCAGCCAATGAGGGAGTGTTGGAAAAATTCCAGTGCCAAAGGAAGAAGTATTGTGTCTGCTTTACTGGGGCGTGGGCCGCCCTGCAGGTGGGAAAGCGCACGTGCCACATCCTGCCCTTCTGAGCATAGAGCCTTCACAAATGGAACTGTGGGGGTTCTCCAATGAGGTGTGGAGGGTCCAGGAAAGGTCGGTGACATATTTACCCAAACTTCGATACAGTTACGCTGGCAGAGATGGATAGACGTTGAGTTCTGATAGAGTGCGATACCTTTGTGCGCGATCTGCACAGGTATGCCCTGGAACAAGGCTTTGATACTGACTTTGAGTTGGAAGGAGTACAGGCTTTTTGGGGCACAGTGTATGAGAGGAGTTTCGGGTGCATGGATTTCCTTTGCAAATGTATGGCCTCTGTCGGTACTGTTGATATGGTGGTCGTACATTTTTGGAGCACTCCATTTGGGGTACATGTCGTGCTTACGTTTACTTGCGCACCTAAAGAAGTTGATGACAGCAGTGATGCAGATGTTTCCCACTGCGAAGGTGATTTTCTCATTGATAACACTTCGAGGAGCATGGGACTATGGCGGTGTAATTTGTCCACAGCAAGAGGTCGGGGAGATGTTGGACAAACAGAAGCATGTGTGACTTTATGTGCAGTGCTGGGATGTTCTGCACTGACTATGAAAGCATTAATAACCAGCAAGATTTCCAGTGGCTCGAAGGAAATGGTATTTTATTCACCTCCATTGGCAATTGTGTTTTGTTTGCCACTCTGCATGAAGCGTTGCAGAGAATCCTGCAGAAATGTAAGAGAAGAGTTCATCTACACTCGAGAGAAATGTCAGGAGGAGAAGCAAAGAGACAGTCAGCAAAAGAGAAACACACGCACGTACATAACAAAAACAAGACAAAAAAAGTGTTTTTAGAGACAGTACTAAAGGCACAATCCCCTACCCTGTTTTACATTCCCCTCCGACCCCCTTCCCCTCCTAGCACGGTAACTCTGCGGATTCCACAGTACTTTGTGGATTAGACGTGCCACATACATCTCTTTTTAGGATGGCAGCTATGGCATTGGCACTGTGGAGGCTAAGCCATTGCGCAATGTGTTTGCTGGTTGTGGAGTGTACACAAGCACTGTGGCAGACGGTATGTTTGTACAGAGAAATGTAGGAAGCTATGGGGAGAGTGTGCAAGGTAAGGGATAGGCATCCTGTTTGTATGCATGCACTGCACGCACTTGGTTAACGTTGCTAACATATAATCTGTGCTGCTTTTGTGGGATCCCTTTTCTGACGTTTGTAGTACATGTATTACAGTGGAAAGACCATTTTGTGCAGTCTGCAAGGTACGTGGAGGCATCCTGATGTTATGAATGCAGTGTGTGTATCATATGATATGATGTGATATGGTATTCTGAGGCATTTGTACGGCGCCTACAAACAAGTGTGTGAAGGTGCGACGAGGAAAGGGAGGCGGAACAGAGGCCACACAGAGACATTGATCCCACTAGAGCAGGTGACACAGAGTGTGCAAGTGAATGGGAAGGGGGAGGGAAAAGTGGAGTACATGGGAACAACAAAAAATAGCAATACGTGCAACTACGACTGGTGCTGGCAAGTGGAAGGATAAGTGTAGACATGAAGTGGTGGGTGGACTTTAAGGTTGCAGAAAACAGTCCCCAAATGCGGGGGTTGGCAGAAGCCCAGTGCAGGGGTGGAACTGTTGGGAGGAAGGTGGCCTGGGGCACAGATTATAGGGTGGGTAGGAAACCAGTGCACATTCATTTTTAGGCAGGAAGTGAGCAGGGGAGCGGAGGGTAAAAAGAAGAAGCACATGGAAAGGTTTTGAGGTGCTTTCAGACCCTAAGATGGTTCTCCTCAAGTTCCAGGGAGGCAGAGAGAATGTTCCAGAGGGAGGCCCCAGCAGAAGAAAGACATCTACCACCAAATGGTTGCGTACAAACGCAACTGACCCTAAGGGAGTTGGAGGCAGATGAGAGAAGAGCTGGAGCAAGCAGATATTTAGGAAGTCAGAGTGCAAGGTATTGAGGTCCCAGGGACTGGTTTATGGTCTTTGCATCGAAAAACATGCATCAAAATACCAAACCATCTAAAAAAAGCATTGAATGCCAAACCATCGACACACCATGAAAAAATAAGAAACACCCATTCCGTCGAAACCAATGCATCGACAATTGAAACTTCATTATAAACAAAAACAAAGCCTTTTTACATGTATGCAATGTACACGTTATGGGGTGTCCCCCGCCCCAACCCCCACCTTACGCCCGAACACCTCACCTTCCGAACGCCCTTTGAATCATAACATAGTAAGTAAGCAATAAAAACTGCACTACAAACTAATGGGACAACTAAGGAAAAGAAAATATAGGGAATACGAAGAACGAATGAAAACATATGTCAATAATTATGGAACAAAGGAAGCATTATGCTACCTACTCAGTGTGGCTTACAACTTAAAATGTTAAAGTAAAAAAAGTACTCACCAAGTTTCCTAAGCATCCAAACAACCGCAATTCAGGAACAAACGGTAAACCCAAAACAAAATCCAGGAAAACGAAGCTCAATGCAATGCGAAAAAAAACATCCAAAACAAGTTATCCATCGACAAGCAATCAAAAATGGACTCAAGAAAAATGCAAAAAAAACACACATCCAAACGAAGCCTAATCCATGCTAAAAAAAAACAATGAAAATTTCCAAGGAAACCCAAAAAGTCCATCGGAAGAAAAAATAATCCAAAGAATGCAAATCCAAAGTAAAAAAGGTAAAAATTGACTCCAGGAAAACTCCAACCAGCAGAAATCCATAAGCAAAAATAAAAGATCAGCAAAAAAGGAGAAAAGGAGGAATGCGACGAAGCAACTGAAGCATCCAAAGGGAACTTTAAAAATGGCGTTCATGTATGCCGTACGTTGACGTAATACGTGTGACATCACCAAAAGTTTCAAATCCAAACATTGTAAAAACAGTGTAAACATTAAATCAATAGTGCCATATAGCGGAGAAAAGAAATAACAGTTGTTTGTTGAAAATAAAAAAAGTTATTTAGAGTTTAATAAAAGTTAAAATTACAAACCATTATGTGTTCAGCAGCATGATTAATTGTTACCAAAAAAATGGCAAGTTGAAAAAAAAAAACAATCCAAGAAAGAAAAAAAAATGGTTGTATTCAGCATCATGAATAAATGTTATCAAAAAAGTGCCAAGTTGAAAATAAAACCAATACAAGAAAGAAGAAAAAAGGGTTATTTCGATACTGCCATCGAATTATATCAACAAAAGAGTCTTTCGATGGTAAGGATTTTCGTTGCATATAATTCAACAGAGTGGTGTTAGATGAAATAGCATTCAATAGAATGACTACATACCCCAGGGACCAGAAGGCCTTCTGCATAATGCAAAGAGCTTTTATTTTATTCTTCGCAGCCACTGGGAGCTATTGCACACATTTTAGTCCAGCAGAGATACGATTCCTGGCGTTCAGACCAAAGACAAGTTGTGCAGTCCTCTTATGGATGAGTTGGTGAGGGCAGAGAGCAGAAGTTGGCAGATTTAAAAAGAGGCTGTGGCAATAGTGCAGCGTGGAAAGAACCACAGCCGTGCACACACTGACTTTTTGGGAACTGACCTTAGGTTGGTAAAATACATTCAGTGGTGCCTTTGGTGGCAGCTGTTTATGATTTTTGTAGGAGGTGATTTAGTGGAGAACACATTTTGTAGCATTGTTGGAAGGAAAGAAGAGAGTTCCTGTTTCGCTAATACACTGTATGATATGGGTAAATGAAACGTTGCAAGCAAATACCATTAAATTGCCACTTCATGGTAGGAGATGGGAGGAAAACCAGTATGCTTTTCAAACACCTAATGGATGCTTAGAGGCAGATATCGTGCGCAGAGGCACTTATAACAGAGTTGTAAACATAGTGCCAAAACAATGTTCATACCTTTCTTTTGTGGTGATGGGTGCTCATGTGGATGAATGTGCATGCACACATTGTGCAAAGTTTGAGTTAACTTTCCACTGGATGTGCTTTCTGATAACAGCACAGTTGCAGGCTGATTTTGTAACTGTACATATGAGGTCTTGTGCAGAACTGATAGTGCAAGATGCTGACGTCTTGGATGGCATTGGTGGATGTGTGTGTGACTACTTACCAATACCCAATAAATGCGTGGTAGGAAGAGGATAGTGGAAAGGGAAGAAGGAGTGTTCGTGCTTCACTGGGGTGTGGCCCTCACAATACTTTGGGAAGGGCACATGCCACAATCTGTGCTTTTCACCATGCTGGCCAATGGAAATGGCACTGTGGGGATTATCCAATCAGGTATGAGGGTGTGGGTCACAGGAAGGGGCGATAATACTGGTATTCATTACTCTGCGTAGTGAGGCTGGCAGACAGAGAAACGCATTGTGTTGACTTTGGGTGATGCCTTTGTGTTAGATGTGCACAAGTATGGCCAGGAAAGAAATGTTCATGGCAATTTCCGTTTGGAAGCAGTGGACACATTGTGGTACGCTGTCGATGACCTCCGTTTAGCCAATATGCATGCACTTTGCAGACAACTGCCCAGTTCTGCTACTGTGCATGTTGTCGTCAGGCACCGTGGTGTGTTGCAATTGGGTTACGTGTCTTGTGTATGTTTGCTCCGTCGACTGAAGAGGCTGATGAATGCAGTGAAGAGGCTTTTTCCCACTGTCCAGATGGTTTTGTCCACCAAACCACCAACAACAGTATGGACCACTCATATTGGCTGTTGTACCCAGCTAGAAGTTGGAAGGTGTCTGATTAATAGAAGAATGGCTGATTTGTTTGTCCGCTCGTGACATGTTTTTTTGTAACAATGACATCATTAGTTCTGCAAATGCAGAGTTATTCCAATGAAATGGCATTTCGTTGTCATCTATTGGTAATGCTGTTCTGTTTGCTTATCTCCAAGATGCACTCAAAAGGTTCCTGTCAGATTCTGAGGACGAAAAGAAAACAAACAACTGTATGAAACCCAAAACGCGCTCTTTGTGTGGGAGCAGATAATAAAAAAACAAACAACAAATACCCCACAACGGCTCCTTTTAGAGCCACCCCTACAAACGAAAGCCCTTACCCTGGTTGACATTTCTTCCCCCACGCACACATGTAGCACGAAAGCTTCATCCAGGATTTTCAGGCCGGTGGCCATGGAAATGGGACTGTGTAGGCTGAGGGATTGCGCAACAACGTTTCTGGGGGTGGTGTGTACGCAGGGGACTGTTGTATGGGTGTGCTAGTGTTACATGTAGAGCGCACGTGCCACAATCTGCGTTTCTCAGCATGCTAACCAATATAAATGCGACTGTGCAAATTGTCCGATGAGGTGGTCAGAGTGTGTGTCACAGGAAAGAGTGGCCATCATTTGTTTCATTACTCTGTAGAGAGGCTGGCAGAGATGGCGAGACGCACAGTTTTCATAGTGGGTGATCCCTTGGTGGTAGATCTGTTCCAGTATGCCATGGAAAGAGGCTTCAATGGCAATTTCAATTTGGAGGAAGTGGACGCTTTGTGGTTTGGTGTCGCTGTCCGTACTGTGGACCATTTGCTTGCAGAATGTTGACGAGTGGCCACTTTTGCTACTGTACACGCTGTGGTCCTGCACTATGGAGCACTGCTTTTGGGTTCCATAGCTTGTTCAAGTATGTACCATCAACTCAAAAAGATGATGAAAGCAGTGAAGTGCATTTTTCCCACTGTGAAGGTGCCTTTCTCATGTATACCACCAAGTCCAGCATACAACTATTCCAATGAATGTTGTCGGCAGCCAGAGGTCGGAAGGCATTTTTATCAACAGAAGCATGTGTAACTTCTTGTGTGCTGCTGGGATGTACTCCTGTGAGAATGACAACATTGGTTATCAATATGTGCACCTTCTCAATGGAAATGGCATTTCATTGTCACCCAGTGGCAATGACATTTTGTTTTCCAATCTACAGGCTGCACTGAAGATGCTATTGTAAGAATGTGAGGCGAAGTAAAACAAACAAAAACACTTATAAAAACCAGAAAATAAAATGTTTCTATGGAAGCTCCTTTAAAAAAAGAAATACAAAATGGCTCTTTTGAGAGCCACCACTACAAACAACATCCCCTACCCTGGTTGACATGTATTCCCCCTTCGCGCACACTTGGAAAAGACAGCAGACATTGCGACAGTTGCAGGGTTGCACATGTGACATACGCCCCTTTTGCACATGGTTGCTATACATTTGGGACTGTGGAGGCCACGAGATTGGTCAATAAGGTTTCTGGGTGTGGAGTACAAGCACAGACTGTGGTACACAATATATTTGTGGAGCAGAATGCAGAGGGTGCGTTTATGGCTGTGTGTTGCACAAGCCGCTTATGGCTGTGTGTTGCACGAGCCACAGCGTATGCTTTGTGGGGGAGTTCTACATACATTACTTGACAGTGAATGGAAAACAGAGTCCAGTGGGAGCTGATTGTGGATTATATCATGTGGATTTGTATGCGTATGAAGTACCTAAAATAAATTGATTGATTTTGGTTTGTCTGTGTGAGACTTTGGTGACGCGGGATAACGATGATATATTGTTGTTCATTGTGGAGGGGAAATTGTACAACATGCAACACGATTTTCATAGCCGTTTGCGCTAAAGGAGGCACTTGGCAGGGCATGCGCCTGTTTCCGATCTCCTGCATAATTTGTTATCCCAGTACACAGACACCCATGTCAGCGCATTATTTTTCACTTGGTCCGGAAATGGATAAAGCGCGGCACATTGTGAAGAAGTGTATTTGTGGCTTTTTACGACTTGTGCCAATGTCGTACTTTACAAATGTGAATCTGACGGTTCACAGCACGAAAAGTTTTCCTCACAAATAGTATTCCTCTTAACATTACTGCATTTCCGTTTTCTGCATGGCCTACACAAATTGCCTTGCTGCCCTTTTTGGGAGTGTAAGAATAATGTTTGTGGTAGGTGCTGTGCACTTGCGCTCTTGAAAACGCAATGCACCACGTAAAACCATCTCTTTCAACAGCCACCCATTTCTTCCCGTTTCGACTGCAGCGTTTTCCACAGTACCACGGTTCCTTCTACTTACGTAGTTGCACTCTAAAAGGAGGTTTCTTTAGTTACCTATTCCTCTTTTCCAGTTCATTAGTATTTATTTTTGTCTTGTAGCACACGCCACCTAAAGACCGAAGGGCAAGGGCCAGTATGGAAGGGCCACCACCTACAGGGATATTGTAGGGGACATACACAGACAGAGTAATTTTGGGTGGCCCTCACTTAAATAGCCGCCACTCATTGTCATGCTCCCGGGTGGACTCTTCCCAAGCACTTTAAAGTAGCTTCCCTCTGTAGAGCACCGGGTTGCAGTACATGCACACGACAATGCCCTTTGGTCGGCAAGGATCATTAGGGCAGTATATGGTGTACAAGGGTCTTTTAAGGATCTGGTGCCGTACAGGAGTGCCCCTGTTGTCGGCCGCAGTCTATGTGGGGAATACTGTACATGAAATTACCCTACTGCATTTTTGGCTGGGTAGTACCCTGCCAACTGGTCCCTTATGCTTGCATTGCTGTTGTCGTCACATGTGGTATGGACAGTTCATGGTACGCCATTAGGCATAGCACTAGCAGGCAGGGTGATGAATGAATTCTGAAATACAACAATGCTTACAGCAAGGAGAAAGGCAGCTTCAGTACATGCAGGAGGAACATATTTATTAAGCGTGACCCATGCGGCTATAGTACTGTTCTAACCACCAGTGCTTTTATTTACTCTCCGAAGATTCTGCTGTTTGCTTACTTTTCTTAAGATGCTAGGTTAGTGACAAAGCCGCACCAGCTTTGCCATTTCACAGACTCTCTATAAATGTCACATCTGCAGTTAAATGTTATCTCCAACTCTACGACCCGCAGGGGAACCCTTCACATTTTCCGGCATAGTGCTCAGTGCAGAGACAGTGTCTCTGTTTTACGGGTCATGAAAAGGCCAGCAGCACATTCATCAAACTATTGTGACATTTAGCATGGCCACTGTAAACTCAAGGTTGATGTTCCTTGTTTTCGAGTGGGCCTCATACAGGCAGGCGTGGTGCAGCGACAAATTGGTAGGTTTGCAGAGCAACCCACGTAGTCGTGAGCAGTAGATGAAATCTGGTAGCCTACCATATCAATCCGTATGGTTGGCGACAGAGAAGCTCTTACCAGCACTCTAAAGATGCCCTAAGCATGGATAGAGTTCTAAAATAGATAGACTTGCTCTCCGACAAATAATTAAAAGAGCTTTACAACATGTGGCCATGTGGCTAGTACTGTAGTCCTCCGGATACCTGCATTGTCATTGCACATACGGCGGCCACGTGCAGTGTGCATAGGAAACCGCCACATTACTTACCTGCAGCTATTTCGGCTACTAATGCCCGGCACACATTCACCATTTTATTTATTTATTTTTTACATTTATATACATGCTATGTTAACACAAAAAGAAACACCACTCTCAGTGTCACCAACACTTAACATGCTCACCTTTCATTTGTAAGATACACCGACACTATTAGGTAAGGGAAGGGGTAGCAAGAATGGATAGATACACAGGGCAATTTGGCCTTTCCAAAGGTTTGTGAGGAGGGCAGCTAGGCTAGCGTTGACAAAATGTTATTAACGGGACGTTATGGTTTAATTGCGGTGCCAAATACATATTACCTTTACAGAGAACAGTATAGTAAAGCAACGTTCCGGTTACAATGTCCTACTAAAAACATATAATAACTAAAAAGAAATATTGCTAAAGGGATGTTATGGTGAAGGTGGGTACTACAAACATATCACTTTTACTGCAAACACTGCTTAAGCAACGTTTCCGTTACAGTGCCCTGCTAAAAACCTATGAAATTCACTAACAAAAAACATTGTTAAAGGGACGTTATGGTTAAGTTGCACTACTAAAAATCCTATGAAATTCATTGGAAAAACGTTCCTACAGGGACGTTATGGTTACGGGTAAAACCAAAAAAACCAGAAATTCGACAGTTATGGTAAGGTACGCAACCATAACTCGCGCTACGACTTTACACTGCAAGGACTAACACTCATGACCTCAAAGATGACGTCACTGTTGCAAGGGAATGAGGGCAGAGCCCCTTTAAGAAAAGAGACTCGAGACTATGAGAGGGAGCGGGATGCAGGGAGGAAAGGGGGGGGGCAGGAGGAAGGAAGGAGGCAGAACAGTATGGAGGAAATAAATAGGAGGTTGACCGAGAGATGGGCTCCTGCTTAGTTTGTGAATACATGTGATGTGCAGGTACAGAGAGCGAACAACTGGCAACGAGGCGGATGGGGCCCCACGCCGTGCAGCAGGCGGTATGGAGGGGTGAGGAACACCCAGCAGAACGGTGGGCCAGCAGAGCCCAGCAGGAGAAGCCACGTCAGGCAAGGAGCCCAGCAGGAGGAGCTACACCCAGTCGGGTTGGAGAGCCAACGGAGCCCAGCAGCAGATGGGCGTGAAATGCCCAGCAAAGGACAGGAATCGCCAGCCAAGTAGACCGTGTGGCCCATGGAAGAAGACCAGCAGCAGAGACGCAGCCCGGCAGCAGAACAGTGGGTCGAGTGCACCCAGCAGAGCGAGTGCGACGACGGGCCTGGTGTGTACAGCAGAGGACTGGCGGGTACGGCTACCCAGCAGTGCGACGAAGAGGTGAAGCCCAGCGGTACGTAGCGTGATGTGCCATGGGAGAGGGACGAAGAGGAGCAGCACCCTGCGTGAACGACCCCTCTGGCCGCGGACCAGGGCCTACGCAGAAGAGGACAGCAGACACGGGATGCCAGATTGGGATGCAGGAACTGGTAAGCAGCCCGCCCAAGCCCCGCCCGCTCCCACCAGCGTATGAGCTGCGAGTTGGCTGCCCCCGCTCACAAGAAGCACCGGCCGACCCACATAGCAGCACGAACGCACACGGCACAGCACCCCCCTAAGAGGCCAACAGCATTTACGCCCCAGAAATTCCATGATCAATTTGCACTATCTACTTCACGTGGAGAATGGGGGACAATAGAGGTGAGCCCACAACATACCGATTCAGTCGTGGTCAACATTAAATCCACTGGCCCTGGAAACTGAACGAGATGCTATTAAGAGATGTATCTTTAAATCTTTAAAAACACACATTAATGAAACATTAACTCAATATCCAAAAACACTTGGAATGAGGATTCTGGCTGGGACAATATTTTTGAGCTAGTAATGTGATACTAAGAGGAGATATCATCAGTGAACTGGTGGCATTTGCTAAAGTTAGAGAATCCCAGGGAACTACCCTAGAAAACGAGATTTGGACCATGAAAAGAAACCTGAACAGCCTGAGTACACGAAAGCTGTTAGAGTATTACACATAATTTGAAACCAAACCAGTTAGAGAATAACATGTCAAACCGAACTGATGAACACATATAACTCACGCGCCAGAGACTGGTAGACCAGAACCACAAGGCACCCTGAGAGCGGCTCATGCAACAGCCACTACACGAGGGGCACACAACACGGCAGCAGCCCCACAGCAATAAAGGGCTGCATAGATACGCGGCTCCCACACCACTACCCGAATGGACACGTGGCCCTTCCAAGGTCTGGACACCTTCAGTGCCCGCACCACCTGGCCCCGATATGGCCGCAGACGGCCCTACAATTGAACACCGCCAGCAACCCCAACAAAGGCTTCTAACACCCGCAAGTGACCTGAAAGGCCGCACAAGCCTGTTCACTAGACCACATACGGTGCCCACCTCTGCAGGTGGCCCTACCGCACCGCAAACCGCTAACTGTTCGAGTAGAACAGATTGCTGACGCCACTAAGTAACACCCGCAGACCACACAACATCCAAGACGGGACACCTTAAAGCCTCAGCAAGGTGGGAGACCTAACACAACAAGCTACCTACGCAGGAGCATGCTCCCTTGCAATTATGGGGCCTGCTTCCCACACCCCGTTCCTACGATGATGAGCCGACCCGTTCACCCTCAACCCGCACCACGATCAAAGCCAAAGGTGGGAAGAGTGGGTCGAAGAGTTTGAGGACTTCATGCGGGCAGTAGGTGACCATGACCCACCAAAGTGGCCATATTCACCAACCTAGCAGGCAAAGAGATCAAAGGGATCATGAAAATGATCCCAGCGCAGGAAAGGAACACATACCAATGACTCCTCACAGCAGTCAATGACAGGCTGATTATACACACCAACAAGGACTATGAACGCTATGCATTCAATTAATGTGTTCAGCTTCCACATGAGTCCATCGGGAGTTTGTCATCCGTCTCCAGCAGAAAATAAGCAGCTGCGACTTCGACAACTTCAATGATGAGGGGGCAATACAGCTGAGAATCATCGAAGGGTGCACCTCATCAACACTCAGGAAACACCTTCTGAAAAAGCCCTTATCCCTACAAAAAATACTCAACCTGGTGAGAATGTATGAGCGAATAGATGCACAGTCAGCCACTGTTGAAAGTAAAAACCAAAGTGACTCCATCACTGCCCTCACGGTAGGACAGCCGGGATACACTAGGCCTCCAGGACCCTGGAGGAGACAAAGACTCAGAGGCCCTCGACACCAAACCCTGAGCAACATGCAATGCCACAGGTGCAGAGTTGAGGTCCCACACAGACGACCGTGCCCAGCAATAGGACAGAGATGCCAGCAATGTGGACAAGAAAACCACTTCCAGGTGATGTGCAGAGTGAGACTGCCTCCAAACCCTGCATGTCGACCTGCAACACCACCAGCCCTGATCAGGCAGCCTGAACCACCAAGATGGCCCAACGACTGACCAGAACACGGAAGGATCCAGGCACCGCCGCCCCAAGAGAGGTACCTGATACCACGGGTGGCACGGCCAGCCGTCATGAGGCCCGTTGAGGCCATGAACACTGCCCATCCCGGACCACGCAGGCATGGGCACCCACTCCAGCTGGAGTTCAGTCACCCAGGGCCTTACGAGATACCGAAACGGGGGGGACACGGAGGCCACAGTCAACGTCAACAATGAGCAATGCCATAGGACACAGCCACCTCAGTCATCGGACAGCACTACAACGCGCCCTCTTCAACATCCACTACAGATCATTTGAAGTCGCCCAGGTGAAGGACTATATGCCTGAACAAAATACAGGAGAGACAAGGAAAGCCAAATAAAAGATGGACCGCGCAGATCCCGTCCTAGCGACAAGGGACAAAAAACCAGTGACAACCACGACAAAGGACCACAGCAAAATGACGCCAAAGGCCTCCCTCTTCCACAAGTTATATCTGGAAGAACATGAATGTGGGATGTATTGACCCACTCCGCTGTGCTATGCGGCATCACTCTGATAGTTATGGTGCAAGGAACTGCAACAATGGTGGCAAAACTCTGGTCCGTGCCAAAAACCTACAAAAACCTCATTCTCAAACACACAAAAAGTTGAAGGCAAAACCTGACACCCATGGTGCATATGTGGAGGGATAGAGTACACACTTCTGAAAATGTGACAGTGGGCTCCATGACCAGCAAACAGAGTGCAGAGAGAGAAGCAGCGCTTTGCAAATGAAACTCCAAAATGTGCCTATAAATGGCATTTGCTTTGTTGCTAAAAACTCCAAAATGCCTATACACAACACTTCTCAACATTCAAAATCTTGCTTAGTGCTAAAATTCATGTAATCTTATGAAGCATTACGAACATACAAAGTTCTAAATGTGAAGAGCAAAACATTTCTTCAGAAAAACTGATTGTCTATAAACTGATAGCCCCTGTCAAAATCTGTGTGCAGTACACTGGGCTACCTGTGGATGACAGCTGTCAGATGAGCTCCTGATGAAACTTCAAAGTATCTAAACTAAAAGTCTAGATAAAGATTAGCAAACATAAAAGGGTTGTTGCTAAAAGGAATACAGATCTCAGTTGTGCTTTTGATCCCACAGATGTAAAGCTAAGAAAGTAATGTATTTATTTTTGATGCAACAAATTTGGTTTTTCCTGGATTTAATAAGTTAATTATAAATTAGCCTGGCTGAGCTGCAAGGAGTGGAAAAACAGGTTTCTTCCAGGGAGAGGGAAAATCTCTCAGCAGAAACTCACTGGTAGATGATAATTGTGGGTTAGCCCAGACTCTTGTCTACAGAAAGAGAATAAACAATAGCAGACCCTTCAGCCCAGGAAACGGAGGTGTGAAAGGGGTCATAAACTGCTCCTTCCAGGAACTCCCCAAGGGAGGGGGCTGCTCCTGGACTGCAGGGAGAGAAAATGGGTGGATCGTTTGCTGTTAAGCATGAACAATGAACAATTTTTAAAGACTCATAACTTGTTATTCAAAGTGGTGAAAAATATAAAAAGGACAGAGTTGTTAGTCTAATTTTGGGCTGTACGTTTTAAGAGGCGGTAGAACTGTGTAACATAGTCTGGACAGAAATGGCAATATATGTGGTTTTATGTGAACTGTGTTAATGCTACAATTTTGAAACTTTACACACACATCCCTATGGTAAACACACACATTTGTGGAAAGTGCCAGAAAGTTTGGAAATTGTGTTCATGGCGAAAAGGACAAAATTCTGCAGAAAGATGAAACAAGATCCCACAGCTGCAGGATTTTGAGGAACAGCTACTACATAAAATATGGAATCTTTGTGTGTGATTTGTGTAAAGGTGGCCAATGTAGAAATGTGTATTTAGGAACAAATCAGATTTTGAGACCAGTGGCTAAAGGGAGGATTCCAAGGACTGTAAAGCAAGCCAGAAAATGTGACATCATCCGGCCTTGATCCAATCACTCAGATGCAAGGCGGAGATGAGGTCTTGAGCCAATCCCAGCTCACGGGGGCAAACTTAGTTGAGCCGGCCCATACACCCATTTTGTGATGTCATTTGAAAGGATAAATAGAAACAGCTGACAACACATAGGGACTCACTGATTCACTCACTTTCCTGATTCCGGCGAAGCACTCTGATCCAGCATTCTACATCCAGCTTTAACATCCTTCCAGATCCAGATGCCAAGACTCTTGCAAAGCAGGAGAGAACTATGGACTTTCATCCAGGCCTAAATCCTCAAACTTACTCTAACAACCCAGTGTAGCGCTGTGGTGTGGGGAGGCCTTCTGAGCTAGTATCCTGAAACTCTCTGGCTTGCTACCACAAGCCTTGCCTGAGGAACTCGCTATCCAGCTGATTTGAAATGCCCACAAACAAGAAGGGCAGATCCTGTGCAAATCCGGTGACAGGCCTAGCTGATCCAGTCCCGCGCCTGATGTGCTGTTCTTCCTTGACAGATCCAATTCATTGACAGACGGTCCAATTTAATAACGTATTCTGTAAGTATTAATAGGAAGAACTGTGACCCATAATGTTGTATGATCCCAATCTCAAACCCCTCCCATCTTTAATTCAGAACGATAGTATTGCTAGGACTATCTTTGCGCTGACTTTTCTCTCATCTGTGTTAACTTCCTAGTGATTTTGAATAACTAAAGTAAATCCCACGAAGAAGTAGAGTATCCACAACAGGCGGGTCACGCTGATCATGTGACTGTAAGATCCATATGTGGCATTCTCTTTTTCATAGTAATAATATAGTGTAATAAAAACCATCTGTCATTTTCAAAAAGCGAATTTCTGTTTTCCATTCTCGCGCCTATTTCGCAAAAACGTCTTTTACTAAGACCTCTATAACTCCCTCCGTTCTTATGATAGAAGCAACATTTCAACTCCTACTTGTACCTAACATCCTTAGTGTTCTGACTTGAGTGTCGTGTAGACCGTTGAAACCTCCGTCCTCAAGTGACGCACAGGGGAACTAAAAGAAACCCGCTGTGCGACCTTTGGGGCCACAGGTGGGAGATGTTACTTCCCGGATCCACGGAACCTCTGGAACACCGATGCTGCTGTCAAAAAGAACGAGGTTAAGTACCAGGCAATTACAATATATCACAAGAACCAAAGGATCTGAATAGTCTTACCTATCCGGTGTTTGGAAAACCCAGGAAACCTAGGAGGGAGGTTCGAGACTCAGATGAGGCGGTCCCTAGAACAAGAGGACCGCAGACAAGCGTGGATGCAGGATAAACCACCTGTAGGACTGAAGGTGTGACTTGAATCCCAAAAGGGAAATGGCGTAGAAGTTCAACAAGGTACCAAGGGATGATCCGAAGACAAGTTAGGGTCGAGTCAGAAATCCAGCAATAGGTAAGCAGTTCCAAGCAAAGGTACAAAAGGGGTAATCCGAAGGAGTCCAAGAGAGAGTTCCAAGATCAAGGTAAACCAGTAGTGTTATCCAAACGTAGCGCCAAACAGGGTCTGAAGACAGCTGAGAAGCAATGAGTGTTCCGTGCATCAAGCCTTATATACTGTGCGTTTCGGGGTCCTGTGACGTCCACCAAGGTCACGTGGGAAACGCCACTCTGGATCACGTGAGCAAGTGAACGATCGGCGTGGAGGTGTAACGCCGCTCCTTCTGCTGTATGTTCTCCATGGCAACTGCCAGTGCAGGAAGGGCTGCAATCGAGCCCGTAAATCGTACCTGGTACGGAGCTTTCGGTCCTTTGGGTAAACCGAATCACATGAGCCTCGAAACCTGGAGGGAGGTGTTGGGGAAATGTGAGCAGTGTTCTGGTGTGCAGAGTGAGCAGTGTTCTGGTGTGCAGAGTGAGCAGTGTTCTGGTGTGCAGAGGATCGCCTAACATAGCCCCCCCCCAACGGCCCACGACCCCGTGGGCAGGACGGGTGATCCTTATGGAACCGGGCAACCAACCGAGGAGCGTCAAGATCCAAAGCGGAAACCCAAGAACGCTCCTCCAGTCCATAACCCTTCCAATCCACTAAATATTGGAGCCTACCCCTAAACCAATGGGAACCCAAAATGGCTGACACCTCAAAAACATCAGGGGAGGCCAGGGACACCGGGGCTGCAGGGGCCCGAAGGCGGGAAGAATCAGGACAAGGCTTGAGGAGAGAGACATGAAAAACAGGATGGATTCGCCAAGAACTCGGGAGAACCAGACGAAAAGCCACTGGATTCACAATCTGAGAGATCACATACGGGCCAACGAAACGAGGCAGAAGTTTCCGACAACCCACCAGGCGAAGGTGACAGGAAGACAACCACACCCTAGAACCCACCACAAGGGGAGGAGCAGCCAGGCGCTTGCCGTCAACACGAGCCTTCATAGAAGCCTTTGCTTCAGGAAGATGGACCAAAGTACTAGCATGAACAGCAGACAGATCCCTAAGACAAGCCGTGGCCGCAGGATTCAAAGAGACAGAGGCGTCAGGGACAGGCAAGACCTTGGGGTGTTGGCCATAGAGGGCGTAGAAAGGAGAAAAACCAGTAGCAGAATGAGCTGCGTTATTGTATGCGAACTCGGCAAGCCGTAAAGCACTCAACCAGAAGGCCTGTTGCTGCAAAATAAGACACCGAAGATACTGCTCCATAGATTGATTCGTCCTTTCAGTCTGCCCATCAGTCTCAGGGTGATAGGCCGAAGAATACCTGGTATCGATGCCAAGTAATTTAGTCAATGATCTCCAAAAACGAGAGGTGAACTGTGACCCACGATCGGAAATGATGACCGAAGGAAGTCCAAATAACATGAACACATATTCAAAAAACAAGACCGCCAAGACTGAGGCCGAAGGAATCCCCTTACAAGGAACAAAACGAGCCATTTTTGTGAACGTGTCTACCACCACCCAGATGGTGTCAAAACCTCGTACCTTGGGGAGATCGGTCACGAAATCCATCGTCAGTGTATGCCAAGGTCTTGGAGGTACCGGAAGCGGAAGCAGCAGCCCAACTGGACGTCCTCTTCGATGTTTGGCCTGAGCACAAACAGCGCATGAATTGACATAGCATTCCACATCGCGCTTCATAGAGGGGCACCAGCGCTTTAGGAGATCCATAGTGTGCTCTTGGCCGGGATGGGCATTAAAGGGAGCATCATGAGACCACTCAAGGGCCAGGTTACAAGTGTCAGGCGTGGGAAGAAACAGACGTTCATGCACGAAAGGCAAACCATCACAATAAACGGGATCCCAATCCCGCAGTTGATCGGAATGATTGCTCGTCCAGGCTCGTACAGAATCCAACAATGACAGAGAGGGAGTGCAGAGACAAATCACATGACTCTTACCAAGAACAGTATCGGGGAAGGTTGGCAACTCGACCCCACCCGGAGAACGTGACAAGGCGTCCGCTTTTCCATGAGAGTTACCAGGACGATGCGTAATGTGTAAATCAAAAGCGGAAAAGAAAAGATGCCACCGAACCTGTCTGCTATTGATGCACTTTAAGGAGGCCAGATCCTGTAGATTTCGATGATCTGAGTATACAGTGATTGGATGCTTAGCGCCCAGAAGATGATGGCGCCAGACACGAAAGGCGTCCATGACAGCCAGAAGTTCCTTCTCCGTTACAGTATAATGGGTCTCATTATTGGAAAACTTACCGGAGTGGTATGCCGCCGGGTGCAACTTGCCTGTTGTAGGACATGTTTGAGACAACACCACACCGAGGGCAAAAGAAGAGGCATCCGCCTCCACTATGAATGGAAGATCGGGATTGGGGTGCTGGAGCACCGGTGCGGTGGTGAAAGCGGTTTTCAAAGCCTCAAAAGATTCTTGATGTTCCTTCTGCCACCGATAGGGTGCCTGAGGGCTGGTCAGGGGCGTAAGTGGGCTACAATCGTGGAAAAGGACGAAATAAAGCGTCTATAAAAGTTGGCGAAGCCCAAAAAAGCCTGCAAGGACTTGAGTGTCTGAGGAACTGGCCAATCTAGGACCGCTTTAACCTTGGATTCGTTCATGGATAGTGCCCCAGGGGAAATGTGGAAGCCCAGAAACTCAACAGACGTTTTATGGAATTGACATTTCTCGGGTTTGGCAAATAGTGAATGTTCTCTCAGACGGGATAAGACCTCCCGGACATGCTTTACATGATCATCAAGATTCCGTGAAAAGATCAAGATGTCGTCCAAATAAACAACCATGTATACGTCCAGAATGTCCCTGAATATGTCATTCATAAAACGCTGGAATGTTGCCGGGGCATTGCATAGACCGAAGGGCATGACTAGGTATTCATACAAGCCGTAACGGGTGCAAAAGGCAGTTTTCCACTCATCGCCTTCGCGAACGCGCACTAGGTTGTATGCGCCGCGAAGATCCAGCTTGGTGAAAACAGAGGCATGGGATAAGTGGTCCAGAAGAGGTGTGATCAAAGGAATTGGATACCTATCTTTTTTCGTGATAGCGTTAAGACGCCGATAATCCACACAAGGACGTAAGTCCCCCTCTTTCTTAGGTACAAAAAATATGGGACTTGCAGCTGGTGAAGTAGAGGGGCGGATATGTCCTAGTCGTAGGGCGTTCTGTACATACTGTTTCAATGCTTGTTCTTCCGAGGGGGACAGAGAATAAATCCTGCCCGAAGGAATGGTAGAATTCGGAATTAATTCAATCGGGCAGTCATATGGTCTGTGTGGAGGAAGTACCTCGGAAGAACCGCGATCGAAAACTGATTCGAATGCTTTATACTCAGATGGAATCCCGGAAACCACCCCTCCAACGGTGTGGGAATTCACAACCTCTGATCCATCATCATTCAGCGTGAGTTAAGCTAGAGCTCCCAAGGCCCGAGAAGGAGTATCTGTTGCTTGATGGGTTGGGAGACAATAGTTCTGACAAATATCAGACTCGAAGAGCACTGTGCCTGATTGCCAATTAATCAGAGGATTGTGTTCACGTAACCATGGTATTCCTAATATGATACCGAATTGAGGTGTGGTGATCAAGTCAAAACTTAGCGTCTCTGTGTGAATATCTTGTATGGTCAATAATAGAGGAGCAGTTTGGTGTCTAACGGGACCAGAGACTAGTGCAGTGCCATCTACGGCCTGAACAGGTTCAGGTCGGGTTTTTACCACTAAAGGTAGATTGAGAGAATGGGCTAACGCAATGTCTATTTAGTTCCCAGTGGCACCTGAGTCAATGATGATCGTGACTGCATGAGAGATACCCGTAGAGGGACAAAGAGTGGCCTGTACAAAGATGGGCTGGACACGAGCAAAGGCAAGAGTGGTACCCGGAGATGAAGACTGGACACTCGACCTGGTCTCCGGATCTAAGGTCGAGCTGTCCGAAAAACCTGAGACTTCTTGGGACGTTGAGGGCATTCCTTCACATAATGTCCCGTGGTGCCACAATAGAAGCATGCATTATCCACCCTCCTATGTTCTCTCTCAGATGTCGTGATAGGGCTACGTAAACCTCCTACTTGCATAGGTTCTTCAGTACTAGAAGCAGGGGTACTAACAACTATAGGATGGGAAGAAACCCCCAACTCAGCTCTGCGCTCTGATCGACGTGCATCTACCTGCAGGGCAAGATCCACTAGTTCCTGATACTGAGTGGGCATGGAAGGAATCACTGCTAAGGCATCTTTCATTGCGTTATTCAACCCTCTATAAAATATAACCGCCCGCTTGCTTTCTGGCCATGATGTCTCGGCGACCAATTGGTTGAACCGGGTGATGTAATCTATCAAGGTCCCTCTGCCCTGGGTTAGTTCCAACAACTCCAAATCCCTAGACTGTGCCTTGTGTCGGGTATCGAAGACTCGAGACATCTCTAGAACTAACAAATCAAAATCATAGAGAACCGGGCTATTGCTCTCCAATAAAGGGTTAGCCCAAGCGGCTGCTGTCCCGGCCAGATGGGAAAGGGCAAAGGCGGCTATAGCAGTGGAATTAGGAAAGCACAGAGGTCTGCACAAGAAATGTAACTTGCACTGATTGATGAAGGTCCTGAACTTCTTGGGGTCACCTTGATAACGTTCAGGAGCGGCCAAAGGGGAAGGGGTTGGGAGGACCACCAGAGTTGGAGCTGGGGTACTTGCCAACGGAGAAGGTGTGGTTGAAGTGCTAGCATCCCCAAATCCAGGGTCTGCAGGAAGAGAATGCTGAACACTCTGTATGGAATCTAACCTTTGGTGAATCACCGTATTAGCGGCGGCCATATTTGCCCTTAATACTGTAATCGCCTGAACTAAAGCAGCTATGGGTTCTTCCGTGGATCCCTGCATTGTCTAACACGACTATACGGCTTCTCAGTCTGTTCTGACTTGAGTGTCGTGTAGACCGTTGAAACCTCCGTCCTCAAGTGACGCACAGGGGAACTAAAAGAAACCCGCTGTGCGACCTTTGGGGCCACAGGTGGGAGATGTTACTTCCCGGATCCACGGAACCTCTGGAACACCGATGCTGCTGTCAAAAAGAATGAGGTTAAGTACCAGGCAATTACAATATATCACAAGAACCAAAGGATCTGAATAGTCTTACCTATCCGGTGTTTGGAAAACCCAGGAAACCTAGGAGGGAGTTTCGAGACTCAAATGAGGCGGTCCCTAGAACAAGAGGACCGCAGACAAGCGTGGATGCAGGATAAACCACCTGTAGGACTGAAGGCGTGACTTGAATCCCAAAAGGGAAATGGCGTAGAAGTTCAACAAGGTACCAAGGGATGATCCGAAGACAAGTTAGGGTCGAGTCAGAAATCCAGCAATAGGTAAGCAGTTCCAAGCAAAGGTACAAAAGGGGTAATCCGAAGGAGTCCAAGAGAGAGTTCCAAGATCAAGGTAAACCAGTAGTGTTATCCAAACGTAGCGCCAAACAGGGTCTAAAGACAGCTGAGAAGCAATGAGTGTTCCATGCATCAAGCCTTATATACTGTGCGTTTCGGGGTCATGTGACGTCCACCAAGGTCACGTGGGAAACGCCACTCTGGATCACGTGAGCAAGTGAACGATCGGCGTGGAGGTGTAACGCCGCCCCTTCTGCTGTATGTTCTCCATGGCAACTGCCAGTGCAGGAAGGGCTGCAATCGAGCCCGTAAATCGTACCTGGTACGGAGCTTTCGGTCCTTTGGGTAAACCAAATCACATGAGCCTCGAACCCTGGAGGGAGGAGTTGGGGAAATGTGAGCAGTGTTCTGGTGTGCAGAGTGAGCAGTGTTCTCGTGTGCAGAGGATCGTCTAACACTTAGCTATCCATAGAATTTGCGATTTGACATTCTGAGAAATTTTACACGTGTGAAATAGCTTTAAATTATTTCCCACTTGGACTTTGAGATTTCAAATGTTTTCTTCTGACTAAATCATTGCTTGTGATTGTTTACATCTGTTCAAAGCTGCTACCATAGGAATTTATAATAATGTAAGCATTTTGACCACATTTGGTGTTTTTGCTCAGTCAATTTAAAAAAAGGGAAACCCAGTGGGGGTTTCCCTTATATGAGTCTTATGAGAAGATCTCTGAAAACTTTTTCTAAAAAAAACCTTTAGACTCATTTTGAAATAAATTGTATACTAACACTAGACATTTGAGGGATTTCCAACCTCTATTTGATTTGTATAGATTGTTGCTCAAATTAGAATACATGAAACTGTCACTATGAAACTGTTTCTTAATCCTTTTCTTTCTCTTTTTTTAAATCAGAGGAGCTTTTCCTCTCTTGCTCTTTTCCCTTATTCTGAGCACTGGGTTCTTCTTTTGTTTCACACTTGCACTTATCAGCATCCGTTTCCTTTATTCTTTAACCTTGGTTATGTGTAACCATATGTTTGATGAATGATGTAAATAATTGTTTCATCTCCCCTCTCCATGTTTACGATTCGATGTATAATTGTTGTGTTTTTTAATTCTGTTATTCAACACATGGTAATCTTTGTTTGCAACCTTTTACAGCATTAAAACAGTATACATTATACACTGGAAATGTTGTGGTACATGTGGTCATCTTGTTTTTCTATATATTTCACCATGCATGAATATGGTTGTAATTAGGGGTGGGATTTGATACAAGAAAAAAAACCAATTACTGAAAGGCACTCCACCAATTCAGCACACTAGGCAAGGTGCTAAGTGCTCTGTTTCTTGTTTTGCAGCATTATCTTGTCTGTTTTTCTCTTGTGTTGAAGAGGGAAGGTGGAGTGATATTCTGTTTGATTTGTGTTATTCCTGAATACCTGCTCTCTCCTCACATCTATTTAATTGCCTATTGGTGGGTTGAGGAGTGTTGAAGGGGAAACCCCTAACCATAGTGCCATCTGTCCAAACCAACACAAAAGTATTTTTTTTTCTGTGCTGCATTTATTTTTGTGCTGATTACTGGATTCCTAGTGTATTAAAAATATTACTCAGTGTTCTATCACCCCATTGGTGATTGTTGTTTACCTATTAAAATATATTGTGATTTAAATTCTATATACATAAATACATATTTACCTTTGTAAACTAGCCTGATTCCTGGTTCAGTGTGACTGGGGGTGTCTCAGGAGAAGGGTGTGATATGAGTGGTATATCGTTCAGAATATTGAATTTATAGATAAAAATAAATAAGCATTTCATTTGCGCACTACATGCTGGGCGTGACTTGGGTGTGTGCCAGATTGAAATCCGGCAAAGCACTTTGATCCAGCATTCTACATCCAGCTTTAACGGCGGTGGGTAGGGGTCTCAGTGGCAGTGGTAGGTTTGGCAAGTATGGTACATGGCCAACTGTTGCCATGCATGCTTCCATTGCCGTGTAGTGGTTGTGGGCAAGGGCCAGGCTTTTGGGTGCATGGGCCTCCGCATGTACCCAGGAGGCTAGGGTTTAAGCACAGCCTTGCTTCAGGGAGGCTAGTAAGACATTGCCACATGAAAGGATTTTTTACCATCACAGTTTTGCGATATGCACCATTCATGCAGCTACTCACATATATTTCATTGGCGGGTAGCTGCACAGGCGACTATTATTCTTTGGTGAGTGCAGGCAGACTCCATTGGGGATAGGGAGTGCTTTGGAGCCACTATGAGGATATTTACAGGTGGTGTGCTATGTTGTGTTGCGCCTGCAAAGCCCCTACTGCCTTGTGTGCATGGCTAGGGCCCTTGGAGGTACCAGTCTGGCTACTGGTAGGAAGTAGGTTTGAGAATGTTGCCTTGTTTGGGTTTGTTACTATACCCATATGAACCTGTACTCAGGAAAGCTATGTGGCCACATGTTCCCATTCATGGCTCTATTGCCTTGTAGTGGGTGTGCCCAAGGACCAGACTCTTGGGTGCATGGGCGGAGGTCATAGGCCTCTGCATGTACCCAAGAGGCTAGGCCTTGGGCACAACCCCCGCAATGCAATTCGGCCATGTATGGGAGCACAGTGCTATAGGTATGTGCATTGCACACATAGGTATGAAGATTGGATTAATTTGCCTGAACTCATTTGGATGAGTTACTATAACCATACCTTCTTACGTCACACACTTTTAAATATGTAAGTGTCCACGTTTGAAGAAGTATTGTGGAGGACATGTTCGACTTCCTATAGCACCAGTGGTGAGACATGCCAGTATTTCCTTTTGGAATGATGTGGCCGTCAACAGAGCCTGGCTTCAGGGAGTGTAGTAAAACGTTGTTACATGTAAGGATTTTTTTACCATCACACTTTTGAGATATGGACCATTTCACAGCCTCTCACATATAAATCATTGTCGG
This sequence comes from Ambystoma mexicanum, assembly GCF_040938575.1. NCBI lineage: Eukaryota > Metazoa > Chordata > Amphibia > Caudata > Ambystomatidae > Ambystoma > Ambystoma mexicanum. The sequence goes on from NC_090940.1 coordinate 453,404,030, forward strand.
GTACCTGCACAGGCGACTACCTTCAGAGGCCATGGAGAATGGGGATGGGGAGTGCTTTGGAGACACTATGAGGATATTTACAGGCAGTGTACTATGTTGTGTTGTGCCTGCAAAGCCCCTACTGCCTTGTGTGCATGGCTAGGGCCCTTGCAGGTAACAGTCGGGCCACTGGTTGGAAATAGGTTTGAGAATGTTGCCTTGTTTGGGTTCATTCCTATACCCATATGTACCTGTAGTCAGGAAAGCTACGTGGCCACATGTTCCCATGCATGGTTGTATTGCGTTGTAGTGGGTGTGCCCAAGGACTAGGCTCTTGGGTGAATGGGCAGAGCCCGTACGCCTATGCATGTACCCAAAAGGCCAGACCTTGGACACAACCCCCGCAACGCAATGCGGCCATGTATGGGAGCACAGTGCTATAGGTATGTGCATTGCACACATAGGTATAAAGATAGGATTACTTTTGCCTTAACTCATTTGGATACGTTATTATAACCATACCTTCTTACGTCCCTCACACTTGTAAATATGTAAGTGTCCACATTTGTAGAATTATTGTGCAGGACATGTTAGACTTCCTACAGCAGCAGTGGCAAGACATGCCAGTATTTCCCTTTGGAATGGTGTGGCTGTCTACAGAGCCTTCCTTCAGGGAGTGTAGTAAGACATTTGGACATGTAAGGATTTTTTTACCATCACACTTTTACGATACGGACCATTTATGCAGCTACTCACATATAAATTATTGTCGGGTACCTGCAAAGGCGACGACCTTCAGAGCCCATTGGGGATGGGGAGAGTATTGCAGATGATATCGGGATATTTCCATTCAGTGTACTATGTTGTGTTGGGAGTGGCAAGCCCCTACTGCCGTGTGTGCATGGCTAGGGCCCTTGGAAGTAACAGTCTAGCCAGTGGTTGGAAGTAGGTTTCAGAATGTTGCCTTCTTTGGGTCCATTCCTATACTGATATGTAACTCCAGCGTACACTCCTGGAAATATGCATGGGTGCTCACCATTATAGAATGGTTGTGGAGGACATTTTGCAGTTGGTACACCACCAGAGGTGGCGTGCAGTGCCTGCACATGGTGTACGTCATTGGACTTGTTGCCGTTCATGGACTGACATGCCACCATTTGTGTTTGGTATGGTGTGCTCCTGATAATACCCTGTGCTTTGAGAGTGAAGGAAGATATGGCGACTTGACACGAGTTACTAAGCATTACAAGTATGGATAGTGTACAGACCGACCCACATACATTTGCACCAGACAAAATCATCAATGTTGTTAAGTCCCGCCATATACAGGATGGCACGCCATCTGACTGTTAGGTTTCTGTTAACCCACTGCCTTGCTCTCTGTTTTGTAGGTGATACTGTCATTGTACAGCTCCACACAAGCAAAATGTCTTTGAAACGTTGCCATCAGATACTCCTTTCATGTGTTTCCTTTTTACAAAAAATGACAGTGCTAGCGAGTGTTGTTAGACCCACAGTACAATGTCTGTGTGTGTGTGTACAAATAAAAAAAATAAAAAATAACTCTCATGGGGGTGCCCTCGGATTGCAGGAGAATGCAGGAGCTGGTTTACTAAAATATGCAACATTAAAATGTGAGCTGTCGATGTGTGTGTGCCGTTTGACTGCTGCGTGCATCTGTGGCCATTATTACTTTCAATACAATGAGAGAGCGTAGAACTGGTAATTGTTTGAAAGTGCATTGTAAGGGCAAAACAGGGAATGTAGCACCGCACAAGTGAGCAGAAGGTGTGCTGTTTCAGTGTACGAATTGCGTTCCCTTTTCGTCTTGTCCTTTATGTCTGGAAAGCAGGGGCTGGAGAAGAATGGCAACACAACGAAGTACAATCACAGTTGAAATTTACGGGGAATGGTGGAGACACGCCACTGTAACGGCGCGTCATTACTGCTGTTACAAACCTCTGTACAATGCACACAGGGAAAGTGTTCCATAAAGTAAATTTATAATTATGCATACAGAACTGCAGCTTAATACATTTTAATACTAATACACATGTGATGTAAAGTTGTACTTACATAACTTCGGCAAATTCCATGTTTGCATTGGGTCGGCGACAAATTGCAGTGTACAGCGTATGGAATCGTTGCAGACTACCTTTGGGGTACATGGGCAGAGCAACTGCACTGTAAGTTATGTATCCTTTTTTTCTACAATTCCATACAATGTCTGCCCTTGGAGCTAAACATGCTTCTCACTCAAGGCTGTTTTACAATGAGCATTTGTCCTGTTGAAGGAGAGGTATGTTAGGTTTAGCTTTCCGGAGATGATGCTGGAAAACAAAATTGATTCCGCCGGTGTTACGCTCACCTGGTCTCTGCGGAGGTGTTGGGGCACGGTTGCAGCTCTCCCGGGGGTGACGTTGCTCGGGTCTGACTACGCCCTCTGCGCTTATGTGTTGACTGGTGGTGCTCAGGACTGCTCCTGCGTGGAGAATATGGGGCGTGAGTATGCCAGCTTGTGCGCCTGATCCCCTTACAGCCCCTTCTCTGAAACCGTGGTACCCGTGGGATGCGCTGTCCATGGAAAGCTCATCTGTTAATTAGTTTTGGTGAGCACTCCGTCCTGCTGCTTCTGGCAGGGGCGCTTGTATGTTCTGGACCGAGTTCCTTCACCGGTCCCTTGCACGTGGTAGTCCAGTTCTGCTGTGACTAAGCCACTATGCTTCAGGTAAGAGTTCCTGTTTGCCTTTGTCTTTCCTCGTCTGTTTTTGTTGTATTGTAAAGTTTGTTGTCTTTTATTGCTGTCCGTTCCACTTTTGATGTTTCCTCTTTTGCTTTCTTCCCTTGCAGGTGATATTGCTGGCCGGGCAGAAGCTGCGGAGCTCGAGGCGACAGCCGGAGGGAATGAGGAACAAAGCTGCAGCGGTACAGTAGCTGGTAAATTTTAACTAGGGGGCACGCGGGGTTCAAATGCGGTGCGGCCCTAGGACGGATGTTCTAACCTGGTCTTTCTTCTTCTTCACAGGGTCCGAGTTCGTGGATGTGGAGTGCGGTGCTGCAGCATCGGGATCAAGATCACTGGATGTCAGGACATGAGTCTGCAGATGAAGCGATGAAGCACCGGTTTCCTGGAGGGGAGTATGCAGGAGAACGCCTGGTTTCCAAAGGTAAGTAAACTGGTCCAAGCGTCGGTGAGCATCAGGTTGCAAGCGAGGGCACAGTAATGCGAAACACTGGTCTTAAGGATGGAGCAGATTATATAGCTGAGCTTCTGAAGCCACGCCCACCAGGGTCAGCCTGCCTGTCACACCCTGCCACACCCGATCAGTCAGCACATGAAGAGCAGGCCTAGGGAGCCACCCTCGATGAGGCAGCACATGAGGATGTTCTCTGGAATAAAGGCTTTCAGCTCCTGGAAGGTTCTTGTAAAATAAAAGCACTCCTGCACTGAAATAAAGTGTTCCTGCTCACATCTCGATATGAGCCTGGTGCCAAAGGCGCCAGGACTGAGTCCAACCAGGGCCCCTGTGGTTACAGGTCCCAAAGGGACACAAGTGAGTCAAGTGACCCATTGCCCCCCTCACTAGATGGTGTGGCTTTTGTGTTCTGGGGCCTTTGGCCATGACAGCACTCCCCCTCAAGGCCCCTCTCATGGGTGGTTTCCCCCCTGGCCCTGGTTCAGTGGGGTTATTGCGGTGGAACTGCCTGATTAATCGTGGTGTGGACATGCTCCCAGGTCTGATCTTGGGGTCCATAACCTTTCCAGTCTATAAGGTGGTATAACTTGGACAGTACCATCTTAGAGTCTAGGATCCTTTTATCTTCGTATTCTGGTTCTCCTTCAATTATTTCGGGATCCGGTGGAGTATCGATCCAGATAGTCTAGGGTCCCAGATATCTGGGACCGAACGCCCGTGGTCCTTTCAGGGGGATGTTTTTAGATGCTAACCAAACCTTGTCTCCGACTTGATAGTTGGGAGCTTCCCTTCGGTGTCGATCCACAAACTGCTTCCGTATCTCTTGGCTCTGGCAAGATGCTCTGCTGCTTCCTTAAAAACCTGGGCAGGCAGCCAATCAGTTGCACGGTGCATTCAGGCCATTCACTTCTCTCCAGACACTCACAACAAGTTATGTGTATTGGGACAAGTACCCAGCCATTCAACACTCCACACTGCATTCATACCAGTTTCGGGCAGGGCTGTCTCAGTCATTGTGTCAAACACCAGGAACCAGACATCCACAACAAGAAGTGCATATTGGCCACACACTCCATTCACCCTTGTCCCACCCAAAGGGTGTACCCACAACATACAGTCACTGGGAAGGCTCCAGGGAGTCTGGCCTGGAATTCACAACAACACCATATATGGAACTTCCACCCAACAGCCAGTAAGGGGGAAGGGACAGAGTCAGAGCTTCCCAGGACTTTGGGAAAACAAGGTAACAGGTAATAGAAAGCAAGAGGCCAAAGGGGCTATCTTGTTTCCTCAGGGGCCATCTTGTTTCCTATCAGGAATCAAATGATTCCAATGCCAGGGCATCCCAAAATGGAGGATACTCAGAGCACCTGTCAAATTCAGCATGGAGCTGCCACCAGCCCATACCCTGCTATGTGGGCCACGCACAGGTGCCCTAAAACATACACTACGGGCACAGGGTTGTACCCCCACCCATGGGTGCCATAAGGATATCCCATGGGTCTGTACACCAAACCAAAAGAGAGAGCTGCACCGCCAGGAGTGCCACATGAACTCCTGCGTGGAAAACACGACAGAACACACAATAAAAAAACAGTAAAGAACAAGGATACAGAGGCCCTGTCCCTCCGATTCATTTCCAGCATCACAGTCGCCCCCCGCCCAGACTGAGATTAGGGTACCTAATCTCCCACGAGATAGACACCCTCGTCCAGACGGTCAACATACCTTCTGGAAAGGACATCTGCATTATCGTCACTCTTCCCTGGTCTATGCTCTATGGTGAAGTCTAGCCCTTGTAGGCTAATGGACCACCTGAGCAGTTTTTGGTTTTCATCCTTCATCTGCATACGCCACTTCAGGGGCTTATGATCTGTTAGAACCTTGAAGGTAGACCCTGTAAGGTAGGGCCTAAAACGCCTAAGGCTCCAAACTATGCTAAAACATTCCTTTTCAACAGTAGCCCACGTAACTTCTCTACCCTTGAGTTGTCTACTGATGAATATGATAGGATGTTCCCTTCCTTTGTCATCTAACTGGGACAAGACAGCTCCAATTCCAGGCGTCAGTTTGAACGATAAAGGGCTTGCTTTAATCAGGCGCACACAACACAGATGCCCTACACAGACTTTCTTTCAAGCCATCAAAGGCCCTCTGACAGTCTTCAGTCCAATTAACCTTCCTAGGCTATTTGGGTGAAGTCAGAGCTGTCAGGGGTGCAGCTATGGTTCTATAGTCCGCCATGAAATTTTGATAGTACCCAGTGAGGCCCAAAAAGGCTCTCACCTGGGTTTGAGTAGTGGGAGTCCCCCAGTCATGTACATCCTGTACTTTACTGGGGAGAGGTTGGATTTGACCCCCTCCTACCTCATGACTAAGATACGTGACTTTCCCTGAGCTATCTGGCACTTGGTGGCCTTGATAGTGAGGTTAGCCCTTTTCAAGGCCTGCAACAACTTATCCAGATGTGTCAAATGCTCTTCCCAGGTGGAACTGTAGAAGGCAATGTCGTCTATGTAGGCCACACAAAAGGCCTCCAGCCCACTGAGTGCATGATTGACCAATCTCTGGAAGGTGGCAGGGGCATTCTTCAACCTAAAAGGCATGACCCCAAACTGGGAGAGTCCCTCAGGTGTTGAGAACGCTGTCTTTTCCTTGGCATGGTCCGTCAGAGCTATTTGCCAATAGCCTGAGGTAAGGTCAAAGGTGCTCACAAATTTGGTAGCACCTACGGTGTCCACGAGCTCATCAGCCCTGGGCAAAGGGTGCGTGCTAGTTTTGGTGACGGCATTGACTCCTCGGTAGTCCACTCAGAACCTCCAATCCTTGGTACCTGCCTGGGAACTTGCCTTGGGGACAAGGACCACTGGATTGGACCAGGGACTGGTTGAGGGGTTAATAACACCCAGATCCAACATCTTGGCGACCTCATCCTGGATGTGGTTCTTAATGGTATCTGATATACGGTAGTACCTGCTTTTGACAGGCCCACTCTCAGCAGTGTCAATTTTCGTGACTACACCAAGGTGTAAGGCCTGGTGTCAGTGAGAACAGAGAGGCATACTGCCAGGGGACAGCCCTTGCGGGCCTTCTGCTGCTCTGTCGTCAGATCGGTAGAGAGATGTACTCCCTCCACTGAGCCATCCTGTGGGTTCCTATGCAGCAAATCAGGAAGGGGCTCACTCTCATCCTCTTCTTGCTCTGAAGCTAGCAAGAGACATGAGACTTCTGCTCGCCTGTGAAAAGGCTTGAGCCTGTTAACATGGAATACCCCAGGGACTCCCATGTCCACCAGATACTTGACTTCGCAGGGTCCAGTCCACTTGTCTGCCAAAGCTCTAGGCTTGGTAGGCTCCATCACAAGGATTTCCTGTCCCGGAGTCCAATCCACTTGTAAGGCTTTGAGGTCATGCCAGCATTAATTCAGTTCCTGGCTGGCCTTGAGATTTGCTGTCGCCTGACCCATCATCTGTGTCATCTTCCGTCTGAGGCCTAACACATAGCCCCCACTTGCTCGGCAGGACCTGGAGGGGTGGCCACCCAACCTTCTCTGATCAAGGCAAGGGGCCCCCTCACGGGATGTCCAAAGAGTAACTCAAAGGGGCTGAAACCAACACCCTCTTGAGGTACCTCTCTGTAAGCGAACAGTAGGCATGGCAGGAGGAGATCCCATTTCCTCCTTAGGGGCTCTTCCAAAGCGCCTAGCATGCCCTTGAGAGTTTTATTAAATCTCTCAACCAGACCATTGGTCTGGTGATGGTAAGAGGTGGAGAACTTGTAGGTTACCCCGCACACTTTCCACATGGTTTTCATGTAACTAGACATGAAGTTGGATCTTCTGTCAGAGACAACCTCCTTGGGGAATCTAACATGTGTGAAAATGCCTAGGAGAGCCCTGGCAACCACCTTGGCAGTAATAGTCCAAAGGGGCATAGCCTCAGGGTACCTGGTGGCATGATCAACTAAGACCAGGATAAACCGATGTCTACCTGAAGTGGGAGGGTCAAGGGGACCGACAATGTCTATGCCCACCCTCTCAAACGGTGTGCCAACCACTGGCAAAGGCTGCAGTGGGGAAATGACACTGCCTCCAGTCTTGCCAGACAAATGACAAGTTGGGCCGGTCCTGCAGTGGGACTCCACTTCTACTCCCATCCGAGGCCAGTAGAAATGAGCAGAGAGCCTCTGCTTAGTCTTCTTGGTAGCAAGATGACCAGCTAAGGGCACCTCATGCGCCAACTGCAGCAGTAAGGGCCTGTAAACCTGGGGTACCACCAACCTCTTGAGGGCACCAGGTTCAGGCTTAGTGGGCTCACTAACAAGGAACTCACACTCCCAATAGATTTGGAAGGTCCTAGGCACTTCTCCTGTGCCTGGGAAAGGGCCTGTTTCCTCAGACCCTCGAGAGAGTGGCACTCTCCCTGTCCCTTACAGAAGTCTGCCCGGGAGGGTCCCCCTTCAGCTAACAAACATTGAAGGTCGGGATGATCCTCCGGGTTGAGAACCTCTCCCACAGGAGAGTCTTCTGTCTCTTCTCCCTCAGGAGTTGAGTTGGGGTTTTCCACTGGACCCAGCCTGTCCGGAGCATGGATCCCAATGGATGCTGTAGGAACAGCAGGAAGAGAAGGAGCCCCCTTCACAGAGGTGGCCTTCTTGTTCTTCCGTCTTCTTGCCTTAGGCCTCGCCTTTGGCTCAGGTACCTGACTCATAGCCAGACCCTGTGTCACCTGTGACCTAGTGACTGCACCAGCAGTCAGGGGTAGACCATCGGAGATCAACCCCAACTCTACTAGATCATTTCCTAACAGAATGTTAGCAGGGACATTGTCCTGAATCGGGACAGGAAGCTTTGCTGTCTTGTCTCCAATCATAAGTGTGACTAAGGCTACAGGCGATAATTTGGGAGGCCAACCAGCTAACCTGGTGGTTCTCAGAGGAGCACCTACATAGTCCTCTGGCTTGATCAGGGTCCGGTCCACCACTGTCATACTTGCACCAGTGTCTCTCAAGCCAGTAGAAAGCTGGCCATTCAAGAGGACACTTCTCAAAAACCTATGGGTGTTCTGTGGGATAGTCACCAGTACTTCTGCGTACTGGTCCCAGGCCCCAAGGGACACTAAGGAAATCTCTACAGGAGCACCAAATGTGATCCCTGTAGAGGAGGGGAGGACAGTGGCCTCTACCTCAGACATGGGGTAAGGGTAGCTCAAGCTGACAGCCTGTACTCCAAGTGCCTTACCTTTACACTTGGAGTCACCCTTCTTGTGATCCAGAGCCCCACATTCCTAACAAGTGCCAGGAATGCAGGGTACAAACTGGAACCCCTGGGAGCCTGCTTTGCAGCAGGTGGACAACTACTCTTATTGCCACCCACAGATGACTTATCCCGACTAGATTTTTGGGTCTTAGGAGAGGAAGGTTTTGGTTTACTCGACTATGACTGCTTCTGGAACTCCTCAGCTTTCTGAGAGGTCCCCTTTTCTTTATCATTGTCCTTCCCACTGGAGTCCTTAGGGGACTCCCGGTGGGAGACCCACTTGTCAGCCAACCTAGCCAGCTTAAAGGGATCCAAAATGTTCTGGTCAGCAACATACTGACGCAGCTCTGGTGAACAGGCTTCAGAAAAATGCTAAATAAAACTAGTGGGACAATTCAACAAACTTTTTTACCTTCTAACCATCAATCTACCCTATCATGTTCAAGTGCGCGGCACTCACCCAGTCAACCCAAGACACATTCTCTCTTTTCTTAATATCCCTGAACCTTTTAAGGTATTGGGTAGGTGTCTTGCCAAACTTGGCAATCAAAGCAGACTTCATGCACTCTTACTGACCCCTTTCTTCCACACTCAGCTTCAGAATACAGTCATATCCAGTCTGATGCACTCTGCTTAACAAACACTTAGCCCAATCTCTCTTATCAACATCATGAATTGCACAAGCCATTTCAAACGCTTCAATCCACTGGAGGATATCAGAACCCTCCACAAACACACCAACCAAATATTTCATAAACTTGGTGGCTGGGTACCTGCCACTCTCAACTGGTTTAGCTGAAGTCTCCACTCTAGCTCTCTCTAGCTGGATTCTTTGGTGCTCAGTGTCCCTATCTTTGAGTATCACTTGCTGTGCGAACTCCTCCTTCAACTCAGCTTCTGTTTCCAACTTTTTGTATTGAAAGGCTAACAGTTCCCGTTGTAGCTCCAATTTTCAAAGTTCAATCTTCAGGGCTTCCCCCTGAAGAGCAGTGCTGGGGTTTGGAATAGAGACAGCAGGAATGGTGGCATTCCCAGAATCAGATTCAGCAACAACCCCAGGGGCACAGTACTCATTGGTTGCATCCCCCCTTCAAGAGTTTCACCATCAGTCTGGTAGTCCACCAGTGCAGCTATCAGCTCATCCCTAGAATTATCCACAAGTCTAACTCCCTGGCTTCACACACACTCTGGAAAGCCTCTAAGCTCATCCTAGTCAATTTACCATTTGCAATAGACTCCATTGCGTGTAATGCAGTTATCGTGTACACCACTAAACCTTAATTTAACAAAGTGCAGATATTTTGTAAGTGGCAAGGTTATACACTGATTCTTAAAACCATAAGCATCCCACCGCTGCCACCAGTGTAAAGATCGGAGGGGGGTGTACTTCTGCTCTCTACATGGTAGAGGAGAGGCACAGAGGACCTCAGCCATGATTCTCTATTGTAGTAGCAATGGACGAGCAATCAAGGCCTAGCTTCTCAGGAGATGATGCAGGCTGGTTCTTAAGTACAGTGTAGTCCCCAAGCCCCCACAAAGGAATGTCCACACACTGTATTAGTTAAAACACAGTCTTTATATAATTAATATTCAAGGTTATGTACAATATCACAATAACTCACTTTGTACTCGGTTATCTATAATGGCAAATATATACAGTTCTAAGTGGTACCACAATTATTATTAGATTCCTTTAAAGTGCATCAACTGTACTCTGGTTAAATGTCACACAAATCAATTAATAGAGGTAACCAACAATAGACATAGGAGAAAAGCAGTTGGTTAGAACAATTGGCAGAATACTGGCCCTGTTACCTAGACACAGTTCTGTGTGGAGATCCCCCCACCTGGGCAACCTGTAAATAAAGATATAATACAAGCCCAGTCCATATAATTTTCACAAGAGTCTTATTTCCTTCTAAAATAGTTCTACCACCCCAATGTACCTGGAGTGGCAGAGTTTTTCATCGGGTCGTCGACGGATCCTTCGGCTCCCTTTAAGGCAGGAGCCACGGATCGTCGAGATCCCATGAGGAAAAGGTTTGAACGATGACGGTGAGGTGGCAGCTTCGTTCCTAGCGGTGTTCGTCGATGACGGAGCGTTGGCGTCCTGCATGGAAGAGGCGTGCGGGGCACCTCAGTGACGATAGTTGAGGACCACAAAGAGTTTGAAGAACTGTGGCCCAGCAAGGGTGTCAAGTCGTCAGCGTCTCTGTGGTGTTTAGAAGGCTCCAGCCAGTCTGGCCTGGACTTCACAAAAACATCATATATAGAACTTCCACCCAACAGCCAGTCAGAGGGAAGGGACAGAGTCAGGGCTTCCCATGACTTTGGGAAAACAAGTTAACAGGCAATAGAAAGCAAGAGGCCACAGAGGCCATCTTGTTTCCTCTCAGGAATCAACTGATTCCAATGCCAGGGCCTGGGTATCCCAAAATGGAGGATACTCAGAGCACCTGTCAAATTCAGCATGGAGCTGCCACCAGCCCATACCCTGCTCTGTGGGCCACACACAGGTGCCCAAAAACATACACTAGCGGCACCGGGTTGTACCCCCACCCATGGGTGCCATAAGGGTATCCCATGGGTCTGTACACCAAACCAAAAGAGAGAGCTGCACCGCCAGGAGTCCCACATGAACTCCTGCGTTGAAAACACGACAGAACACACGATAAAAAACAGCAAAGGACAAGGTTACGGAGGCCCTGTCCCTCCGATGCATTTCCAGCATAACAAGTCCAGGAGATTGAAAAGTGGGTTCGTGAATATATTGTAAAGCGTAGAGAGACACATGATCCTTGAGGTACTCAACATTTTATAGGGGAGGGAGTAGCACATGCATTTGCGGAGAAGACTTTATTTGCTCAGCCTTCTAGGAAGGAAGCGATCCATGATTCCGCTTCTGGTGAGAAGGAGGCTGCAGTGGTGAGATAGTTGCAGAGAATAATGTGGTCAACAAGGTCAAAAGCCGCTGAGAGGTCTAGGAGGAGGAGCAGGGCAAGTTTTCTATCGTCCCTGATTTCATCAATCAGGTTTTTGAGGTCAAGGAGTGCTGACTCTGTGCTGTGTCCTGCACAGAAGCCTGACTGTCGGACTCCTAGGATGTGGTTTGCTTCCAGGTGATGTTGAATTTGGACATAGGCTGCTCTGCCAAGTATTCTAAGAAGGAAGTGGACTGTAGTGATGGGCCAGTAGTTGTTGGGTAGAACAGAGTCAAGTGATGTTTTTTAGGACGGAGAGAACCCAAGCTTCATTAAAGCTGAATGGTACAAGGCCTGCCAAGAACGACGAGTTAATAAATGCAGTGAGGAATCGTGTTAGTGTTAAAGCACAGTCTTTGATGAGCGGGGCAGGGCATACATCCCCTTTTTTTTTCTTTAAACTTTATTTTGGGCTTTTTCTACAAATTAACAAATGAACTGTTCACCGTTTAAAACTTATCCCCGAACCCCCCGCTCAGTGCATCTGCCTCTGCTACTGTGGAGTGTCAACAGTTGTATCCTTCCGGTGCTCCTCCTTTATCTTGGGGGTTCTCTGAGTTTGAGCTCGGAGTTGGGTATTGAGAGGAGGGAGTGTCTGCAGTTGATAGCAGGCATGCAATGTAGGTATGCAATGTAAGGGCCCCAGATGTCTGGGGGCGCGCGTGCAGTGGCAGTGTTTTTATGAAGTCTGTTTCCACGTCTTGACAGTATGTCACATCCTTTTGCCATCTTTGTAAAGTTGGCGGAGGTCCGCGACCCCATGAGCATGCAATTCTTCTTGCTAGGACTAATAGGAGACTTGCTAGCTTACGGACGGATGATGGCAGTTGTCTGGTTAGGCAGAGGAGCGTTAGGATGGGATCAGGAGCCAGCTGTGCACCTATGATTGCCGAGTTTCTTTCAAACACTTGGGTCCAGAATTGAAAGATTCTTGGGCATAACCTGGCTAGGTGTAAAAAATCTGCTTCTGGGCCCCCGCAACAGGCGCATGCTGCTGAGATTGTTGGCCTTTGTGCATGTAGTTTCATTGGTGTGTGATACACTTGATGCAGATAATTGAAGTGAGTTTGTTTATAACTGGTGTTGAGAGATACCTTCTGAGTTTGTTGTAGGATGTAGGTCCAGTCGTCGTCTGATATTGAAGTCTTCGGGGCGTTTTCCCATCTTCTTCTGGGTTTTATGAGGAGGGGGGTCGTGTCAGCTAGAAGAGTTTTGTATATTTCTGATACCAGCTTGCCTTCGCCTTGTGTCTGTATCAACCCATGCAGTAGTTGCCAAGTGGGTGGTTGACTCGGGAAAGTGGTGAAGCTGGTTTGGAGTGCATGACGTAGCCGGACGTAAATAAACTGGTCTAGGGCACTAACACTCCCTTTGTCTTTGGCTTGTTGAGGGGTTAGGAATGTGCCATCTAGAAACAGGTCGCCTAATAATGGAGTCAAAAGCCTTTTCGGGAGCGAGTAGCACTGCTGCTGCCTGGCTCTCAGGGTTGATTGCCTCCATGACTCCAAACATTCTTCTTATTCCGAATGTTGTGTTGCAGCCAGGTACAAAGCCTGCTTGATCGGCCAGTACTAGGTCAGGCATCAGGGGGAGCATCCTGGAAGTGAGGATTTTCGCCAATATTTTGTTGTCCAGATTAATTAGCGAAATTGGTCTGTACGATGCGCAATCTTCTTGGGCTTTTCCGGGTTTGTGTAGAAGGATGATGTTTGCTTTGCATAGGTATGGTGGTAGTGTTCCGGTGGCAAGTGCCTCCTCATAAGTTTGCAGAAGGAGTGGTGCTAGCATGTGAGCGAAGTGTTTATAGAATTCGCCCGTTAAACCATTGGGCCCTGGGGCTTTGGTTTTAGGGAGCCCTTTGATTGCTTCTAGAATTTCTTCTTGTGTGAGGGGCTTGTTGAGTGGTTCTCGCAGTTCGATGGATACACAATACAGTTCAATATTTTCGAGATAGTGGGCTAGGTCAGACAGGTCAGTGGAGTAACTCGTGTCATAGTGTTTTTGCTAGTATATGCGAAAGGTTTCAGTAATCTCTTCTTCGGTGTCTACTAGTGTGCCATGTTGGTTTCGGATCCTTTCCACCAGTGTTGGTTTCATTTCGGCCGCTACTAGTCGCACGAGGAGGGCCCCAGGCTTCTGGCCTTCGCCGTATTGACGCACTTTATGGCCTCTGGCCAAGAATTGTACTTCTCTTTCTGCCTTGGTTTTGAAGTTTTCTAGCTCTTCTTTGAGGGCCGCTTGGGAGTGGCGGTTGTTGGACGTTGCGAGATCCTGTTCGAGTTCTTTTAGCTTGGCTTCGCTCGTGTCAAGTTCTCCTTTGATCAGTTAAAAATTCCATTTTCTTTTGTCAAGCACACCCCCCTCACGTTGCATTTCAGCGTCTCCCAGATATAGCCTTCTGGCTGCTCAGTGTGGAAAGTACGAGACAGATAGAGAGGAGGTGTGCGGTCGCTCATATGGATTTGGTTTTCCATGGTGAGAGGGGCTGCACACACGCTTAGCTTCTTACTCTGCTGGCGCATTGATCAAATTCATGTAAGGAATTCATTTTTGGCCACCAGTAAAAAAGGGTGTTTTTATAATCGACGCCCAAGGATCCAGGAGCAGATCTCTTCACTCCCAGTCGTGGATTGATAAAGTTCCCACATTTCAGACCGAAATGGAAATGGGACAGGCTGGCCTCGCAACCTCTTTTTCCTCACCTATAAGAGATCAGGCGCAAGAGGTTTTAACCCTCAGTACCCGGAGAAGATGAAGATTGAAGAACATGCGTTCTGAATCTAAACTGCCTATAGTCCCCGCAATACCAGAGAGTGTGCTAAAACGGGAGAATTATATCACCTTGGAGCATACTAGCAATCCCGCTGTCTCGCCTGCCCCTGAATGGGGGTGAGAATTTTTTAGGAAATCATTTGGTGTATCCGAAGGCATCTATAGGAGCCCCGCAAGAGGAGAATGGATCTCTTCCAGCCTCCCTAGACCAAGCTGTTCTCGATCACTGGCCAGACTTTATGGCCAATATTGCCAAGGAGCTGCTGCTATGCACAAGCCCCTTTGATCTGGGACTCTTAGTGGACTCACTAAGTAAACTTGTGGCGAATTCTAGCCCACCCAGCAAGAATATGGCCTCACAAACTAATGAATCCTCCTGTCCTAATGCTGGAACCCGGACAAGGCTTGTCAATTCAACCCTCAAAAAGAGCTACTAGATATAGGGCCTCATTACGACCCAGGCGGTAAGTTACCGCCTGGGTCGTACCTTTACCACCATGGCGTAAACTACGTTTACGCCATGGTGGTTGGCGGACTTACCGCCCCATTCCGAGGTTGGCGGGGCTGTAAGTCCCCAATCCCCATTTACCCTTCCCCATTCCCATGTTTGCCCCATAGGGCATAATGGGAGTGGGGAAGGCGTTAATTACGCCACCGTAAATTACGGTGGCGTAATTAACAACAAGGTCCCTTAGCGCCATGGATTTTAACACCTGCTAAAAGCAGGTGTTAAATCCTCCATGGCGCTAAGGGACCTCGGAATCAGGCGGTAAGGGTCGGCGCTGTTTACGCTGCCGTAAACCCCTTACCGCCTGGGTCGGAATGAGGCCCATAGCCTCACAATCGGACTACCGTAGCAAGGTAGTTCTGGCACCATAAACTCCCCATAGAAATAAAAGTAGCATAATTACAAGGCCCAACATTGTTAATTCCACCCTGGAACCTTCTGCTGCTATTGCAGCAGTCGTATCGAAACCGGATCAAGAGGTCTACAAACCCCCCATACAGACGAATGTTCTCTCCAAGTTGGGCTCCTCCCATAACCTGTGTATCAGAAAGTGTTGGATGCCCAAAATAGAAGACACAAGTACTCAGGATTTTGTTTCAGACCAGAGAAATTTCATTATCACCAACATCAGTAAGGTAATTGGCCATGAACCTAAAGAAGCCCTGCGATTTAAAGTCCTAGCCTGGCTCAGACAGAGAACTGGGCCAGGTGTGGTCAGATTATCAGATCTTAAAATTCTCCGCAGGTTGGATTTGAGAGACTGGAGCTCACTTGACGATAAGGACTGCGTCCTAGTGGGATGTGGGACCAGTTCCCTACCGGCCTTTTTAACACTATGCAGATACATCCCGAGGGGATCCACCAGATGTAACCTGATTATTTGACTATTCATTCGGCCTAAGGAGGTTTCCCTGGTCGTGCATATTGCTGTGGATACTTTTCTTGCTCATTTTTGTTTCATGTAAGAATTGTCTGTATTGTTTTGTTTTTTCTGTTTGTCTGCGCCCTTAAGCCTACGGGTACCTGGAGCGCAATATAAATAATAAACATAAACATAAACATATACCGGCTGATGTGGCTGAGCCTTGATTAATTTCGATAAAGGAGTTTATTTCTGAGCGCAGTTCTTCTGCGAAGACCTGGTCTTTGAGGGACCCTGGTTTGAATCTCCAGTGTTACCCGCCCTTTCTATTGTCCTTTGCTGTGCATTCCAAGGTGACTGCTGAATGGTCGGAGAGGGTTCTGGGCAGGATATGAGTTTGTCCCCAGCGGAAATGACTCAGAGGATACTAACAGATAGTTGAACCGTGAGCTTGTGTTGTGGACCCACGAGTGAAAGGAGTATTCGCGGTTCTCCTAGTGCTCGTGTCTCCAGATGTCAATGAGATTGCATGCATTACAGATCTCTGTGATCTGCATGATTGCTTTGGAGGGGGGGGCTCATCACGCCATGAGATTTGTCTTTTGGGGGTCTAGTGGTGTATTTAGATCTCCTCCCCAGATGATCGTGGCTGACTTTACGCTCATGAGGTGTGTCATCACCCAGTCAAGGTTGTTTGGGCCATCGGTTTTTGGGCCATAGGAGTTTACTAGGGCAATTTCTTTCCCATCTAGAATCCCACGTACCATGAGGGCTCTGCCGTCTGGATCTTTGTCAGCTGAAATGAACTTGAACTTTGTCTTTTTGCTGATCAGAATAGCGACTCCCCTGGCAATGGAGGAATACGATGAAAAATATCTGTGACATCCCCATTCTCGGGCCTAGCTATTTTCTGTGTTGGGGAGGAGGTGTGTCTCTTGTATCAAAGCCACATCAATCTTGTGTCTCCTGAGGTATTGGGAGATCTTCCGTGTTTTGGTTGGCTGATTGCCTCCTCTAATGTTCCACGTGGCTAGATTGAATGCGGCATGTAGTTCTTATCCCAACGTCGATGTTCTTCATTGTCGTTTGTGCGCGTGATGGTGAGCGGTAACCTTCCTTTGTCTGAAGTTTGTTGACATTGGGATACCTGTTGTTCAGATGAGACTTCTGAGCGGTGGCATGGATGGGCGGCGGACGGCGGTTCCTTCCCTGGTGCATTTCCCCAAACAGTGTGTTTCTTCCCTCCCTCTCGTGGGCAACCCCCAACTTGCCCGACTTTATCCCCACCCTAATAACTTGAGTCAAACTGAGTGCCATGCCTGGGACGCTAGGACCCGCCCAGGGACAGTAGCTCCTGTGTAAAACTGATTGGTGTTGCGTTCCGGAGTGTAGTTTTTAATGTGATTGGGTTGAAGTGGGTGGAGACATTTCCATGTCATGACGGGTTTCTTCTGGAGCGTTCTCTTCTTGGCGGGCGTGGTGCATTGTCGGCGAGTCCACAGCCTATTCCGTCTAGGAAAGAGTTAGCCTCTTCCAGTGAGGTGAATAATTGGGTCTTTCCTTCATGTTGGACTCTTAGTTTTGCTGGAAACAGCATGGAGTATGACATTTGGTTGTCCATCAGCCATCTTTTGACTCCTGAGAAGGATCTCCTTAGGGAATGGACGGCTGGTGAGAAGTCAGGGAAAAGTTGGATGTTGTCGCTGTCGAATTGGAGATCTTCCTTTTCTCTTGCTAGTCTGAGAACTGTGTCCTGATCCTTGTAATTTAGGATTCTAGCAATGATCATGCGAGGGGGACCACCTGGGATGGGAAGGGTGGATGGGACACTGTGTGCTCTCTCGATCACAAACAGTGAGGAGAGTGCTGTGGCTCCGAAAAGGTCTAAACATAATCTTTCAACAAAGTCTTCTATTTTCCCGGGGATCTGTCTCTCCCTCACCCCGACCAGCCTGATATTATTGCGACGCGAGCGACCTTCAAGGTCTTCGTTTTTGGCAGTTACGGTTTTCATTTGGCTCTCCAATGAGGACACTCTGGCAACGAGCAAGGTGGATCCATCTTCCAGGTCGGAGACTCTTTGCTCTGCGGCATCTAGCCTGTCCCCATGCTTGTCGAGTCGTTGCTGTAGAAGGTCTACCTTCGACGATAATGTGTCCAACTTGTTATCTAGGTTGCTTATTCCAGCCTTCAGGTCAAGTAGGATCTCTCAAATGTCAACTGTTTGTGAGGACTCGTCTTCCCGTTCCATTTCTGTGGAGATGGCCTCTATTTGGTTACTTGATTTGGGAGTTTTGCACACGGCTCTGGGTTTGAAGGTTAATTTTCTCTGGGATTTATCTATTTTTCCCATCTCGTTTCCCCAAGTTCTCTTTTGGTATGTGGTGGAATTGTGCTGAGAGGCTGGAAGTGATCTCTTGTACTCGTTCAGGCGGGTGATTGGTTAGCTGGTCTAGTTAAAATTGGTGGGGTGGTTGGGTGCACCGGTGCCTTGCGTGGGAGTGGTAGCCTCTTTTGAGCGCTCTGCTGGTTGCTGGTGTACACCCCCAAGGAGGGGGAGAAGTTCCCAGGCTGTTTGGGTAGGATGTCCCAGCTCGTAGTGGTAATTTCTCGAGGTAATTTTGTGTAGGTAGGCTATTTCTCAGGGCAGGAGATGGGGGCTATCCAGCCGCAGGGTTCGAGGTGTCTCTAGGTTGGTACTGGAGTTATTTAGTCACGTTTCCGTATGATCTCCGCCTTAGCGTTGGGTTAGGCGGTGGGTGTGAGCCCTCAATCTCGCCCAGTTTGCAGGTCTTCTGTGGTGGCAAGCATCGTAGGAAGGAGGCTTGCGTGGTTAAGTGTTCTGCTGTGTGCTGCTTTAGCTGGTCGGCTGGGAGGGTGGTGTGAGGCCTCTAATTGTTCTCCCTTGACTGTCTGGTGATTCAGTAGGTGCGTGGCTCACCAGCTGGTGCATGCAAGGATCTCCTGGTGTCTTTAGTCCGTTGGGTTAGTTAGAGCAGGAGGCAAGTGATTGGGTCTATTGGCGTCCAGAATCTGAATGTGGTTACCGATTCCTGTGCATTTTGCTAATTGCAAGAGGGTGTCCTTAAGGAGGTCAAGGCTCCAGCACGAGGTGTCTGTTGGGGTTCAGGGTCCCCTGGCCATTGGAATAGGATATTTCCTCAGGTCGGTAGTTGTTTTAGTGATGATTTTTGTGAGCTTCAGTGGCGTCTCAGGTGGTAGCGAGGGTTTGCAGGACCCCAGGGCTTAGGGTGTCACGTCTCGTTGTTGCTGGCATTGGTAAGTAGTGCTTCTTCCTGCTCCACTTCTTTTGGTGGATTTGGGAGACTCAGGGTAGCATATGGGTGCCCACTTCTCCTGAAGCTCAGGTGTAGGTCCTCTATATTGGAAGGGGTTGGCTGCTTGATCTGCTGGATCTCCCTGTGGCTATTGGTTCGGACCTGCCGGGAGGGGCGGGGGAGTGTGAGGCCTCTGGGTGGTGAGGCGGCTTGGCGAGTGGGGTGGCTTGTCAGAGGAGCGCAGGGCGAGCCTTTGGTGGATTGTGGGGCCTCTTGCGGTTTCATCCCGGGGGAGGCAGTGTCCATCTTCCGTTGCTTTTTCGGAGCTCCTCTTCGTCGGCGGACCACCCATTTGTGTTGGGGTACGGTCCGCTGTGTGCGCCCAAGGGAGCGGGTCTTGCCTTTTCAGGAGGGGGGGCGGGTGCAGCCCACATTGCAGTCGGACTTCTCTTACCGGGCGGTGGGGCCCGCGTCTCTTGAGAGAGATTTTGTGTGGTTTGCGGGGGGCCTGGATGCCGTGTTTATCGCTCTTGTGAGCGTTGTGTAGGCCGTGTCTTGGGGGGTTGCCTCTGCGCTATGTTTTGCCTGTGAGGGCCGTGTGGGTAGAGGCTGAAACAGGGGGGTATAGTAAGCGCCTGGTTGGCTCACCTTGCCGTGCGGGAGTCCCGATGGCCGATGCGGAGTCATTGCGGTGGCTGGAGTGGTCAGGAGGTCCTCTGTCGCATTGTTACGCAGCCGGGGTGGGCGTTGTTGTAAGGACTGGATGGGGGTGTCTGTACTTCCGCTCTCTATATGGTAGAGGAGAGGCACAGAGGACACCAGCCAAGACTCTCTATTATTAGTAAGAGGCGCTGCTATGGAGGAAAATCCAGAAATTAATCTTCTATAATAGTTTGCAAAACCCAGAAATGACTGCAATGCTTTAAGATTGGTGAGAACCGGCCATTCCAATACTGCCTTGACTTTGGCATGGTTCATAGTGAGGCCGTCCGGAGTGATGTGGAAGCCTAAAAACTCAATGACAGCAGCAGTCATGGGAAGACCATCCGAGATCAATCCCAACTCTACTAGATCATTACCTAACAGAATGTTAGCAGGGACATTGTCCTGAACAAGGACAGGAAGCTTTGCCGTCTTATCTCCAATTACGAGTGTGACTCTACAGACGATAATTTGGGAGGCCCACCAGCTAACCTGGTGGTTCTCAGAGGAGCACCTACATAGTCCTCTGGCTTGAGCAGGGTCCTGTCCACCACTGTCATGCTTGCCCCAGTGTCTCTCAAACCAGTAGAAGGCTGGCCGTTCAGGAGGACACTTCTCAAAAATCTACGGGTGTTCTGTGGGATAGTCGCCAGTACTTCCGCGTACTGGTCCCAGGCCCCATGGGGCACTAAGGAAATCTCTACAGGAGCACCAAATGTGATCCCTGTAGAGGAGGGGAGGACATTGGCCTACACCTCAGACAAGGGGTAGGGGTAGGTCAGGCTGGCAGCCTGTACTCCAAGTGCCTTACCTTTACACTTGAAGTCACCCCTCTTGTGATCCAGAGCCCCACAATCCCAATAAGTGCCGGGAGTGCGAGGTACAGTACTGGAACCACTGGGAGCCTGCTTTGCAGCAGGTGGACCACTACTCTTATTCCCACCCACAGATGACTTATCCCCACTAGATTTTTGGGTCTTCGGAGAGGAGGGTTTAGGTTTACCCGACTGTGACTGCTTTTGGGACTCCTCAGCTTTCTGAGAGGCCCCCTTTTCTTTGTCCTTGTCCTTCCCACTGGAGTCCTTAGGGGACACCCGGTGGGAGACCCACTTGACAGCCAGCCTATCTGTTACGCTCACCTGATTCCCACGGGGGCGACGATATGGACTGGCCCGCTGTTGTTTCCACCATAGTAACACGTACAGCCGAGATGACAGACTGGACAGACCCACTTAGCTTTGCTTGTTGGGCTCGTACGAATATCTTTCTGCAATGGAGAAAGGGAATTAACCTCCCGTAATCTGAGCGTTAACCCGCCTTCCCACTCCCCTTGTCTGCCCACAGAACACTCCTGAAGTCCCCTCTTAATCTCACCTGAAGATTTGGAAAGATGAGCTCTCCATCCTGCGTCGAGCGCAGGGGCGCGTAGACGGCCAGTTACTTCACTGGCGTGGAGGAATTGGTGAGTTCCAGTATTGACTCTAAAGTCCAATTGTTCGTAAGAGTTCAAAAGTCTGATCTTCACTCTGCCAGATTCCTTGCAGGTTGCAGATTTAAACCACCAGAAGAGTTCCAAGTGGCAATTGGTAAGATCCTGGTAAGTCTATTGTGGTTCTCCCCATTGGGGCCGGGGTACAGTGATGATGCAGAATTAACTGTGCCGACCCGAGATGAGGTGAGTACCCCCCTGTGGTAAATCAGGTAAGTCTTTGGGGTTAGGTTGTATTGTCCTTGTTTTCCCCTTAAGGGCCGGGGTGCGGCGGTGATGCAGAATTGACTGTGCCGACCCGAGATGAGGTGAGTACCCCCCTGTGGTAATCAGGTAAGTCTTTGGGGGTGGTTTGTATTGTCCTTGTTTTTCCCCTTAGGGGCCGGGGTGCGGCGGTGATGCAGAATTGACTGCGCCGACCCGAGATGAGGTGAGTACCCCCCTGTGGTAATCAGGTAAGTCTTTGGGGGTGGTTTGTATTGCCCTTGCTCACCTATTTGTTCTTGTCTCCCCCAGGTGTTGAAGGATGGCCTGGAGATGCTGGGTTCGCGATGGAGTAAAGGAATGCAGCCCCGGATGGTGAGTTCAGCGCGGCGCTGCGAGGTGCGTGGCAATGCACCTGTGAAGGCTTCTCTCTTCCAGATCGACGATGTGCTGGATCAAGGATTCAGGTAAGGGTTTTGTTCTGGCCTCTTCTCCTTCTCCTTTTCTTGTTCCAGGTGTTCCAGGGCTGAAGCGGGCGTGGCTGAAGACTGGAGCTGCTGAAGACATGGTGAGCGTTACGCTGCAGCAAGCAGAATAACGCGAAGCACGTGTGGCTGTCCGGGTGTGGCTTAAATAGCCTTGGAAGAAGTCCCAGGTAAGTATTCTTCCACAGCCCCACCCGAGAGGAAAGGAGTCCCTGAGGTAAAATAGTCCCTCTAAGCCTCATTTGGCTTGTGGCTTCGTGCAGCAAGGTCTGCATCAGGTAGGTATGCAGCATGGTCTGCATCAGGTAAGTTTTCTGTAATGAGCCTGGCGCCCATGGCGCCAGGACTGACTTTATTCGTATGAGCCTGGCGCCGTAGGCGCCAGGATTGTAGCCAAACAGCCCCTAACTGGGGGTTTTGGGCATGCTTCAAGTGGCATGATGCCTGCTTCCGGGGTTGCTGGGCCTGGTCTGGCTTTCCGGGGGCAGGCATCGTGACACTATCCACCTTAAAGGGATCCAAAATGTTCTGGTCAGCAACATACTGACGCAGCTCCGGTGAACAGGCTTCAGAAACATGCTCAAAAAACAACAGGTGGGACAATTCAACAAAAGTTTTCACCTTGTAACCATCAATCCACCCCATCATGTTCATGTGTGCAGCACTCACCCAGTCAATTGAAGACAAATTCTTTCTTTTCTTAAAATCCCTGAACCTTTTAGGGTATTGGGTAGGTGTCTTGCCAAACTTGGCAACTAAAGCAGACTTCATACACTCATACTGACCCCTGTCTTCCACACTCAGCTTCAGAATACAGTCATACCCAGTCTGAGGCACTCTGCTTAACAAACACTTATCCCAAACTCTTTTGTCAACATCATGAATTGCACAAGCCATTTCAAACGCGTCAATCCATTGGAGGATATCAGAACCCTCCACAAACACACCAACCAAATCTTTCATAAACTTGGTGGCTGGGGACCTGCCACTCTCAACTGGTTTAGCTGAAGTCTCCACTCTAGCTTTCTCTAGCTGGATTCTTTGGTGCTCAGTGTCCCTATCTTTGAGTATCACTTGCTGTGCCAACTCCTCTTTCTTCAACTCAGCTTCGGTTGCCAACTTTTTGTATTGAAAGGCTAACTGTTCCCGTTGTAGCTCCAATTTTAAAAGTTCAATCTTCAGGGCTTCCCCCTGAAGAGCAGTACTGGGGTTCGGAACAGAGGAAGCAGGAATGGTGGCATTCCCAGAAACAGATTCAGTAGAACCCCCAGGGGCAGAGTCCTCATTGGTTGCATTCCCACCCTCATCAAGAGTTTCACCATCAGTCTGGTAGTCCACCAGGGCAGCTATCATCTCAGCCCTAGACTTATCCACAAAGTCTAACTCCCTGGCTTCACAAGCACTCTGTAGAGCCTCTAAACTCATCCTGGTCAATTTACCATTTGCAATAGTCTCCATTGCTTGAAATGCAGTTATTTTGTACACAACCAAACCTTAATTTAATAAAGTGCAGATATTTTGTAAGTGGCACGGTTATACACTGATTCTTAAAACCATAAGCATCCCACCGCTGCCACCAGTCTAAGGACTGGAGGGGGGTGTCTGTACTTCCGCTCTCTATATGGTAGAGGAGAGGCACAGGGGACCCCAGCCAAGACTCTCTATTATTGGTAACGTAGTCGAGCAATCAAGGCCTAGCTTCTCAGGAGGTGATGCAGGCTGGTTCTTAAGTACAGTGTAGTCCCCGAACCCCCACAAAGGAATGTCCACACACTGTATTACTGAAAACACAGTCTTTATATAATTCATATTCAAAGGTATGTACACGATCACAATAACGCACTTTGTACTCGGAAATCAACAATGATAAATCAATACAATTCTAAAGTGGTACCACCAATGTTATCAAATCTCATTAAAGTGCATCAACTGTACGGTTAAAATGTCACACCGATCAATAACGAGGAAACCAGCCAATAGAGATAGGAAGGAACGTAAGATGGTTGAAACAATAGGCAGAATACCGGCCCCTACCGATCGACACAGTTCTGTGTGGAGATCCCCTCACCTGGGCAACCTGTAAAATAAAGATATATAGCACAAGCTCAGTCCATATATTGTTCAATAGCCTTATTTCCCCCTATTAAGGTTTTACCCCCACAATGTACCTGGTGGAGTAGAGTTCTTCGAAGACGCGTAGAAGGATCCTTCTTGAGTGACTCCCTTTAAAGCAGGAGCCACGGATCGTCGAGAGGCGTCAAAGATGGTGAACTTGTCGTCGACGGCAGCGACGGTGTGTTCAGGACTGCAAAGAGTTTCAGAAGAACTGTGGCCCAACAAGGGCGTTGAGTCGTCAAAGTCCTTGTGGCCTTCAGGTGGCGGGAAACCCACCGGCGGATTCTCCTCGGTGTGTTGGTCGTCCTTGACTTTCTCCGGCGGGACAAAGCGGTCGACGTTGCGGACAAGGGAGTCCTTGGATTCAAATGTTCTTAGGCAAAGGAACAGGCAACTCCGGTCGACGGCGGCACGGCGTCAAGTGGTCCCCACGGCTGGGCAACACAACTTTGATGGGCCTCCAGCGGTTACACAAACCTGCGAACCCTGGTCGACGGCAATAGACTTCGACAGCGGCGAAGTCCGGGTTCTTTGCTTTGTTCTCCTCAGCGGTCCTGTCTCTGGTCGGCAGCCTTTCGAGGGTCTGACTTCCAGGGAGCTTCGGCGAAGGTTAGCGGTGCTCAATGGTTCCTCGGAGCACGGGAAGAGGGCGCCTTACCAGGTCCTCTCTCGGATCAGTCCTTGACGAGTTTGGCAGCTTTCAGATCAGCTCGAAGCAAATGCAACAGCAAGTCTTCGTCTTCCAGCTGGGCGTCGAGGATCCGCAGTTCAAGTTACACTTCAAGTGTTGACACAGATTCTGAACAATTTCCAGTGGTGAGAGGTCCCCAGATATACTATCTTGTCTCTCATCCACACTGCTGGGTCACTCTCAGCAGCCAATCATTCATGCAGTCAGTCAGCCAATCAGGCACACAGTGCATTCAGGCCATCCTCCAACCTCTCAGACACTCACAACAAGGAATGTGGACTGGGACGAGTACCCAGCCATTCAACACTACACACTGCATTCAGGCCAGTTTCGGGCAGGGCTGTCTCAGTCTTTGTCTCTCATACCAGAAACCAGACAGCCACAACAAGAAGTGCATATTGGTCACACACTCCATTCACTCAGGTCCCACCCACAGGGTGTACCCACAACATACAGTCACTGGGAAGGCTCCAGTCAGTCTGGACTGGACTTCACAACAACACCATATATGGAACTTCCACCCAACAGCCAGTCAGGGGGAAGGGACAGAGTCAGGGCTTCCCAGGACTTTGGGAAAACAAGGTAATAGGTAATAGAAAGCAAGAGGCCACAGGGGCCATCTTGTTTTCCATAAGGAATCAACTGATTCCAATGGCAGGGCCTGGGGATCCCAAAATGGAGGATACTCAGCGCACCCGTCAAATTCTGCATGGAGCTGCCACCAGCCCATACCCTGCTCTGCGGGCCACCCACAGGTGCCCAAAAACATACACTAGGGGCACAGGGTTGTACCCCCACCCATGGGTGCCATAAGGGTATCCCACGGGTCTGTTCACCAAACCAAAAGAGAGAGACCTGCACCGCCAGGGGTCCCACATGAATTCCTGCGTGGAAAATAAGACAGAACACACGCTAAAAAGGCAGTAAAGGACAAGGATACGGAAGCCCTGTCCCTCCGATGCATTTCCAGCATCACAGGCGTTCTGGTGTTTGTTGGCCGGGACTGCCTCCGGGCCCCGCGCTTGCCCTCTGCTGCCGTTGGGTGCTCCAGACCACGGGGGGGCCGGAATCGCTTGGGCCGGCTCCCACTCCTCTGCTCATGGTCCGTTGCCAGAGTCCTCGGCCCCCCGTGAGTGGATGGCGCGTTGGCCGGGGCCATGCTGGGGCCATGCCGGGGCTGCGGGGAGGGCGATTCCCCCACCGCAGTGCCTTCTGAGCCTGGTGCATGATATCTGTTGGCGGGCGCTGGTGGTGCCCAAAGCCCGTCGGCTCGCTCCGTGTTCCGCTTACTGTTTCCCCCTCTTGTTCAGGATCGTGCCGGCGACACCCCGATTGTGTTGCGTGGGCTCCGATAGGGGAGGGTTGCACGGCCAGGTCATGTACTCCCCTCAGCACCGCCAAGGTTGCTCTCTGCAGCGGGGGGCACCCTTCAGTACTGCTGCTGATGTCCGTGAAGCCTGGATATGTTGGCGCTTCAATCCCACTTCTTGTAGATTACTGGCACTCCGGAACGTTGTTTTTTTCAGGATTTGTCGGGAGCTCACAGAGAAGCCGCCATCATGGTTGGCTCTCTAGCGCCCTATACATCCCCTTTATATCTTGATGGATTCAAAGATTTTAGGATGTGCAGGGTTTCTTGTTCCATGATTTTGTTGAATCGAAAACAGTGGGGTTTCTGAGGCATGGGAGGTGGGGTTGTAGGAGGCTACAGAGGCCAGTCAGGAGTGTTTTAGACTAACCTGTTTGGATAATATTTTTGTATGAAGCATATCAATTTTTTGCAACATGGCATTTTGTATGCTAGCGCACCAGGCTGCATCTTTGGTAAGGGAGGATGGCAGGGTAGCAGGACTTTCCAATTCCCTAAGAATAGAGAATATTTCTCTGTTGTCAGATATAGCATTAGCTATTCTTGTATTGAAGGCGGTGGCTTTGGCTTGGTTTAGTGCTTGTTTATATTGTTTGGAGAGGTTGGTGAACACCTGCTTTAGGGTCTCAGTGGGAGTTTTCTTCCAGAAAGATTCTGCAAGTCTTTTTTTGGTTCTAAGTTCCAAGAGGTCAGGGTTGAGCCAAAAGTTGACATGAACCACTGGTTTGGCTTTTTGGGGATCTAGGGGAGAGATACTTGACTGTAATGGTCAGGGTTTTAGTATAAAGGTCACCTAGTGTCTTAGGATCTTGTGCGTGAAGGTGCTCCAGTTTGAGGGTATCGAGGAGTGGTAAAAAGTGAACTTAGTTTGAGGGTATCGAGGAGTGGTAAGAAGTGAACTTTGGTTAGCTTGCGGGAGCTGTGAGCCATCGGCGGTGGCAGCAGCCTTGTTGGAAGTTTAGTTTGCAAGCCTAGCGGGACAAAGAAAGCAATGATGTGGTGGTCTGACCACGGGCAGGGCGTATTAGACTTGACGGGGACGAGGCAGTTGAGATTGGCTAACCAGTCAAGGGTGTGCCCTTTTACATGAGTGGGATAGCAGATGTGTTGACTGAAGCTAAGGGCAGTCAGTGAATTGGCTCGAGATATTGTCTCTTAGTATGTGAAGTAGGTTTCCCTCGTCGAAGGCCAGGATGGGTCCGGGAGGGTGATAGATGACATGGGCCGTGAATGTTTTGGTAGGGAAGTGGTCAGTTTTAGTGAGAGGACGTTGCAGTTCTTGTTGAGCGAGGTGTTGAGCAGCCTAATGCGAAGGTGGTCTTAAGCTATGAGGGCGACTCCACCCACTCTAGTGTTCCATCTGTCGCTCCTAAATACGGTGAAGCCTGATGGAGGGCAGGACCTGAAGCTGCATGCAGCCAGGTTTCCATGATGGCCAGGGCTTCCAGATTCTCTGCTGTCAGGAGGTTGTGGATATCGATAGCATGGGCTTGTAGTGATTGTGCATTGAACAGGGCTAGATTGATAAATGGTCTTCACTGTCTGGGTAGGTTTGCTTTGACACTGCATGCATCAGATCGAGGTTACAGTGCCCTGAATGCCATCTTTTGGATCGATGGGCCAATGGTATTATTATCGCCGTAGGCGGAGTATTGAGGTGAAGCACAATAGTTGGGAACAAGGTTTCTGGGGCCAGCATGGTATGGGTTTTTACGAGGTCATAGTTGTCAGTCACATTTGTCGTCCGGTTGTGGGTAGACATTCCTGTCGCAGGACTGAACAATGCAAGGTGTAGTATTTATTTATGTATTTATTTATTTATTTATTGTTCGCTTGTTAGGCACTTATACAATAAGTAAATTCTGTTTTAAAGCAGCCACAGGGCAAAAGGGAGGGGAAGGAGATGAGAAACATTAAAATACATTTAAAAAAGATATAAAATAAAGTGGTGGGGGGAAGATGAACCTACTTTGCCTTGTGAGTGTTCAGAACGTGCAAGTGCAGAAGGGAGGGAGAATGGGATAGGTGCTGGGGTGCTCATGGGTGAGCAACAGGTGAAGTGCAATGTATGGTAAGTGGGAGCCTCTAGGGTGGAGAGTGTGCCGAGGCAAGTGCTGAGGATAGACAGAAGCTGGGGGCAATTCAGTGAGGGAGGTCAGGGCCCTGAGGATGCATAAGGGCCCAGGACATCAATCAAGCAACTGTGAGGTTAGCAGAGGAGAGAGGGGGGGAGGAGGAGGAAAAGAGGAAAGTCTTGAGGACCTTCCAGAAATTAAGAAAGTCCTGCTCAAGACAAAGAGGGAGGGGGGGGCTGTTCCAAAGAAGAGAGCCAGCTGTGGAAAGTGATCGACCTCCTGCACTCTGTTTAGCGAAACGCTTTACACACAAAGAGTTGGTGCCAGAGGAGCGCAGAGGTCTAGAGGGGGAATATTTAGTAAGATAGAGTTGCAGATAGTGTGGTCCCCGGCCCCAGACAGCATTGTGGATGATACAGAGGGATTTTAATCTGTGAAGCAACTGGGAGCCAGTGAAGACTTTTTAGGGCAGGGGCAATGCGGTCCATGGGCGTGAGGCCAAGGATACGTCTTGCTGCCCTATTCTGGATTAGCTGGAGGGGTTGCAGAGTGGAAGAAGGTAGATTCAGGAGGAGGATATTGAAATTGTCATGTTACGCTCACCTGGTATCCACGGGGACACCACCCAGCCCTGGTTGGATGATTTACACTCTCAAACCCTCTCCCGGTCCCTTGGTAAGGCCTCTGGTTAAAGATGGGTCTGCAATATAGGAGAGCTGAATTCAATACCAGATTGTCTTTACGTTTTCCCACCTCCCTTGGCCTCAACTCCTTCCTCCCCACTCCTCACTTTAATATTGTAAAAGGTTGATTCTCTGTCCTGCTCCTCGTGGCAGCGGCGCGTAGATGTGGGGGGCGAGCAGCGACCAAGTTACTTCACTGGTGCAAGCCCCACTGTGGGAATCCAGGCCTGCTGCGACGCCGTAGGTTTGCTGCTTTACAGTCTTTATATGCAGTTCTTATGTTCCTCTTAGTTCGAATAATAATGTATTGCTTCATTCCTTTTAGGTATGGAAAGGTATTTTGGTGTTGTCATGCAGTTTGAAGATGAGCATGGGCCGGTAGGAGAAAGCGCGGTGTGCGCAATGCTGTCCGGTGAGTAATGCACGATGCGCAGCGCTGTTTCGCCTTTTATATTGCTAACCTGTGTCTTTTCTCTCCTTGCAGGTTGCAATGTTCCTCGCCGAGCGCCGTAATGTTCCAGCAATGATACTGACCAGGAGATGACTACCCAGGTAAGAATTGTGTGGCTTTCTTCATTCGGGAGGAAACGTGAGTAAACACTTACTAATGCTGTCTTTCTTTCTCCTCTTTCCAGGTTATGGTATTCCAGGAGGCATGCAGTGCCGGATGATGGAGTTCGTACATTCAGGTGAGTGGAAATGAAGTTGGCGATGGATTGAAGACAGGATACTGTTCCAGGTAAGTTTCGTAGTGTTCTTTCTCTCTCTGCAGGTCCTTGGTTTCAGGTAAGCAGTCCAGGTAAAATAGTCCCAGGCCTGCCACACCCAAAAAGACCAGACCGCATAGCTCAGTTCCTTGTAACTGAACTATGTGTGTGCCTCCATGTTGGCTAACCCCCCCGTCCCCAAGTTAAATAGTCCCAAGTAAATAGTCCCATTTTAATGTTGGTCTTCATGATGGTTATGGCCTGGCGCCAAAGGAGCCAGGACTGACTCCAAGAGAGCCTTGGATGAGGTTTTAAGGCCTTTGACCTGGCCCTAACTGGAAGGCTGACTTGCCAGTCAGGGCCAGGGGCAAGGGTCATGACAAGTCAAGCCTAGAGAGAACCAGGGGTCGGGTAATGTTGAGCTTCTGGGGGAAGGTGAGAAAAGGTAGAATTCCTTTGAGAAGGAAGAGCAGTTGAAAGTGGGACTTCTTGTCAATGTCCTGAGAGTGAGGGAGGAAGGAGAGAGAGGAGCCGAAAATGACTCCAAGGTTTCTGGCATCAGAAAAAGAAGCAGGGGATGAGCCCATGGAGGAAGGCCAGGTGAAGGGAAGAAGTCGGGAGCAGGGGTCCCGATGGGAAGGATCTCCGTTTTGCTGGCATTGAGGCAGAGATCATTGGATGTGCACCAGGCCTGGATGGCAGATAGGCAGTCAGGGGATGATAGAAGGTGAAAGAGGGTCAAAAGGAAGTTTGAAGAAGAATTGTGTATTGTTTGATAACATTGGAAGTTGGGGGAGAAGAAGGAGATGAGGAGTGCCAGCTGAGTAAGGTAGATGTTAAAGAGCCAAAGCGAGAGGTTAGAGCCCTGCATGACACCACAGGTAGAGAAGGAAGTAGGAGAGGAGAAGGTGCCCAGGATGACTTGGTAGAAGCGGTCAGTTAGGAAGGCGGTCAGCCAGTCCAGTGCCTGCTCCGAGATACTAAAGGTGTCATGGAGCCTTTGTATGAGGATGGAGTGGTTGACCGTGTCAAAGGCAGAGGAGAGATCAAGAAGGATGAGGACATCTGGGGAGTTGCAAGCAGTTCTTCACAGGTGTTCAGAAGAGCAGCTTCCGTGCCTCTGGATGCTCGGAATCCAGATTGATGGTTGTGGAGACCACACACAAGTTCAGTGTGAGAGTTGGGGAAGGGCCAACTTCTCCAGCGGTTTCCCTGGGAAATGGAGGAAATCAAGAGGGTGATGGAGGTAGGATAGTTGGCTGGACAGGTAGGGTCTGATGATGTTTTTTTAAGGATGGGGCGCACAAGGCAGTGCTTGAGGGAGGAGGGGAATAACCAGTGGGAAAGGAGTGGTGCAGAGATCAGTTGGTGCAGGGGCAAGAGAGCCAAAGGGGAAACGGGTTTGGAAGAGACCTTCATGGAGTGGACAATTCGGGTAACTTCTTCAGGTGTGACAAGGGCGACAGAGAAGGAGGAAGGAGGAGGGTGGGTGGCCAAGGGAGGCAAGGGGGTGAGCGATGGGTCGGAAGGGCGAGTAGACAGGCTGTTCAGGATGTCCTGAGTTTTGATGGAGATGAGTTTTGATGGTGAAGTGAGTGGCCAGGGCATTGTAGAGGGCCGGGAAAAGGAAAAGGGGAGGAGGAGACTGCGGAAGGGATGGCCAGTTCCCTGCCAGTTTTGAAAAGTTCAGCTGTGTTGTTGGATGCACCAGATACCCGTGCTTGAATTTAGGGCCCTTTTCTTGGCACGGATAGAGAGTCTGTATTGCATTTGGAGCAGGCGGCAGGGCAGTATGCCAGAGGTGAGCTTGAAGTTTGACACAGGTTCCGCAGCTCTGCGCTTTTATTTCAGGGCTGCAAGTTCACAGCCATACCAGGTGATGCGCTTAGAATTGGGTTTCAGGAGGATCCTCATGAATGGGGCAAGAATGTCAAGGGTGCTGGGGATGGACAGGTGGAAGTTGCTGAGAGCAGTGTCAGTGGTAGAGTGAGTATGGGGAAAGGGAGGATAAAGGTGGAAGTGAAGGCAGCAGCTGACACTCGTTTCATCGGGTGGATATTCGTGAACGAGGTTGGCAAGGCTTTTGAGGTGCAGTCACAGGGCCATAGGGACACAGTGGGAGGAGAGAAGAGAGTGGTCTGACCAAGAGAGAGGAGTGACCAGAGGAGATGAGAGAGCAAGGTTGGAGTGGATGAGGGCGTCCAGAGTGTGCCCAGCAGAGTGGGTTGGACCAGAAAGGAGAATGGAGAGGGATAGAGAGGTGCAGGGTTCAATGAAAAGAATGGATGCTGTGCCAGGGTAGTCCAATTGGATGTTAAAGTCACCCAAGAGGAGCAGGTTAGAGGAGGTTGACAGGTGAAATCAGCCCATTCAGAGAGGAAGAGGAAGGTAGCACCTGGAGGCCGGTAAATGGTAGCAATGGTCAGGGTGGAGGAGGGAGAGATTACCAACTTGAATACCAGCCTCTCAAAGGAAGAGTAGAGCAGAGTGGATAAGGTGGAAGAAGGAACCAATTTAGGGAAGATTAAGGCAACCCCACCGCTAGCACGGTGAGGTTGAGGCTTGGAAATGATCTTAAAGCCGTCAGGTAGGTGGGAGTCAAAAGCAGTAACTGAGATGGCATTGAACCATATCTCAGTAAGAGCGAGAATGTCAAGGTCAGTGTCTTCAAGAAGGAGGCAGATGTCAGCAGGCGTTAAGAATCACCAGGTGGAGACAGTCTCTCTATTTGAAGGTTTTCTGGGGTGGAGTACAGGGGCATGGTACTCCAGTCAGAGGAGAGGACATAGAAAATGGTAGGGGGAGAGCCAGGAGAAGGAAGAAAGTTAATGAGTGGCGGCAGGGTGCAGTCAAAGGGAAGGAGGTTGGCTTGTGGACCTTGAACAAGGATAGTGTCAGTATGCTAGATATTAATGATGCAGCGTGATGAGAAGAAGCGCACCAGGAGGACTTCCCACTTGGTGCCACCATTAATGTGAGAGGATGTGAAAAGGGAGAGGGCAGAGATGAGATGAGAAGTCCATAGATCTGGAGAGGGGACCGAGAAGAGCGTATCGGTGACGATCTCTCTGGAAGATGCACTGACATAGATGTCTGCGATGGGGAGGCCAGTATTTGCACCCAGGATGTCTTTTGCATGCTTTTTAAGTCCAGATTTCGTAAGAGAGGGAGGGAGAGGTGATAGTGTAGCAGTTAGAGAAGATTGGAGAGATGGCGAGGGCCATCTCAGTGGCAGAGGATAGATGAGAGAGGGAAAAGGAAAGAGGGGGGGGAGCTACACTGCACAGTCCGGGCTCTTACGCCCAAGTAACCTAGTAGTTAAGGATGGCACAAATATAAATGCAGAGCAGTAGGTGGGGTGCAGGAATCCATTTTAAAAGGACCATAATGCACAAAAAGAGTGCAAGATGTCAAGCACAATCACAATGCAGTGCATACAATGAATGCAAGATGTAAAGCACACCCACCTACATTCGATTTAAAAAAAGGATCACAATGCACAAAATGGATGAAAGATGTCACGCACAATCACAATGCAGTGCACACAGGGATGTGAGAGGAAAAGGAGGAACACAATTTGAATGAGTTTACCAATTGTAGAACACAAAGTGCAGTGATGCAAAGAGGTGGTCAATGGAGTAAGGCAGAATAGGATTGGCATAGTTAGGGATCAAGGAGATAGCTGGAGGAGGCAACAGACAGTTCAGACATCACTCATGTTTATGCAGAAAGGGGGGCATGGGGTGCAGTGATCCAAGTTCATGCAGGAGCAAGATGTGCACAGAAGGCTGCAGAATTGTTTGTGGAGGGCAATAAGTTGGGGGCCCATCCAAGCCAAATCAGGCTCAGACAGGGCCTTGGATGTAGGGCCTTTGAGTTGGGGGTGGCTTTTCGACTGCCGGGGCCTGACTGACCTAAAGAATACCAAGAAGGCCAATCACAGTCAGGCAGGGCCAGATAGTCCATCACTCCATGCATCAAAAGGAGAGGCGGTCATTTTGGAGGTGCTGGGTAACAAAGGCAGCATATGGCCCACTGGCCAGGCAGCACAGACACAGCTGTTTTAGCACATGGCGGTGGGGTGGATGCTTGGTAGGAAAAAAGTGGACACCAGCAGTGCGAAGAAAAAAACAAAGATTTTCTTTTTTTCCCCGCCGCCACGCACGCATGTGCACAATATGATTCCCCAAGCCCTTCTGGGCTTACCTTCATATCAATGATGATGAAAGATGTTGTCGTCTGCTACAGCAGGTACTTGCTGGGTGCAACTGCTTCAGTCCAGGTGGGGATCAGTATTAGCAGAGTAGGGCATAGCTATATCCCTAATGGGAGGTACAGAATCAATGTTTGCATTGTTAGACCTAGGTAAGGAGCAAATAGGAGTAGTGCTAAGATCAGACTCAACTTCGGCAGTGTTAGGCATAGTTATGGTACAAATAAGGGCAATGCTAGGAACAGATTTAACTTTAGCAATGATAGGCATGTTTATGGAACAAATGGGGGCATTGCGAGGCGCAGAATCAGCTACGGCAGTATTAGGCAAAGTTGTGGCACAAATAGGAGCAATGCTAGGAACAGATTTAACTTTATCAATGATAGGCATGGTTATGGAACAAATAGGAGCGATGCTAGGAGAAGATTCAACTTTAGCAATGCTTGTCATGGAACAAATGGGTGGAGTATGATGGACTCCTGTTAACATTTGAAGTTTGCTCCAGGTAATCTGGAAACTAAATCGGAATTTGGATTTGAAAGCTATCTGGACGTAATTGAATACCCATATGCACGTATGCTGTTTTTTTTTATTTTAGACTGCACACCCTAAGGTTTGCTCCATTCACTAAATCATGGAGTGCGGTGGGGGGTCTGGCAATTGCCCTTTATGTAGAAATCAAGAAGAAACTATTTGTCTAAGGCCATTCCTTGGTGTTCTGAGAACTCATTATTTGAAGCCAATACTGAGAGTTGCTGGTGTGAGAACCATTAGAGAAGCATTAAGGTGCTGCAAATGCACTGAAAACCTGGCTACCATTAGTATGTAGCAAAATGTATCCATAGGGCCTGACTCCGTAGACGAGAGGAACTTTAGTGGACTTGTGTGCACATATAATGGACGGTTTTGTCATCCTATGTGCCCCCCATGGTTGCAAGCTTCCCCCACACCCGGTGGGTGCTATAGATTTAGTAGTGCATGGGGTTGTGAGGAATCTCTCCCTGTCTATGTATAATTATATTGGCTATTTTAATATGCTAGTTAAACATGTTAAGAGTATTGATGTGCCTTGAAATTGTAGGTCTATTGTTTTCATTGAATGGTATTGCAAATGGCTGATCAAATTTACTGGTTTTTTATCATATTTAAGATTTGTTTAACTTTTACATCTTGTCAGGTTTTATGTTGTTTTAATATTGTAATTGCAATGATTGTTATGTGATTGTTTTAACCTGTAAACTGTAATGACTATTGCTCAGAAAAAATGAAGTGATATTTAATTCCAAAGTTATCTAGAAATTCCTCTGCATAGACTAGGAATGAGTTCACCCCTCCCTTCTAGATCATGGGACTGGGAAAGCCACACTTCTGTCACTAGCTCAGAGGAGGAGTTAAAGATATAGAATAATATGGAGAAAGAATTGAGGATTAATGGACCTTGGGACAGGAATATTGAAGAATAGTTTCTAGATACAACTGGAGCAAGATGGCAGGGGAGAACTGAGACCTGGAGACTGATTGGAAGGCAGGCTGGAGAAATTAGCATGCCTTGTTTTCAAGACGCCAGCAGAGTGAGACACTTGCTGGGGATAGCAGCTTCCGAGAGAAGATCCAAGTTACTTCCCAAATGAAAAGCTACATTTAAAAAGGTAAATAAAACCCCATTGTAACAGCAAATTGTCCCTAGAGACTGTCCAGGATAAAAGCCTGGGAATCAAAAGGACTCAGAATTAAAGGCGAGATGTTAATGTGACAAAGACCAAGATGCAGTGTTAGATATAAAGCCCTCTGTCTCCCACGTACATTGAATATGAAGTGAGATGCGTTTTCCTTAAAACCCAATGCATTTCTAATTGGAGAGGTGCAGTTTAAACCAACAGCCTTTGGTGCAATTCAATGCATATTGGTTTTGTAGAATTAAGTACCATAAAATAAAATCCTTAATGTGATATCATGCAAACTTTTGCATACCAGGGTGAGACGAGTCATACATGATTTGTGGGGGAGGCTACCAGGGAGCCTGAGCGCATGACTCCCAGTCCAGTGGGCTGTAAAGTGGATTGACCCGCCACTTCAAGCCCCCCTGGGTGGACAACGCCTGGAGTAGGTGAACCCTAAAGTGCACGGGTACACGAGAAAGAAAGCTGAGGCAGATCGTGCCTTAAGCGGCCAAGATATCTGCTTCGGGAGCAGCCACAGGAAAATGAAAGCAAATCCGCCTGCACGGAGCTCCATGACGAAGACCTACAAGCGTATCGCAGAAGTGGCCTGTGGCCTTCAGACGGCAGCGTGAGGAGGTGGAGGGCTTGGAATGACTGAGCAAAGGGACACTGTGCTGCTGCTGTTGAAAGGTGAGCAGCCTGCCCCCTTCCCGTATTGGCCTTGCTGGAAGGCGGTCTTGAGCAATGTCACGCACAATCTAAGGGGTGTGGGCCCCCCTAGCTCTGACACATGGCGATTGCGAGCAGCGATAGGGGAGGTGCACCGTAGTGGTTCTGAAAAACTGGCCACACTGTGGGACTGTCTGGCACTAAGCAGTGCTGAAGTGAGGGGCACAACGCTCTCCTGAGGGCCACTGAGGCTGGTGGAGGCTGTGGATCACAGAGACCTTTAGTGAGGTGTAGGCCTCCTGGCCCGGTTTAGGGGCGTGTGCCCGCCTCACTAGGCAAATATTGGGAAGGCTCACTGAAAGAGTGGAGGGGAGGGGGCTGTGGTCCTGGCTGTCTCCCAGGGACAGGGGATTGTGTTTGGGTGATAGGATCTGAGGAGTGAGTGATCTGGGGCGCAGTTTAAGAAGGAGAGGACCAGCAAACTGACCTCGGCATTGGACCCAGCCCTGGTGGGTAGGGGGACCTGAGATCTGGCGAGGCCCGGCAGGTGACTGGGATATAGACGGTCTGGACAGCTGGAAGGCCTGCATGGAGAGGGAGTGGGAGCAGTTTGTCACATTATCGGATGCCCTTGAGGTCCCCTGGAAGGGTACGGCCCCGGAGGAGCACTGAGAAGGCGTCTGAGAGATTGGAGGGGGTCCCCAACTGAGATGAGGTGTGTGTGCACTGCTGTGGTGGAGTTGCCCCTTCCCGAATTGGGGTTCTTGTATTCCACATGGACTGGAAACTGAAATTGGAACGGTTTGAGTACCCACAGAGTCCAAGGTTGAGAAGTGCTACCCTAGACCGGAATATGCTGGAGGGTGGAGATGACTCTGTGTCCACAAAGAGAGACATTGCCTCATTAGTGTAAGAGATTCGGGGTATGAAGGCCAACATTGGGAGAAAGGTGGACAAAATTAACCTCAGAATCGATAAAATGGATAAGAGGTTGCAGGCGGGTGAGCAGAACCAGTCATTGTTAAGACGGATTTCTGAACTCTGTCCTGGAGGCGCAGAGGTTCAGAAGGCCAACCTAATTACTTGGAACAGGGTAACCTCTGGACAAGCCAGACCAATCAGGGTAGCGATCGCGGCGGTCAAGACTAGGTCTCAAGAGGGGTGAGGGTGACTGAAAGCCCGCAATGAGCACACAAAGCAAGGACACTTACAAATTACTCCAAACAGGTGTTATATTAAAAATATATACACATTTATTCCAAGGCCTTTGCAACAATGACCGTAGAGAGAAAATCACCATAAAACTCTACTAAACCAACACATACCAAACCAATACAATATATATACAAATACAAACAAGTCTAAAGCGTTAGATGTGCGAAATGTGTAGTCCACCTAGAAGGGGAGGAAAACAGGCAGTGCGAAATAATGATTAGACCCAGTCCGCCTTCAGAGGCACCTAACTAAATGAAAGTCCAAGCCCTACGAAGAGTGGAGCGCCTTGTGCTCAAAAGTACCTGCACACGCTGGTGCCAACGGGCAAAAAGGGGAGTCTCTTCGAGGGAATCAGGCAGTTCAGTTTGGTGCACAAATGAAGAAGAACAGAGTTCTGCGACTCAAGCGCAGCCTCCACTGTGAGCAGAAGCAGAGCGCGAGTACGGAAAGGCGTGCTGTTTGACACAGCGGGGAAAAGCTATGGGCTCCTGCAGGAGGGCGACCATATCCTAGCTATGCTACTCACCGGTCTCCGATGCAAGCAGACCCAGGCTTCTCCGCGTCAGTTTCAGTGCTGGCAGGTTCAGATAGGAGCAGGGGATGTCTCGTCGTCGTGTAGATTCTGCAACAGCAGAGTTGAGTTAAAGATGTCCCAAACGAAGTGAACCCGCACAGTTTGTTACCACAGCAGGGCAACGGAGCGGCCGTGTGTATCTCAGCCAAATGTACACTACTCACTTCAGACCTGGGAATGACAAGTGCACGAATCGTGTGAGAGTGACAAGGTCTCGAAATACAACACAACCTGGCGGCGGTTACAGAGCAAGACTCCTGGGTAGGCTGGTCAGTCTGCTGGATGGCCCAGAGACACTTCCGAAGGCTTACGTGCAGGAGATGGTGAAGATGCCGAGAATAGCTGTCCCCGCTATTCCAAGGGTCGAAGTACCAGTACAGGCCTTCTGGTTCGATCAGAGGTAGAAATGGTTTCACAAAGCGACAGCAGTGCAGAGGAGCAGTCCTTCAGCGGGTCACCAGCGATTCCTCGGTTCAGCCTCGTGGTTGCAGGATACTTGGCTCCTGTATTCCCTTGTTCGTAAGAACTCAGGAGATCGACATGGTAGTGGCGTTTCCAGCCCCCTCTTATCCACGGTTCCCTTCGCGCCAAAACGGAGGGGACCCAATGGGAGATCCGCTCATCAAACACTCACACCATACATGGACCTATCACGGACCACGGTGGTCCCAGGCATTCACACCACACTAGACTCTCTGGCACCCAGGATGTGTATTGGGACCAGACATCCCAGCCCACATCCTGGAGGCACACAGAAGGCCTGTAGAAGCCCGCGAAAGCATCTGTGTTTCGCGGGAAAGTACATGCCCAAATAAGGAAGACCCCGGGTCGGCTCGACCTGGGGAAGGTGAAGGGGGCAAGACGGTCAGCGGACAGGACAAAGGAGCCTCGTGGTCTGGCCATTTTGGGAGCCAGGCCACCATTTTGGGCTAAGCGCGAGAAACGCGCTTAAAACGCCAAAAGGAGCTCAAAAACACAAGAAACGATCGCTGCCACCATTCCCGTCCGTGATTCACTTGCATCGATCATTTACAATCCAAAAAGAGTATCTAGGGCCTGTTGAAGACTAGAGACCCAAGAGAGCAGTAACTTAGCTTACAGTGCTCTCTTGTGTCATGTTGCACGAAAGCTGCAACATGATAAAGAAACTACGGAAAACCGTGTTTCCCGGTACTGACTGTCTTAAGGGCATGTCAGTTTCCCCGTAAGAATGGAGCGAAAGCCCAGAGGAGTGCGGCAGAAGGCAGCACTTCTCTGGCAAAGTCTAGATCATGGTGAAAACAACAGCAAA
This sequence comes from Ambystoma mexicanum, assembly GCF_040938575.1. Classification (NCBI taxonomy): domain Eukaryota; kingdom Metazoa; phylum Chordata; class Amphibia; order Caudata; family Ambystomatidae; genus Ambystoma; species Ambystoma mexicanum. Next base: position 453,443,007 of record NC_090940.1, read on the forward strand.
AAGTTTAGGGGTTGCCACATGGAAGGAAAATTACCCACAATTAAGAAATCTTTCCTAACAGTCCTCCCTCGACACATTAGAAACTCAGATGGACATGAGGATGGCAGAACTGGAGATGAGAGAGGGGGAAATGAGTGGCGAAGAAAGAGGATGAGACGGACACAGATCTGTGGAGGGTCATACACGAGGCTGCGAATGTTTGCTTTGGAGATGACATCATCGACAAGCCCAAGATTGACAGGGTGCACAGAGCAGGTTGCGCTGGCAGAGGTCTGAGGTCAGTCTTGGCTCGCTTTCATATTTATCCAGACAAACAGAAGATCCCGGAAAAAGCGAGGGGGGCTGGCACGGTGATGCTGGGTAGTGCGAAAATTATGATTTTTCAGGACCTGTCCTGCCTCACGCTGGCAAAAAGGTGCATATGCATGCCTCTCAGAAAATGGTTGAATGAAAAGGGCGTTTCCCCTTCTGCGTTTCCTTTGAGGTGGATGGATACAGCTACAAACGGGTTACAGAAGATGGCATACATAGGGTCACAGAAGAGCTCATGGGAAGTGGGGAGTCCACAACAGAGGAAGGATCAAAGGGACCTCAAGACAGACAGTGGCGTATGAAAGGGCCGAGCAGCTGCAGAAGGAAAGTCAGGAAATTTAACACTCCCCCAGCTGGGCCTACCTGACTCTGGGGGCTCTGAGCCTCATCAGGGGTCCACAGTTCCATGTCACGCACCTGAGGTTCTCAGACTTTTTGTCAGAGCTCAGAAATAGGTTTAGAGTTTTTCTTTTGAGGAGGGATGCTAATGTGGGTAGGTTGTGCCTAGAGGGGAATGTACCTTTTGTTTACTGGTTGTTCCCAGGGGTCGCATTGGAGGATGGAAATGGTTTGTGAATGGAGGTGCTTCGGGGGGGGTTTGAGGGGGAATTTTTCAGGGGATACTAGGGAATCGGAAAGTGGGGGGGGGCTTGTGTTTTGGTGGAGTTTGCGGTTGATGACCCAGAGGACCGGGTCCTATTGGTGGTCCGGTGTTCGTCAAGTGATGTTAACTGGAGGGAACCGGGTGCCACAGCGGGAGAGGGAGGGTGTGGGGAGGGAAAGTGGAGTGAGGGGGTACAGTTGGGGAGGGGGAATGTTCAGTTCAGGTTCATATGACCCAGGGGGAGAATATGTGGTATAGGAGGTGGTCTGTCTTGTCAGAGAGGTTTGAAGTGAGACGAAGGTAGACCTGAACAAAAGGGAAAAGGGGTGATTGTCTTTGGGTTTGCACACTAAATGTGAAAGGGCTAAATTCACAGACCAAAAGGTCCATAGTTGCCAGAGACTTCCGCAGAATGGAGATGGATGTTCTTTTCTTTTAGGAAACTAGGTTCTCAAGGGAAAAGCAAAGGAAGGTTCCATGTGGTCTCTTTGTCCAGGTACACTGGGGGTCGGGTATGGTGAAAAAAAGGTTGCGTCGTTATACTGATCTATAAGTCACTGAAAATGGAAATGAAGAAAATCTGGGGTGTGAGGCGGGGAGGGCTATACTACTGTTGGGCCTCTTGAAGGGGTTCCGATTTACCCAGGGCCAGTTCCGTTTTCTTGAACCCATGCTGGCGAAGGTTTTGAATGAAGGTGCAGGACACTTGGTAGTGGGCAGAGATTTTAATATGTGGGCAAACTTGCAGTTGGATAGAAGGGCCATGGGACTGATGGCGACTGTGTTTTGATTCACATGGCCTGTGTGATGTGTGGAGCTTTTTTCACCCGCAAGAAAGGGGGTTCACTTTTTACTCCACGCCCCATGGGACCTATATTCGTATAGACTTTCTTTGCACCTCGAGAGACCTTTTGGAGGGGGCCTGGGTGCAGAGATCCATTCGATTACGTGGTCCGACCACAATATGGTATCCCCAGGCTTGTCTTGGTCAGACTTAGGCCCCCATAACTCGATATGGACATGCAATGAGTCCCTGTGGAAGGACCCCGTCTTTTGGGTTGAATTTGAGGAGGCAATATAGGAGTACTTTGTTCAGACTGACACAGGGAGGCGGATCAGGGTAGAGTCTGGGACGGGGGAAGGCGACATGCAAGGGCCTGCTGATCAGAGAGAAGGAGCATATGAAGAGAGAGAGGACCTTGCTGGAGAACAAGTTGCGGATGGAGATAGGGGTCTTGGAACGGCAGATTGAAGAAATGGAGGAAGGAGCAGGGGTATGGATAGATAAAGTCAGGGGATAGAGAGAGGAACTCAGGTTGATGGAGGAAGGCAAGATAATTCGAAAGCTTCAGTCACTGAAGCAGAAATATTAGGAAAATGGGACACGGCAGATGCCCTGTTGGCAGCACGGCTGTATGGGCCAGCGTGCTGACAGATTGACATCGGGGGTGGGGCAGCAGGGTCCCAGGGGCACGTTTGAGAAGTCAACGAGGGGTGTGGTTGAAACTTTTGCAGACTTTTATGAAGAACTATATAAGGGCGATGACCGACCAGAGGGGGAAGGGATACGAGCCTACCTGGTAGGAATGTGGTTACCGATGATTTCCCCGGAGGAGGGTGAGGAAATGGACGCCCCCATTACAGGTGATGGGATCTTGTTGGCAATCCGCTGCTTGCAATTAGGAAAGGCACCGGGGGAGGACGGGTACAAAGCTGCTTTTATAAGAAGATTGCTGCTGTCTTGGCCCCTCACCTGATCAAAATATTCAATACTATTTTGGAAACTGGGAGCGCCCTAAGTCCTTTGTGTAGGCTCTTATTTCGGTAATACACAAAGATGGGGAGAGACCAGCGGGCCTGTGGTTCATACTGTCCGATCTCGCTTCTCAACGTTGATGCAAAGCGATATGCACTGGTCCTGGCATCGGGACTTGACCCACATATGCCACAACTGGTGCATTCAGACCAAGTGGGTTTCATAAGGGGTAGACAAGGGGCAGACACCATGCGTACATTTCTGCATTTGATTGAGGAGGCCAGACGAGAGGGGTATCCCCATGTTTTTGTCTGTCAATGCAGAAAAGGCTTTTGACAGAGTCAACTGGATCTTTTTGAAGGCAACTCTTGTTAATTTCGAATTTGGACATACGTTTCTGCTGGGTTTCCTGGCTTTGTACTTGGACCCAGTGGCCTGTGTGTCTGCCAATGGACATTTTTCACAATGGTTCAGGTTGCGTCAAGGTACAAGACAGGGTTGTCCCCTTTCACCGATTCTTTTTGCTCTCTCCTTGGAACCTCTGGACGAGACACTACGTGATGACCCCCCAGTTAGGGTATTTCTGTGGGACGAGCAGAATATAAACTGTGCTTGTACGTATCATGAATACGTAACTTAAGACAAACAGTAGTACAAAATCTGTAGTCAGTGACCTGTTCCAGATGCCACAGTCAAGTGATAATGATAATCCCCCTGAAACCCTTGTCTCGTATGTCCTGAAAACAAGATTAGGAGGGACAGGAAAGTCAGGGAAACCCTCTGGGGAAGAAAACCCTGGTGACTGGGAGCCTTCTGTTGAATCAATGAAACGCCCTCTGGAACTGATGCGAGAGCCTTCTGTTGCGGTGTCCCTCAAAGTATATACAGATGAATGGCTGTGCTGCAGCGGAGAGAGAAACTGGGTAAGTATTGGGTGTTGAAACTGGGGTGATGTGTTTGAAAACAGATGATTCAATACTGATGGTGTCTTTAGGTGGATTTCCAGCGAGTGGAGTCGGGAGGACGGAAGTAAGATTCTGTGTGCTGTGAGAAGGAGATACTCGATAAATGTTTGGCAGGAAGGATATTGGGGGAAAGAACGTGTACCTGATTGGGAAGACCCAGACTCTTAGAGTGTCAATTTGCAGGTGGGTGTGGCTTATGAAGGTCTGGCACTTCAGTGTAGGAATACCCACACTGTAATGAGAGTAGATTGTAAGCGTAGGCAGGCAGCAATCACACTGAAAGCGGGAGCTAAGGTTTTAGCGCACACGTGTCAGCTTGGAAGTACTCGCAGAAGAAGAGAAGGCCGGGAGATCGTCTGAGAGAACAGGAGCGGGATTCTCCTTGCAAGAGAAGGAAAGTTAGTATATTTCTACAGTGGCAAATAACTATCGGGATAGGAAGACAACGAAACTCACGGAGCGTCCACGATGAGGAGTAGCGACGTGTAGTTTGCTGATGCAACACCGTAGATATTCACTGCTAAGGGCGGTCGGGGGAGGAGACCGGAAGAGAGCCTGTGAATGCTTCCCGATGTAAATGGTACATGGCGCAACGGGCGCCATCTTGCGGGAACTGCGCACAAGAGATCTGATTCGTCTCCATCGGAACCACACAGACCACCTCTGCCTGCGGGATGTGACAGTACTCATACAACATTTTGTTACACCTTAGGAATACAATGTCCTTGGTCCTGGCGGTGGTTGAGATAGTGTAATGGTATGGGGCCCTTTACAGTTTCAAAATAAACACAGGGAAATCCATTTTGTTTCCATTGGACCAAATGGGGGTGGAGGATAGACAGAACCTGCCTATTCTGGGATCAGCTGTGTTACTTGGATATAAATGTGACGAGGGACATAGGTGGTTCATATGAAGAACTTTCTGCCTCTTTTGGTGAAGTTATTTGACAATCTGGAGAATGGGGTAAACTGACAATGTAATGGCTGGGAAGGCTCAAGTCTATTAAGATGAACTTTCTCCCCAGAATCCTGTACTTATTTCAAATGCTCCCGATTCATAACCCAGACTCCATGTTTTGTGAGGTTAAGGGCCGCCTCCTGAGGTTGTTGTGGCAGTGTAAGAAAGCGAGGGTGGCATATGAGGTCTTGGTGCACCCAAAGGAAAGAGCTGGAGTGGGGTCTCTGGACGTCTACCTGCACTACAAAGCGACAAAACTTAGGGTTCTGATCCTGCATCTAAGGGAGCAAGATGACTGTCAATGGGTGGCACTGGATAATTTCCATCTTAGACCAGCGACAGCAGGAGAATGGGTATGGGTACTGAGGGACCAGCTTCCAATGAGGGTTAGTGAGCACCCCATTTTGGGGGTCATTTGGAATATATAGTGGAAGGGCCCGGAGATGATGGGTGTCACAACCTGGTCATCTCTGCTTAGTCAGCTGTGGGCCACGGGTGTGAGTGATCGGATCCAGAATCTGGATAGGTTTCAGACCTGGTTCGAAGCAGGCCTGACGTGGGTTGGCCAGTTGTGGAGGGATGGCCAGTGCATTTCATTAGTGGACTTGGAGAGGAAGCTGGGAATAGGGAAATTGTCAGTGTTCTCATACTTGCAGTTGAAAGGGGTAGTTATGGGTGAGCCCTGGAGGGAAATGGCGCAAAGAAGGCTAACCTCCGTGGAGAAGGTCTTGGATTCGAGTCTGGAAATTAAAGGTCTGATTTCCTCCCTATATGGGGCCATGGCGGAGGCTGGCAGGGGGAATACGTAAAAGCTCTTGAGCAAGAGGCAAAGGGAACTGGGTCTGGAACTGGATGATGCACTATGGCATATAATGTGTTGCAGGGCATATACATTGTCGTTTGAGAGTTTACAAGGTTGCTAAGCAACCGACTGCAATGCTGTCTACTTTATCTGATTGGCATTCGCCGTCGAAGGCCCACAGTACAAGGCCCTGTCCCAAGCCTGTTGGAGCCGGGAGGACCGTGGACCGAGAACTATTTCCAAAGGACCTGTTCAGCAGAACGTTTTCAAACACTGTATCTGGGTAAGCCTGTGTATTATAATAACCTACCCGCTTATCTATGATATACATCCTCTGACTTGTAGCTGCCTCTGCCCCACTGCCATAATGCTCCCCAATGGATGCATTGTCTTCTAGTCACCCGCTAATGATTTTACTCATTTATTGCCTTATTTGCCTGTAACCCACCTAGCTTTATTACTTTCTTCAATTCCCCGTGCGTGTATACTTGCCGACGGTTTGCCCACTTGCAGTTGATGCTACCATTACTACTTGACCCGACGGCGATCACTGTGCACAGACGTGCAGATTCACGCTTGTAAAGTACCTCCGATCACCCGCACGTTTCATACCTTATCCAAGCTGCACTTTGCCAATGGCCTTTCATCTGCGCTTTCCCCCACATGAAATATATGCCTTGCAGGGGGGTTTTCTTTCTGGAAATTCTGCATTTTTCTCACGAATATTGTACGCCTAATACTGTCTGCCTGTAATGCTGCATTTTCCACATGTGCAATCTAAACCTAATTTGTTAGCACTCTCTCAATTTTACACCTATAGCAGTATATCTTTGAAATATCTTTAACTTGTACAATGGCTCCGTTACTGCACGATATGTACTGTATAATTTTACTCTGCCATACGCTTAGTGGTCCACATTGATCAGGATGTAGCCAATAGCTAAAACCCTACAGCCTACCTCCCACAATCTGCTTCCTAGCTACTCTATCTACAGCCAAACTTATCCAGCATGTGAAAGTCCACGAGACCAAATAGGCTACAAGCCATTCATATAATTATTATTATATGAATGCTAGTACTAGCCCTGCTCTCCATGACTTACTTGCCTACCTAATCCGCAAGACATTTTTAGGCCGGCCTCTTAATATTAAGAGCAACCACCCTTCTGTATCAGACAATATTAGTCCAGCGACATAACCAGCCAACCACAACTTGCCTGTCATGCCTATGAACAACGTTACACCCTCGCGTAATTGGCCTGCTCAAACAACTGGAACATTGGCCTTTCTAACCACCATGCTCCTGCTCGCATCAGCCACTGCTGACAGAAATAAACACTGGAGAACCATGCAACCCACCCATGCCACCTTATCTAGTAAGAATAGCATATCTATATCTATGTCCACCGCACTACCCCACCACAACTCCGTAGCACCCACCAACTTCCTGCCATCCCGGCAACCACAGCCTATCAAACCTCACACCTCGATCTCTCGATCAGTAAACAAGACCAATGACTTCACACCTATCCAATGGATTTATCGCTTTGCCACCAAACCTGTTCCCAATCAACCATGTCTACTAATAATCCGGAACCTTAGGCTAGGTTCCAGACTTAGGCAGACTTGCCCACTAGTCTCTAACGGTAAAGCCCTAATCAAACCTCAGTCTCAGTCTGCGTCCACTATGAAAAAGACCTTGAACACCCCCAACAACATGGCGATACATAACCCTTCCTGCTCCTCTAACACTACGATGCCGCATAGTAAACCTAACACTACTAATACTGGAGTAAAGGAGCACTCATCAATGCCAGATCATTGACAGCACACGCGTTAGATATTGCTGACCTTATTATCTCTAATCAGCATGACTTCCTGGCCATAAAAGAGACCTGGCTACATACCGCAGCTGGACCTACATCATCTCTAGCCATTCCAGATAACTATACTATTACCAGACTTGCGAGAGACTCTTCTAAGAGTGGAGGTATCGCTTTTATATCCAAGACTCACCTCGGCCTAAGAGCCTTGGCCCACCATCCATTCCCATCAGCGGAACTAGTATCCATGAAGCTCACGCTTTCAGCCTCTCGCACCTTCGAGGAAAATAGTTCACAAATCCTCTCTACTAACACTCAACTAGTTAAGTAAATAAGAATTCCCTATAGTATTAATCGCGAACAATTGTGCTGTTCTGTAATATGTAACAGTATACGCTGCAGAAATATACCAGATACAATTCACATGCATTTTCTACTAGGAATTACTAGAGTGTCGCTGTGAATATTAAATGATAGTATGTACCACTATTCTACAAGTACTGCAGCATCCAAACCTTGAAATACAATATTTATCTTAAAATACTGCAGCATTCTATTGGTTACTAGAATATACTGCAATGTAGGGGCCAATTCAGCGCAGAAGTAGCGCACGCGCCAAGTGTAGACAGAGCGTGCGCCAGGCGCAGCACAAAGCAGGATTTAGACGCACCGCGTATTCATGGATTTCCCTAGCCATTTGCAACCGTGGCGCAGCGAACATCCAGCAACACCAGTTATGCCCCCAAGAACGCCCCTTGCGCCAGAAAAAGCCATAGAAATCCCCAATACGGCACAAAGGGCCGCGCTAACTCTGGACCAGCTTACAGCCCCCCCCAACACCGTAATCACGTGAAAAGCTACACGTACCCTGCTCGCGGCACCCAAAACGCGTGAAAAAGTACTTGTGCACCCCCTTGAATACGTGTACCCAGCTCGCGCCAGCCAAAACACCTGAAAATCTCCCTGTGCACCCCCTTCAATATGGGAACCATGCTCGCGGCTGCCAAAACGCGTGAAAATCTCCTTGTGCACCCCCTTCAATATGTGTACCCCGCTTGCACCAACCAAATCGCGTGGATAGTGCTGTGCGTGTGGTGACAGGTATACCCCCTGTGGTGTGGACTGCCTGCGGTGTATGGTCACGGGTGATGGGCTGCCTGCGGGGCATGGTCACAGGTGATGGGCTGCCTGCGGGGCATGGTAACGGGTGATCGGTGGTCCCCTGTGGTGTGGGCTGCCTGCGGGGCATGGTCATGGGTGATATGTGGTCCCCTGTAGCATGGGCTGGCTGCGGGCTTCATCACGGGTGATGGGCTGCCTGCAGGGCATGGTAACGGGTGGTCCCCTCTGGTGTGGGCTGGCTGCGGGGCATGGTCACGGGTGATGGGTGGTCCCCTGTGGTGTGGGCTGCCTGCGGGGCATGGTCACGGGTAATCCCCTGTGGTGTGAGCTGGCTGCGGGGCATGGTCACGGGTGATGATGGGTGGTCCACTGTGGTGTGGGCTGCCTCCAGGGCATGTTTACGGGTGATGGGTGGTCCCCTGTTGTGTGGGCTGCCTCTAGGGCATGGTCACGGGTGATGGGTGGTCCCCTGGGCTGTGGGCTGCCTGCGGGGCATGGTCACGGGTGATGGGCTGGCTGTGGGGCATGGTCATGGGTGTTGGGTGGTCCCCTGTGATGTGGGCTGCCTGCAGGGCATGGTCACGGGGATGGGTGGTCCCCTGTGGCGTGAGCTGGCTGTGGGGTATGGTCACGGGTCAGGTGTGGTCCCCTGTGGCGTGGGCTGACTGCGGGGCATGGTCACGAGTGATGGGCTGCCTGCGGAGCATGGTCACGGGTGATGGGTGGTCCCGTGTGGTGTGGGCTGCCTGCGGGGCATGGTCACGTGTGGTCCCGTGGTGTGGGCTGCCTCCGGGGCATGGTCACGGGTGATGGGCTGCCTGCAGGGTATGGTCACGGGTGTAGGGGGGTCCCCTGTGGTGTGGGCTGCCTGCAAGGGGTGCATGCGGCTGATGGCGGCACGCGAGGGCCTCACCACGTGGGTGCATGATTTTGGGGGTACGCGAGTGTGCTAATCACGCGATTTGGCTGGCGCGAGCGGGGTACGTGTATTCAGGGGTACGAGAGTGCGCTAATCATGCGATTTGGCTAGTGCGAATAGGGTACGTGTATTCAGGGGTACGCAAGTGTGCTTATCATGCGATTTGGCTGGCGCGAGCGGGGTATGTGTATTCAGGTGTACTCGAGTGCGCTAATCATGCGATTTGGCTGGTGCGAGCGGAGTACGTGTATTCAGGGGTATGCGAGTGCGCTAATCACGCGATTTGGCTGGCGCGAGCGTGGTATGCGTATTCAGGGGTACGCGAGTGCGCCAATTACGCTATTCGGCTGGCACGAGCGGGGTACGCGTATTCAAGGGGGTGCGTGGGTAGATTTCCACACGTTATGGCTGCTGCGAGTGGGGTACGTGTATTCAGGGGTACGCGACTGCGCTAATCATGCAATTTGGCTGGCGTGAGCGGGGTACGTGTATTTAAGGGGGTGCGCAAGGAGATTTTCACGCGTTTTGGCTGCCGCGAGCGGGTTACACATGGTCACGGGTGGTCCCCTGTAGTGTGGGCTGCCTGCGGGGCATGGTCACAGGTGATCCCCTGTGGTGTGAGCTGGCTGCAGGGCATGGCCACGGGTGGTCCCCTGTGGTGTGGGCTGCCTCCAGGGCATGGTTACGGGTGATGGGTGGTCCCCTGTGGTGTGGGCTGCCTCTGGGGCATGGTCACGGGTGATGGGCTGCCTGTGGGGTATGGTCACGGGTGATGGGTGGTCCCCTGTAGTGTGGGCTGCCTGTGGGGCATGGTCACGGGTGATCCCCTGTGGTGTGAGCTGGCTGCAGGGCATGGTCACGGGTGGTCCCCTGTGGTGTGGGCTGCCTCCAGGGCATGGTTACGGGTGATGGGTGGTCCCATGTGGCGTGGGCTGGCTGCGGGTCATGGTCACGGGTGATGGGCTGCCTGCGGGGTATGGTCACGGGTGTAGGGGGTTCCCCTGTGGTGTGGGCTGCCTGCAAGGGGTGCATGCGGCTGATGGCAGCACGCGAGGGCCTCACCACATGGGTGAATGATTTTGGGGGTATGCGAGTGTGCTAATCACGCGATTTGGCTGGCGCGAGCAGGGTACGTGTATTCAGGGGTACACAAGTGCGCTAATCATGCGATTTGGCTGGTGCGAGCGGGGTACGTGTATTTAGAGGTACGCAAGTGTGCTTATCACGCGATTTGGCTGACGCGAGCGGGGTATGTGTATTCAGGGGTACGCAAGTGCGCCAATCACGCGATTCGGCTGGTGCGAGCCGGGTACGCGTATTCAAGGGGGTGCGTGGGTAGATTTCCACGCGCTATGGCTGCCGCAAGCGAGGTACATGTATTCAGGGGTACGCGGGTGCGCTAATCATGCAATTTGGCTGGCACGAGCGGGGTACGCATATTTAAGGGGGTGCCCGGGGAGATTTTCACACGTTTTGGCTGCCGCAAGCGGGGTACGCGTATTCAGGGGGGCGCAAGTGCGCTCGTCACACGATTAGGCTGGCGCAAGTGGGGTACTTGCATTCAGGGGTACGCGATTGCCCTTTTCACGTGATTTGTCTGTCGGGTGGACCCTCCCCCCCTCCCCATGCCTCGCAGGTAGCCCACGCCACAAAGGAACCCCCATCACCCGTGACCATGCGCCACAGGCAGCCCACACCACAGGGGACCCCCACCACACCTGAGCATACCCTGCAGGCAGCCCATCACCCGTGACCATGCCCTGCAGCCAGCCCACGCCACAGGGGACCACCCATCACCCCTGACCATGCCCTGCAGGCAGCCCACGCCACAGGGGACCACCCATCACCCCTGACCATGCCGCGCAGGCAGCCCAAACCACAGGGCACCACCCATCACCCCTGAGCATGCCCCGCAGGCAGCCAACACCACATTGTACCCCCCAACACCTGTGACCATGCCCCG